>NC_142675.1:5927500-6250000 GCF_964200805.1 Pocillopora damicornis
CACTCAAGCTGTTCTCGTTTTCCCATTGAACCGCAATAAAACTCATCTTTAGAAATGTTATGTTAAGCACAACAGTTGAGTAAATAAATAACATGATGCACGAGCGATCAACCGCTGAAAATTGCATTCAAAGATGAGCGCGAAATGGAGTCTTCTTTGTTTCCAATTACGGATATGATCACGTGGATCTTTTGGAAATTATCATTGGCTAACAAAGATAATCCACTGGCTTGCCCGATTGCAGTTTCAAGAGAAGCGCACAAGTACATACTGACTTCTCTGACCTCTCGTCTACTTTTGGACGATGAGTACCTTGGATCCATGTTCTGACGAAAACATAAATAATGTGAGCTCACACTAGGTAGAAATAATCGACAAGAATCGATCGATTTGTGGCCGAAAGTTGTCGAGGAAACAAAGACTTAAAACCCTTTGAGAAAGCTCGGTTGCTGTGCTGATCGATTTGTAGCAGGTAATTTAGTGTTAACAACTGGGTTGAAAACGTAAATCAGCCACCGTAAAGAGTAAAAAAGCTGACGTTTCGAGCGTTAGCCCTTCGTCAGAGCGATTGAGTGTATCGCTCTGACGAAGGGCTAACGCTCGAAACGTCAGCTTTTTTACTCTTTACGGTGGCTAATTTACGTTTTCAACCCAGTTGTTAACACTAAATTACCTGCTATACGCAGCACCACAGTTTCTTTAGAAACTTACCCCTTCATTGATGGATTTGTAGATCAGTTTCAGTTAAACATGACCCAAGCGACGATACGGGAAATAAAAAGTGGAAATTCGATGTTAAAGGTAAGCCTTCGCGTTCAACTCTTTACCAAAAAAAGAAACTTAATTAAACGGAAACTTTAAAGCTACCACAACGCCGATGAAAAACGTCGGCCTGACGTTTTCAATTTTGAACCCGTCTTTATCTTAACACAGAAACTGGGACTTTTGAATTTCAGTGTATGTATACGTAGTGAAGATATGATTCATACAAGTACCAAACAGCTGCCTTAAAATCATATTTTGTAATATAGAACAACAATACAATGTTAGTCAAGCTTGAATTCACGAATAAAATAGGAATAAAACCACACCACAAGTCTAGTTGCTGTTTTAAATATTGTGGGTCTGGGATACTTTGGAGAAAATAGAATTAAAATAGACTATTTAATAAATATTTATTTTAAAATAAATATTTATTTTAAAATAAATATTATATTAAATAAATATTATATATTATATTATTAAATATTATTTTCCAAAGGAATTGGCCATAACATGACCTATCAGCAGAAAATATATATAAAACAGCCTATTTTATCACTATTTTACTGATGTAGGGAATAAAAATAGGATGAAAATAGTCTGTTTTTCTGGTTATTTTTCCACTTGTTGAGAGAAAATAGAAATAAAATACACCCCTCTGTTCAATCTTGCTTTAAAATAGGTTTAAAAATATAAACAAAATTTTCCAAGAGATATACGTACATGTATATGTTTATAACTTAAAGATCACGAGAGTTATTATTCAAAATAAGTTTAAGTAAATCTCTACATTAATACGGATTTTCTCATGAAGCAGCAGTCAATTATGTTAAATCCAAATTGCCGATTAATCCAATGTACTCATATTACAGATTTGCTATCTAATTTCTTAGATTCCATGGTCATAAAAGTTTTTACTGTGATGCAAAATGTCTCATGTTCACAGATGTGCCAAAATCATCAAACATTCATCAGTGCACAACTACCACATGTGTAACAATAATTACATTGTTATCCACACTTAAATAACTTAGTTAGTTATAAACATAAATCACTTCCCTACTCTACATTACTGGTTGCCTTTGTTAGAAAACCTTGGAACAGTCAAGCTCAGTTCCCTCAAACACTGTCAGAGACTTTCTATTCACATTATTTTCAGTAGAAAGTTCATGCCTTAGACAAGCAAATTCAACACCTAATTAATCTTTCTTTTTCATGATTGTTGTTGCTGTTTTTTTTCAGTGTTTTGCTCTGCTTTTGTGACTGATTACTGTAATTTGTTTTGCCGTTTTTATTCTTACAAAACATTTTTTTAAGAGTTCCAATACTTGTGGATCATCTGCACAATTGGCAAATGTTTGGCATGCAGACAAGACAGAGGCAGTCACTGCTCCCTTTGAGAAAAAACACCTTTTAAATTACTTCTTCAATTTGCTTTATTTGAAAATCTGATCTGAAAATATTTTCAAAACAAGACTTGTTAGTAGTGAGAGGTACAAACTGATTTTCCTTTCATAAATTAATTTCTTAAATGTCCCAATCACTGAATCTCCCAAAAAACATTACTTATTTTTATTTTTGGTACGAAATACAAGTCCTTCTTTATACACAAATGAAAAGTGCAAGCACACTTCAACAGTAACACCTCTAAAGTTTACTTGTTGTTCTTCTCTACCTGTCAGCTATCAACAAAATTGTTTTATACTTCAGACAGTGCAAAACCACTTGTGGACCAGAGTTCCAACGCACCTCTGTAATCGTATATAGTTGCTTCTTTCTCTTGGACAAATGTTTCTCCTTTATGAGACGCGCTCTCCTCTGTTGGCACCACTGCTTTAAGTTCAGTGGAAACGTTAGACTGAGGAATCGACATGGCGGTTTTGGAAGGTGTTGCTAAACGCTTGTTACGGTCAAGCTTTGTTGATTTAGGTACTGATACGCTGTGATCATCTATGTATCTCTTATAATTCCTGATGTGGTATCCTTCTTTCATAAAAATGAGGGTACAGGAAGATTTGTAATCGCATTCAAAATTGTATTTGGCTTATGTTATTTCTCACCTTTGCCATAAACACAACTCAAGCGGGTTTTGAGTCTTTGTTTCTTCGACAACTTTCGGCCAGAAATCGTGCATTTTAGTACGATCGATTCTTTTCGATTATTTCTAGCTAGAGTGAGCTCAAATCATTATTTATATCACCGTCAGAACATTCGTGCACATTAACAAAAGAAAAAGCCACGAATATTAATTGAATGCCTGTAAATATCGCAAAAATTAAAACAACTTCTAACGTTTGTATAGAAGGAAAGGGTCGATAAATTAAAATCAGGAATTTACACTCTCATTGTAAACAGACAAAGAAACTGGAAAAAGGAATCCAAATCCGCATATTTCTACAGCTAACTGAATCATCATTTAAAGTGATGAATCGTAAATGATGTACTGTGGAAAATTTTTAAAAAGAGTTTGTATATTGTAAACAGAATATGTCGTTCTAAATAATGATTTGTCAAAATAATTAAATTAAATTGAAGACTGTCAGTTTTCCACCTCTAGATTTTTAAGCTTCTAATTTCAAATCAAATTTATTGACAAACAAATCAGTAGAACTTAAAAGAGGTTAAATGTCCCTCTGTATGGTTTCTGCTCACGACGTCTTGGTCTTCTATACTGTGCTCAGATATGTCCCAGAATTCCAAAGTTGTAACATTTCTCTGCAAGGAAATGAATATTCTTATTAGAACAACAGCAGTGAAATAGCACGTGACCTTTCGCGCGAAAACTTGCAAATAGCACGGTCTCTGCGGTTGAATAACAGTTGTGCCTTTTGCAGTTAAAGTAGAATGGATTGCCCTTTCATCAAGAGAGAGTCACTCGTATCTCCATGCGGCCATCTAATATCCTCTTTTCATTATACGCATAATAGTGAATTAGTAGAAGAGCTCCCTCACAAACATGTGACATGCGTATCGTTATTTTTACTTGTGAATACCGCACGGACACTATTGTTACAAAATAAATCGCATGCAAATGAAATGGTTAGGTTTTTCCTTTATGTTTATATGACAAAACAATATTACATGGCCGTTTGGAGGAGCGAAATCTAGAAAAAAATAAACAATAATTTTCTCATTCAGTCTATTTTTTGGACCATTGTTTGGACCTTTTTACGGACCAATTTTTGGACCATTTTATCGGGGGGAGGCAGATCAGTAGTATAAACGGAGGAGTTGGATGCAGTCTATCAGTGCTCAGGAAGGGGTGGGAGGCAGACTGTTGTTACAGTTTCGCATTCGCATGACAAAAATATAAAGAAACGCTAAGGGCCGGCGCAAAAAATGACATGAAAATAGGCAGTCAAAAAAAAACGGCTAACAATAATGTTATGATTCAGTGAAAATTACTATTATCAGCAGCATTTACTGTTAGAACAACCTTTCACCCCTCCCTGCATACATGTAGTTCGTCCTCGACCCCTTCCTCAGTAACAACAATCTGCCTCCCACTCCTTCCTGAGTACTGAGTACCGATAGACTCCATCCCACCCCTCCCTAAGTATTAATAGTCTGCCTCCTCCCGATAAAATGGTCCAAAAAAATGGTCCAAAAAATGGTCCAAAAGATGGTCCATATTTTATCACTATATCACTGCATGTTTTCATAGAGGTCTATTGACAATGAAAACATAAGACAGGCTTGTGAACGTTTGCGGTTTTACCCGCATCTGATCCTGTGACATTAGGACTCCTTCCACGACGAGCTTTGGATTGGAATGTGCAGCCAGCTAATGTGCATTTTTTTTCCGGCGCAAAGCTCTTAAAACCGCTAGATCAGTTGGGGGTAAACTCCACAAGCCTGTTTCTTTAGTTCTCTTGCGACAGACAAGATACAAGTAAGCGCTCTCTAAAAGGGAAATTTGGTTTCAACTCTCAACCGCACAGCTATGGGTCACTCCAGTTTATTTCTCTCTCTGATTTTTATTACTCTAGTGGCGTTCAGCTCAGGTAAGCAGCAATACATTAGTAATGACTGGATTGATGTTATTTTCATAAAGCACTCCTACGGCCGCAAGCGAAACAAATGCCTTACATGCACTTTTCTAATGGGTCGCTGAGGACCAACAGAAACTTGCTGTAAATTGATGCCTTTATACGAGAAATCTTAAGAAAAGAG
This sequence comes from Pocillopora damicornis, assembly GCF_964200805.1. Lineage (NCBI taxonomy): Eukaryota > Metazoa > Cnidaria > Anthozoa > Scleractinia > Pocilloporidae > Pocillopora > Pocillopora damicornis. The sequence goes on from NC_142675.1 coordinate 5,932,436, forward strand.
GTGCTGTCCGAAATTCGATGATTCGTTCTTTTATCTAAGAAGAAAAGAGGAGAATTCATCACTGAACAAATATTATAACTTACGCGTTTCGGAGGCCAGTGTTAAAATGTTGAAGTTTTACTTTGGAGAAAAAGCGGAAATGTAACTGAAGGAGCTTTACGAGTCCACAAATTTCCCTTCATTGATGAGAAATCGCAAGCGTCGGAAAAAAAGATGGTAGCAAGATGTTACTTTCAGTTTTGGGGCCATTGCAAGTATTGAATCGCATAACAACGCAGATAATAAACTCGAATGTTGTCTTCACGGTTTGAAAAAAAAGTGTTTTCTGTTCTTTCAATGCGACTAGAAAGCGACGTGGATCACTTGTTCTTCATATCAAACAATTCAAGAACGAAGCATAAGACAGTTAAAGCAATCTCCAAACATCATTATCATTTTATTCATCTTTATCAAGATCATAATGATCATAATTACTGCCATTATGATTGTATTAACAGTCACAACATTTTCTTTTCAATCATCCAAAAATATCAGCGTTTTGTAATCCTTTTGTATACTCTGTCTATATATCATAAATAGCACAAACAGTCTCCAAATTAATTCTTGCTACAAACATTTTGAAAACCTTGAGGATTCATTCTCCATTTTTGTTTGCGTGGAGCTTTTTGGTGTGGCGCTGTGATGCACTTAGATCTTTTCCTTTCAGAACTTGACGATCATCAGTGTCTGAGACAACATCACTTTCTTTCTCAGAATTCAGTCCCGAGCTATTTTCTGAGGTTTCTGTTCCTAGCAATAAAAATAATTTTAACAGTTAACGGGTATGTTGCCGTTAATTTTTGTTTTCAGTGACATTTATTCTTTCCTTGTTTAAAACTCATTATCATACATCACATACCTAAAAACAACGGAAAAATAAAATTTAATCGAAACAAAAAATTAACTCCAACACAGTTCACCACACAGTTTGAAAACCTCTAGATAACTCTCCTTCTCGTCTTCATTTTTTTTTTTTCAACTGGCAGGTTATCTAATAAAGATACATGGAATGTATTCAGTTGGTGTATTATTTGAAAAATAACAGAGATTAAATCAAATTCAGAAGTACTTGTTCTGATTGTTAGTATAGGTAATCACATGATTTCGAGTGCAATTTGAAATAAGCACGAGTAATTTTTTTTAAAGACAAACAAAATTGCACGAGCCCGAAGGGCTCATGCAATTTGCGCTCTTTGAAGAAATTAACAAGTGCTTGTTTACTCCAAATTGCACGAGAAAAATCATGTGATAACGTGTTAATAATGTAAAAGGAAGAATACGAGATGGCTTATCATAATAAGGCATTAGCAAAGCGCGCGTATCAAGTGCAAAAATAATTTATTAAAACCCTACGTTCGGTCAAAACAACCGCGTACGATCAGAACGTTTATATGCAATGACATCTTCACATCATTAAGACGCAAAATAGTTCAAAGTGCGGCTAAACAGTACAAGGAATTGTTCAGGCCGTGTCCGAATCATTTTCGATGAAAGTGATTCGGACACGTCCGAGGTTTAACTATGTTTGTTTTTAATTTAGGCGTTGGATCGCTCGAGCAAAGTGTTAAACTGGGCCGGCTCGTAATTTTCGATTTCCTTGGCAATTCCCTTCTCTAAACACCACTTTTTCCAAACCATAAACCAAAAAGCAGAGCTTTTTACAGTGTTTTCGTTGTTTGTGCTGAAGAAAACCTACTTAAAACGCTCACAAATTTTCAAGTTTGTTGCAACATCCAAGGCTCGATCGCATTTGATTAGCCATCTGTGAGTTTCTTTAATTATTGACCAGTGAGAATGTCTGATTTGTTACTTTCTTTGCACTGAATTAACCCTCTTCTGCGCTGAATTAACTCTCTTCTGCACTGAATTACCTGAAACTGAATTTATCCTAACCAATCAGAACTGAGTAATTTTCCATGTGCATTATTAATCTAAAAACACAACAGCAACAACAACACTGCTGCGATCACTAGAGCTGCTATGGGTCAATAGTTGGGTCATCTTTAAGAACCCTGTCCATTTTCCATGAACTTCCAGGCCTTCTTGGGTCTCGAATTTCCGCTCTTCTTAGCACTATCCTTCACATCTTTGTATTTTGCTCGTAGTTTTTTCAATTTGTCCGTAATTTTCCAGATAGTTTTCATTATTACTTTGTTAAATTGCTAGAAAAACCAATAACATTAGAGCGAATTAAAGTGACTTGATAGAAACTGTCAGAACTGTCAAATGTCGTCAAATGTCTTTGTTAATCAGCCTAATTTTTTAAGAGGTTGCAACGAAAAATCAGTCCATATAAGACCTTGTTTCTATAAATTACAATGTATATATATATATATATATATATATATATATATATAACTGCAGACAGTACTGTTTCGGCCTTCTGGGCCTCATCAGTGCAGTGCTGATGCTAGGATGGAGGAAAGACTATATAGCCACCTCAAGTGATCTCACATATGTGGGATCATCTAAGCCATGCCAGAGTGCTCAAACTAGAAAAACTAGTGAGCATGCATAATGCTAGCAGCAATGACTCATCGTAGTAGAGTGCTCAATTTGGACATGAAAGCAAAGCTTTGTATGCCAAAGAGCTATATCTTATATATATATATATATATATATAACTAACTGCAGACAGTACTGTTTCGGCCTTCTGGGCCTCATCAGTGCAGTGCTGATGCTAGGATGGAGGTAAGGCTATATAGCCACCCCAAGTGATCTCGCACGTGTGGTATCATCTAAGCCATGCCAGAGTGCTCAAACTAGATAAACTAGTGAGCATGCATATATATATATATATATATATATATATATATATATATATATATATAGCTCTTTGGCATATAAAGCTTTGCTTTCATGTCCAAATTGAGCACTCTACTAGGATGAGTCATTGCTGCTAGCATTATGCATGCTCACTAGTTTTTCTAGTTTGAGCACTCTGGCATGGCTTAAGTGATCCCACATGTGTGAGATCACTTGGGGTGGCTTTACTGCCTTACCTCCATCCTAGCATCAGCACTGCACTGATGAGGCCCAGAAGGCCGAAACAGTACTGTCTGCAGTTAGTTATATATATATATATATATAATATACATACATATACGGTATATAAATCTATTAATGAACGTATGTACAACGTATCAACCTTTCCGCAGAGGTTTAAAGAAGATTTCAATTTCACGAAGAAATCTGAATAGTTTTATAATGTATAACCAGCCGGATAGTAACGTACAATAATGCTCCACCAGAGCTGAAAATAAACGCTCAAAATGCAAACAGTTGTACAATTCCTGTGCAGTGATACGAATCATTCATTGAATCCAACTTTCATATTGCTCACGACATTAACTACTTCCGAAGAAAAGCGAAAATTGAACGCAATGGGTATTCAATTAGTTGAATTAGAAGCAGGGCCAGTCAGTAATAAATTCATACTGTAAGATTTTATACCAGTAACCAACGGCGTAATTTCTTCCAGTCGATAATGTATAGCTAAAAGATTGTTGGCCATTAACTAACAGCGTAATTTCTTCCAGTCGATCCTGCATACATATTCTTCCTTAGTTTATATATAACTATATTAAGGGCTCACAAGGTGAGCAGTTGTATAAACTCGCATTTTGAGACGCAGACATGGATATCCAGAAGTTTTGGTTGTACATCTTTTTGTTTGTCGCTTATTTAGGTGAAACTTATAGCTCTGAAGGTCAGAAAGGCAAATGACCATAAGTGCTTCTTGAAATAATTCATAAGCATGCGGTTGACGTCGGATATAGGAGGCTGAGAGTAGCTATACTTAAACCTTGTTAAACTTCGGCGGTGTAAATGTTGGGAAAAAAGTATATATCTCAGTGTGTATTTTCAAACAAACCTAAACTTACGATTAAACAATCATGTTTGTTAACAATCATCATGGTTTTCGTTCCTCGAAATTCCTTCAGAAGAATTTATACATTTCAGCTATATACGGCTGGTTATTTATTCGAGGTTTAACCCAGAACGTGATTTTATGCAACCAGAAGGCCAAATCTCAAAATCAGTAACAGACTTTAGGCACTCTCAAATTGTACTAGAACAAGGGCAAAGAGTGTAAAACTATTGTCTGCACTCCTACTGAGAGCAATTCAAGAGGAAAATGAAGAATAATATGGAAGATGAATACGATATGAGATGAGCTGAGCTTATAAAAGGGGTCTAGCTCATTATCATTGAAAGCAACATTTGCTTGCTAATCAAACGACACAAATTCCACAGGCTATTTTCACCCAAAGAGAATTAACCCTTAATCAGTTTCTGGAGAGCGGTCATTTTTCTATCGCCTTGGGGGAATCGAAGGATGTTTTTGGGGGAATCACGTGGTTTAAGGGGGATCGTAGGGGGGGGGGGGCGATCAGTCGTCTCTAACAGAGTGCTTGAAGGGCTACTATAGAGAATTGACCGATGGGCGGGGATCAGGTAAGTTTTATTGTGATCATATATTACCAAATCCCTCCCCCTTGGCCCCCTCCCCCCCCCGCACCGTTTCTCCTATAGAAATCTCTAGAAATCTCTGCTAACTTCCTTTTTTATCTCTACACTTCCTCGACAGGACCTGATGTCAATGATGCAGAGAACCAGATCGTTGTTGACAACGATGCAAGGAATGTAGAAATTCCTTGCGTGATAAACACGGATGGTCTTTCCTGGTCGGACCTTGGCTTATATATGTGTCCGACGATGGTACAATGCAGAAGTGATAGGGAGCGATTCAAATTAGCTCGAATCGAAAAAAATACGATATTCAATTACTATCCTGAGGATTTTAAAGTTAGCCTAAATGGATCATTGATTGTACGAAAGATGTCATCAAAGTATGACGGAATGGTTGTCTGGTGTATAGGACAAGTTCGGTACCATGGAGCGCGAGAAAACACGACACTTATTAAAATAGCCAAAGGTACGACTTTACCTGTTTTATTATAGCGTCCACACAAAATTGCGCGCTTCTTATTGGCTGAAAGTGAGTGCATTCTCAGGTAACATGAGTGCGAATTCTAATACGAACGCAAATTAAAAATAGTGCGCGCACATTTTCAAAATTTCGTCTGTCTTGACCTTCTGCGATGTTTTATCATTTACATTATTAACAAGTAAAACCATGATTTCTCTTGCAATTTGGTATATTAGGCACTCGTAAATTTTTCAAAGACTACAATTTGCACTTGCCCGACAGGCTCGTGCAGTTTCGTTGTCTTTGAAAAATTTACTCCTGCTTATTGACACCCAATTGTAAGAGGAATTATGTTGTTACCTATGCTAAAACTATCCATCATTTTGAAATAAAACTAAACGGATACTGTCTCAACCAAGGTATGGGTGGATCCAGAAATATTTGGAAATGGGCGAGGAAAGGCAGGGAGGGGACGGAGCGGAGGCGAATTGATCATAAAACGGTTTTTATCGTGGAAAATTACTCTTCGACTACTAACTCCCTTTCTTCTCCCTTCATTCACTCGTGCGCGAAAGAGAAAGATAAATAAAACAGATGAATTAAAGAAAAACCTCATTTTTAATTCATACTCATTTAGGCTCCAAAACTTTTTTTTCCTTTCTCAGAGAGGCCAAAAATTAGAATAAAAAGTCTGCAACTGCTCTCGGTAATCGTAGGAACGATTCTGTACTTAGGCTGCAATGCAACTGGTTATCCTCCTCCCCGGGTAATCTGGTTTCGTGACAAGGAAGTTCTTCAAAACAGATCAATTGAAGAAAGCACAAGTTTGGTGCTAAGAAATGTCACTAAAGACGACGGAGGAAAATACATTTGCAGGGCTACAAATCTTTTAGGAAGTGATAGTTATGAGGTGCAAGTAAATGTCACCGGTGAGTTTTAATTCTATAGACCTTGAAATGGCACAAAACTAATTTTTAATACAAGCAAGTGAGTTGAGTTTCCAACACTTTACTTCTTTAACTTACTTCAATAAAATTAACGGTCATCGAAAACCGAAAAACCTTCTTGAAAATTGACAAGACAAAAAAGGTAAAATAAATGAACATAAACTCAAAACGTCAACATAAATCATGAAAAATGGGTTTCTAGTTTTGTAAAATTGGCGAGTTTTATCATCTGCATCCATGGTAGAACCATATAGCTCCTCTTATGTAATCAGCCAAAGTGAGTCAGCTTCGCGGTCGTCCGATTTTCAAATCACCCGTACAATTACAGACTGTATTGCCTCCACTCGGTCCTATTATCATTTGATTTGACCTTCTTGTTTGGTGTACATTTGTTTTGCAGAGTTTGCAGAAAATTCGACGCTGCCGACACAAATAGGTATTTACAAAATTCTATTATTGATTTGCTTTCATTTCTTGGAAATATTTTTTGGTTCTGCATTTGTCTTCATCGTGGATGTGTCTGCTTTTCTTTATTGTTTTTGTTTTTTGTTTTTGTTTTGTGATGTTTTGTTTTGTGCTGTGCTGTACTGTACGGTGTTGTCCTTTGCTTTTCTGTACATTACTTTGTTTTTTCTTCTGTTTTGTTTTCTTTTGCTTTGCTTCCTTTGCTTCGCTATGCTTTGCTTTTTTTTTTTGCTTTGTTTTGCTTTGCTTTATTTTGTTTTGTTTTGTTTTCCTTTGCTTTGCTATCCTTTGCTTTTCTTTTCTTTGCTTTGTTTTGCTTTGCTGTGCTGTGCTGTGCTGTGCTGTGCTTTGCTTTGCTGTGCTTTGCTTTGTTTTTTGTTTTGTTTTGTTTTGTTTTGTTTTGTTTTGTTTTTTGTTTTGTTTTGTTTTGCTTTGCTTTACTATCCATTGCTTTGTTTTGTTTTGTTTTGTTTTGTTTTTTATTGTTTTTTTTATTTTGTGTTGTGCTGTGCTGAGCTGTGCTGTGCTTTGCTTTTTTTTTGTTTTGTTATGTTTTGTTTCGTTTTGCTTTGCTTTGCTATCCCTTGCTTTTCTTTGCTTTGCTTTGCTTTTGTTTTGTTTGTTTTGTTTTGCTTTGCTATCCTTTACTTTGCTTTGCTTTGTTTTCTTTTGTGTTGCTTTTTTATTGTTTTTTTTATTTTGTGATATGCTGTTCTTAGCTGTGCTGTGCGTTGTTTTCTGTTTTGTTTTGTTTTGTTTTGTTTTGTTTTGTTTCGTTTTGCTTCGTTGTGCTTTGGTTTGTTTTTGCTTTGTTTATTTTTTGTTTTTTTTGCTTTGCTTTGCTTTGTTTTGCTTTGTTTCGTTTTGTTTTGTTTTGTTTTGTTTTTGCTTTGCTTTGCTTTTTTTTGCCTTGTTTTGTTCGTCTCGTTTCGTTTCGTTTCGTGTCGTGTCGTTTCGTTTCGTTTCGTTTCGTTTTGTTTTGTTTTGTCGTGTCGTGTCGTGTCGTGTCGTGTCGTGTCGTTTCGTTTCGTTTCGTTTCGTTTTGTTTTGTTTTGTTATCGTCTCGTCTAACGTGCTAAAAGAAATGTATAATCTATGTCGACTCTCCTTGGGTCCTTAGCGCAATAATTTTTAAATGCACAAGCGTTCCTGGAAATTTCAGAAAAGTTTTGGAGAGAAAAAACTATAAGCCCTTTCTAATTTTTGGACCAATTCAAGTCTCACACAGTTTACATTTTTTCGTTACCAAGGGGATGACTTATAATTATACTTGATATATTCAATTATTAATTGATAATTAATTATTATAGTTAATTATACTGAATAGATTTTGTGTTTTGTAGATAAGCAAGGAAGTCGAGGAAGTGATCCCTACAAAGTGGCAACTTTCGTGTTGTTAACACTCCTGATCCTTGCAATGGTGTTTATAGTTCATTTAATGAGACAAAATAGACGCCTGAACCAAGGAAATGCTTTGCCCGAAGTATAAATTTCACGAGCCAAGTAACAATGCAGTTTTGGGAGGAAAAAATGAAAATTGAAAAAAATATATCAAAAAAAAACCGGAGGCAGAAAAAAAAATGAAAAGGTAAAAAAAATGCATAGAAAATGTGAAATGTCTTGCGAGTTGTCTTAGTTGTGATAGCTAAACTTCTTCATTCGTGCACATTAACAGAAAGCAAAGCCAAGAATATTAATTGAATGCCCGTAGACATCTAAAAAATGAAAACAAGCTCGAACGTTTGTAAAGATTCACTTCGGAGTATAAAAGGAAAGGGTTTGTAAAAAATATCTGGAATTTATACTGTCATTGTAAAAAGACAAAGAAACTGGAAAAAGGAAACAAATCCACATATTTCTACAACTAAAAGAAATATTTCTTTATTTTTGTCATCCAAGGCCACGTGTTATCATCATTTTAAATAATGTCTCGTAAATGATGTACTGTGGGAAATGTGATAAAAAGTCTATGTATTGAAAGTAAAATATGTAGTTCTAAAGAAAGATCAGTCAAAAAATGAAACTAAATAGGATGTCAATTTTCCACCTCTTGATTGTTTTCAAGCTTCTAATTTCAAATTAAATTTACTGACAGACAAATCAGTAGAGCTTAAAAAAGGTTAACGTCTTAAAACCCCAATAAGGGTGGACTGGAGAGAACAATGACACAATGTAATTAATATATTTTTAAGACATCAGATGTTTGCTGCGGCTGCTGCCTCCTGTAGGAGTCGAAACCATATGCTGGTAAACACGGAATTCCGATCTTGACCTAATTATGACCCGATGCTCCCCGGTGCTACTTATTGTTTGTTTCGGAGTGTCTTAGTCGTTCGACGTTCGCACTCGATACATATTGGAGTTTTCTCCTTTTGTGATTTCTGGGCTATAGCTACTAACACATAATGTTATCATTCTTGTCCTTGTTGTGGCTCTTGCCCCGATTGATAAGGAAGTCCTTCAAAATTTACAAATAAATGTGTTTGCATCGTGAGTCATATGGTAGAAATTTTTTTCAATTTGGGCCAATTAATAAATTCTTATACTGCTGTCATCTACAGCACTTCATCGCTAAACAAGTGAGCGGCTCGAATTAACGGCTCTGTGTTTTGACATTGTTCACATAAGAGCAATCCATCATCAGGACGTTTGGCGAATAAAGCGGCGGTGTAAGAATTAACATCACCCACGGGTCGAATGAAGTTTTGGTACGTACACATAAAATAAAAAAAATCGTCTCGAAATCTCCAAATTTATACCTTAATACTGGCCTTGCTCACTGTAGAGTCCTCAGTGGCAAAAACTCGCAGCGCGTAATCCAAAGATCTGTTGTTCGATCTCTTACGGGAACTCACTTTCGATAATTTTCTTTGTTTTTCACTGCTACTGATTGCCATTAGGCCTTGAGGAGGGCGATGAGTTTCATTGGCATTTTGACAGCTATCCGATGACGTATAGACTCATGTTGAGCGAAATATAAAGACAGGTTTACGAACGCATTTCGATGTTCTAACAATAGCAGAAATCACAAATTTCTAAGACTCTATTGTTTGCTGACGTTGACAAGAAAGTTTTGGCTACAATGAAGTGAATTTTCCTTTTACTTTTCCGCTGTACCGCTAGGTTCAAACAGGGGAAGTCTTCTTTGCCTCTTAGAGAGAAAAGCTGGACATAAATGTAGTTCACCCTTCATTTTTGACCAATAATGGGCAGGTGATGAGACTATAATAACATTAAGCACGCGTTTCCAGATGGCCGGTTGTAAGTTGTAAATAAAGTCAAACGCAATTTTTTTTTTCTATCAACCTTTAGGGGAAGAAAATAACCGTCAGCCGTAAAATGGCCAATAGTTTAAGAGCAAGAGAGAAAAAGGTAGTGATTACACTTGAAACAGAATAAATTAGGAATATTTTGCTTTTCTCCAGACTTCCTGGTTAATGATAATGTATAAAGCTGCAAAAATATATATCAACATTCTGAAAGTGAAAGTTCAAGTGAAAAAAAAATGCACTTTTTGTCGTCACGTCGTAAAAAGGATCGTGAGGCAGAAAGTCTCACGCAATATCAAACCACCACATTCATTCGAAAGAAACATCTTCTGAGTCGTAGACATGGATATTCAAAAATTTTGGCTACACATCAAGTCAGTAAACAAATGGCTATAAGTTACACCTTCTGCTTTTAATTTGTTCAAACAGTTTCGTAATTCATGGACGTATGGCACTCTAAAATTAGGGAGTGTATAGCCCTTTTATAATGACTCGTGTTAAGAGCGATTCAATATTTGTAGAACATAAATATCGTTGTGACGAACTGATTTTAAGGAGTAAATACAACAGCTGTTTGCTAATCAAATAGCACAAATTCCAAAAGCGACTATTTATCCCCGATATGAATACCTGGTGAAAGTGCTTTTGCTAACTTCCGTTTGATATGTCTACGGCCTCGACAGGATCAAAAAATACTGATCAGGCAACAGAATCATTGTTAAAATTGACGCAGCAGACGTTCAAGTAACGTGCTCGATAAACACTGACGGGCTGCCCCTGAAAACTTTGCGTGGTTTGAGTGTCCAAATATGGCACAGATGAAACAGTGCAGAAAGGACCGGGACAAGTATAGAAAAGCTTGGATAAAAAACAGAACAGTGATCAATCACTATCCTGAGGAGTATAAACTCAGTGTAAATAGAACACTGAGTGTACTGAAGATGTCACCAAAGTATGACGGAGCGGTATTCCTTTGCATAGGAGAAATTGAACACCATGAAGCGCTAGAGAACACCACAATTATTCAAATAATCAAAGGTAGGATTATGTTTCCTTTAAAACTCTATTCATCATTATGAAAATAAAGCAAATGTGGGCAGTGTCTCCACTCTGAAACAACCACAGCAGGGTGGATCCAGAAAATTAGTTAAAAGGGCTGCAGCCTACTTTGATTCATATAATGGCTCATTACGTGTATTCAACTTCTAGATTTTTTGTTTTGTTTTGTTTTGTTTTGCTTTGATTTTTTTTGCAGTAAATTCTGCAAGATTGTAATAAATTACCACCTGGTTAGCATGCAGGTTTTCAGACAAGTTCCGTAGACTTTTAAACTGTGTTATACAAATCAAGTTATCATCAAACTCCCACAATTGTTTTTTTTCTTTCAGAGAAGCCCGTTATTAAGATAAAAAGTCAAAAACCCTCCTCGGTGATCGAGGGATCGACTCTGTACTTAAACTGCGTCGCAATGGGTTTTCCTCGTCCCCGAGTGACCTGGGTTCGAATTCGTGACGGGCAGGTGCTTCAAAATCGAACAAACGACGAGGCCACAAGTTTAGTGCGAAATTTCACCAAATGTGACGAAGGAGAATACCGTTGTACAGCCAAAAATCGTCTGGAAAGTGATAATTATATACTTCAAGTAATTGTCATCGGTAAGTTTTTATTAGGTAGATCTGAGATGAAGGGTACTCTATATATATTTATACAGTTCGTGAGCGGGTGGTATTCTATAAATCCTGCGATCTGATTGGTTCCGAGAGCGGACATTGTCCTTATTATTCGTATTACTCTGTTGAGTCGCTTGCAGAACATCTCTAGCTTCGTTGCTTTTTTTTTTTTTTAAATATGAGTTATTTTGTCGGCTGAGCATATTTTTAAGCAAAGACTTAGGTAACGACCTTTAGCCTGTAAATGATTTATTAATTCTCTTTTCTCTCTCTATCAAAACACTTATATTTTTACACAAAAATTTATTTCGAAATAAATTTTGTGGTACTAAATGGGATAAATGGATTGTCCCCCGTTCTCTCTCTTTCCCCTTTTTCTTTCCTACTCTTTCTCCCTCTTCTCTCTCCTCTCTCCAACTGCTCTATACATCTTTAAAGTTCTTGGTTTAGAGTGATATCAATACGAATCAAGGTGTTTAGATGAAATATCGCTGAGTGGTTGTGATGAATTTAGTATGTGATTTTATGACCAAGGTAATATCACCAAATAATGATCATAAGTAAGCTTTACTTTTCATTTATTTTTGTCTCTGTTTTGTTATTTCTTTAATTTCTTTCATTCTTTTTTTTACTGTTGTCATTAATTTTAATCGTTCTCCTGTAACATATTCATCAATTTATTACTTTATTATTTAGAATTAGGAGGGGGAGGGGGGAGTGCTTATTCTGTCGCACTTTGTAATAACCAAGGTAACACTGGATATCAATGGTCGAAGGACGAGAAGACCAAATAACAAATATCATTTCTGCCAATACTGTTCATAATAATATAATATGATAAAAATATATTTTAAGACATTTTGATGCTAGTAATAACAAGATTAATCCTTCGATTGTGTATTAATTTGGGAAAAAAATCATTAAAATCACAACTCAATAATAATGGAATAGAAATCTTTTATAATACAACTGATGATAATAATGATAACAATTGTGATAAAAATAGTAATAATAATAATCATCATCATCATCATCATCATGAAAATAATGATAACAATAATCAAAATAAAAACTGATGATGATTTAGTTTTAAGTCTGTAAAACTCAACACACCATGTGATAGTGTAGTCTGATTGTCTGGGTGAGTGTAGTCCTGAGAAAGAGTGTCGTATGTAGTGGTGACTGACGTTTCACAACCTGAGTGGGATTCATCATAACAGAGAAGTGAATCGTTGTTACCAGTCGAATGTTCTAAGTCCGGTTCGTAAAAACTAGTCGGTCAGTTTTGCCGTGAAGGAAATATTTAGATCGTAGTGGTCAGGAAAAAATAATGGAATGAATTCTGTGATGGCAAATCATGTGTTATTTCAAAAATGGGTTGACATCATGACACGCGGCCTAAAAACCGTTTGTGATGATCTTATTAATAATCCTTCAAAAAAACGTAACTAAGAAAGTTAAAACATGAGTTATTTGTTTACAAATAAATAAATCAATGTAACGTTCATTTATTTAATTTATGAATTATCCAAAACAATTTGTTATTTGCAAAACGTTAAGCTCTACTACAAATACAGTTTCGGTAAGTCTTTGCTGATGCGTTGAATTCGACATTTCTACCATATTCCTGGTCCATAACAGCGTAAAATCATTCATGATGGAACTTTAAATTTTCAAATGATGGATACAAATGGGCTAGTTCATTGCGTTCTGTGTGCTCATTGAAATCTCGGGAGAAACTGCAAGAATTCTTTCAGAGTGTGTGCGTGTTGCTTTGTAAATAAAACTGTAACGTATTTTGATTTATTTGTGTGTCCTGAATTTTATTCTTTGATTTTGATCTTCTCCACATTGTGCGTAGTTTCATGACCTGATATTTTAACGAAGATTATCGAGAAAACACCTTCCGATCACCTTTGTTTACTTTGTAAGTCACGTAAGTGCGCGAGCGTATTACGCAACGTTTTAGGACAACTCGGGATCTATTCCCTATTGAGTTGTTATAAAAACCTTAAATCCTCAACGTAGAAGATAAACAAACGCAGTTTGAATGGTCAAAAGGAGATCTTGGTCAATTTTCATAATTTTGCAAACACATGGATTTGCGTTGTTTCTAAGATGTTGGTGGATGAAAGTCAGAGATATACCCGCGGGTTTGAGGCAATCGGTGACCTCATTGGTGTATAAGCGATACATTGATATGCTTTTTAAGCCCAATGAACGCCTCTATTTTGAGAATTCTTTCGAAAAAATTGGTGAATTTTTTATATGCAAATTAGGGTCCTTGAATAGAAGGGTCTCCTTTGATTACGCTGGTATGAAAAATATTTCAAGTGGAGTTTCCGTATTAATTTTGTCTGTTAACTAATCGAATACATCTTGTAACTTGTAGCAAGATAGAATTCCGTGAGCTGTATTATTGCAGTCACTGGGCGCTAGACAAAATCTGTGAAATTTACACCTTCGACCGCTGTCCACGCGGGTGGTTTAGCCAAAAATTTCGCTTTTTCAACACGATTGTTTTCTGCAGCTACAAATGAGCTGTCTCGATGTGGAGCATTAAAGTTGTTTCACCGCTGACCACTCACCTTTCACACTATTTTTCGGGAGTTACTACATCACGGGCGCAACATGTCCTCCTCACCTAAATTATCTGATATCAATAATTGCTAATATGAACTAAATTATCAGATATGTATAATCTAAATGAAGTGTGTAGCACTGGTACCTAGGAAGGTATGTCCGATAGAGGACTGGGTTTCATTACTGTAAAACATGGCGGAATCCACGGAATCAAGTGAGTAATGACCCTTTTTGACGTTTTTCAGCAAAAGCGTTCCTTTTCCTCTTGAGTTGTACTATTTATTTTGAAATTGAAATTCATCTAGATCGTGGCAAAAAACAAAAAAACCGACCTACGCTTTTCGAGGTGCTGGAAACAGCTCGAAAAATACTGAGAAGAGATGACCACGGGCAACCCTCTCCTTCTGCATCAACTGGCACGGTTATGAGAACTCGAGCCCCGGCAGTGTACCATTTTTCGAAAGATTCACGTACAGGACGACGCAAGACTCACTGCCAATATCGCCCAAGAAGCAGCGCAGCAGCCAGCGAAAACGTACTTCAGCCGACAGACGTCGGACTCGCGAATGATACCGACGTTCTAGGTATTAACACTAGTATTAATCAATCCTAAATTAGCTTGAGTGATGTAGTACATGTATATCTTTAAGCTTAATTATTAAGATCGGGTGAAGATGTAAGCTTCTTTATTAACTCGATAATTAAGTTCTTCTGCGAGGAAGTTTTAATAAACCTTCTTCTTCTTCTTCTTCTTTTTCCTCTTCTCCTTCTTCTTCTTCTTCTTCTTCTTCTTCTATAATGTACAATGTATAATAATAATAATAATAATAATTATTATTATTATTATAGTAATGATGATGATGATGATAATGATGATAATAATATTAATGACAATAATAATTGAGATTTATATAGCGCAAGTTCCATATACCCTCACAAATAGAAGAGAGCTGAGAAGGCTATAATTTTGTTCCTGCCAAAGCCAGTAAATTCTTTGATAATAATTTTAGTATCCTAAATTAATGCTGTTTTTAAAAGTGTACTCTTTAATTTAACTGTTTCATCATGTAAACCAAATAAACTACCGAATTTTGTTAAGTTTATCATATTGGAGGTGTAAAGATATACACATGGGTATAGAAAACAAGTTTGTTCTGGTCATTACAGCAAAATCTTAAAAAAGTTGCATTGCCACCCAATTTTTTAGACATTGATTCCTGTTCGGACAGCGGTGTGGATCCGCCATCATCCTCAGCTGAAACAAGTATGAATTTTTTTGTCATCTATTATTATTATTATTATTATTATTATTATTATTGTTGTTGTTGTTGTTGTTGTTGTTATTATTATTATTATTATTATTACAAAGTTTCATCTGTTGCTAGTTCACTTTTATGTTTGCAATAGTTAATTTTGATTTCAAAATTACATTGATAAACATTTAGTGGATCTCAGTTTAAATGTAAAACAGCAAGTTGTAGTGGCTTTATAATAATGCATTAGATGAGAAAGGTATTTTGTAGCCTTGTTGCTTTTATTAGATATCTTTATCATTTATTGTCATCATCATCAGTCATCAATTATTATTCAACAGTTCAAAAACTATCCAGAGAGTTGGAAAACATAATCGTTGCATTGTTATTGATTTAAGGGGTAAGATTTTAATTCATTCATGTTTTTTAATACTAAGCATAGAAAACTCTGCTACTGTCAGATCAAAACTATTATTTAAAGTATCATTTGTTGTTTATAAAATTATGCAGTTAATTGAGTGAGTGAACCACACAACTGAACAGGCTATGTAACACTTCATCGCATGTTAGCCTTACAAGAAATTCAAATACTTAGAAAATTGTCACATCAATTGTAGTAAATGTTGTTAAATATCACAAGGTACCTTTTGACATTTTGGCATTTGAGTCTTCTCCTCTCTTTTTAGGTAGGTTCGATATGAACCATGTCCTGTTTAGATGCCTTCAGTGCCAAAAAGACCTACCCACATCCAATCCAGTTGTTGTTACTCAGCTTGGATTTTGGCCTGGTAGTGTCAGCAACATGACCTATGTTTTTGATCCAGAGGTTTTTTTACACTGGGATCTGTTCCAGAAGGAAAGTCCTGGTTGTTCCAAGAGATCTTATCTTACATCTCTTGAACAGTTTTCTTTAAGAAAAGGAAGGGTATGTTTTTCCTACAATGCTGAGTACTAAATTATTAAAACCCCTTTTCTATGCATTAAGGCCCTATTTCCCTCTTAGGGAAAAGGAAATGATGATGATGATGATGATGATGATGATGATTCTATGAATTAACTGCATGAAGCAGATATCATATTATATAATTATATTCGTGGTTATAGTCAACTACCTCTTAACAGACGCCTCTATAGGATGGACACATTTCATAGACGGACACCTTCTGTTTGTCCCGTACTGTAACTAAACGCCTTATAAGACAGACACCTCTCCAAGACGGACAACCTCCACTTTAAAAACCCTCAATGGACACTTGTGAAATATAGTTTTATGTGAATAATACCTCAAAACAGAAATGTACGTACTGAATATGAAAAGAAATCACTATTTAGAGAAGCAAATTTTTTGTCACGTAACTAAATGTGTCAAGAAGAATTAGTCAGGGTGTTGACAATTTCAAACATTTACACAAAAGCAATGAATTTTCCAATAATATTGTGTTCCAGTTTGTAGTTTTTATGACTTAAAACACACTAAATACAGTTGTGTATTCATTGTGCATCAGCATCTTCAGTTAAGCTTTATTATCTCAGAATTGCTGGTCTCATGTTACCTCTATAAGTTTATTCTTTTTATTTAAAAAAACTTGATGTATAGTTACTGTAAGGCAAACTAAATTTCCCTGAATGTTCCCTCTCTTACTTGTTACCATGTTCGTGGACAAAATTTTCATCTCAGCCTGGCCCTTTGTTGTTAAAGTCATTGAAATTTCTTGCAAATTATCCTGCAAGTGCAAGTCATTTTCGCTTACCAATTATATATATTTTATTTCATGTCTTTTAGGTTGGAACCATCAACAGTAATTCCTTTTCATGTGCTTTTAAGGAGTGGAAATATTGCCAGTCAGCATGATCTCGACACCAAAATAACGATTATCATTATTTCTAAATTGGCCCTGAAATAACAAATAGCATAATTTCAGTGCATGTGTGAGACCTTCGGGCTCGAAGCTTGGGAACTAGTATCCAGGGAAAGATAAAATGGCGGCGAAGGAAATCTCAGTAGTTTAATATTTTAGCGTGAAAAGGCTTGGGTGTTGTGATCTGGTTCTCAAGTAAAAAAAAACTCACGGTCTGCAATGGCCCTACCACCTTTTGAACAACAAGAAAACATTGAAACGGTGGTAAAAAGCAGCAAGTTTCGAAGTCTAAACGAAAGATGGGTAAGCTGAGTTTCAGTCAAATATCATGACATTTGGGATGTAATTTCGATACCGAATAAATAGTTCTACATGGTTATACACGCATAGGATTCTGTTGTGTTCACGTGAAGGCCATTTCAGCCATTCCTGCTACTTGTAAGTGGTAGGGAAATAAAAGATATGCATACTTGTTTCGTATTGAAGCCCTGTGAAATCACAAATTTGATTTATTTCTTCTTTGTTTTAGGTGGTCATTATCCATTACTTTTGGAAGTCGATGCTGATTAGAAAGAAAAAATGTTTATGATTATTTCTTCTCTCGAACATTTTACTATTTAGGTACCAAATAATCTTGATACTGAAGATCATTGCATCCATTATGAAAAAATTACCCTTGATTGCTTTGTCAACTGGAATGTATAATGTAATATACCTTGTGATTTGTGGGATTTTCACAAGTAAACTAGAAATACTTGAAGAGGGTAACGATGTACTTAATGCAGAGCATTTGGTAAAAAGTCTGCTTTGCTGTAATCTACCTGAAGGTGCTTTTTATATGCTAGTAAGACTTACACAGCCCAGTCAAAATGTTTTTGAGTAGTAGACAAGCTGGCTGTAGTAATTATAGGCAGCAGAGGCCAAACCTCTTCCTGAAAAGCAGTCTGAAAAGTGTGAAGTTAGCGGAAGGTACTTCATTGTAGGCGGCCAAATTGTAAGCTGCCAGCCCATTTTGAGTGAGCAGTAAAACTCAAGATTGGCTATTTTAGCTAATTTTATTGAGAACCAAATTCCCAGCAACGGGCACATTTTTACTGGGCTATTTGTTATTTAACTACTTGGTAATATTGTTATTAAAATTTACTGCATTCCTTTCTAATAATTTGCTGCTGATTGTATGCTGTATATAGCTAATGATTTGTGTGATTGTCACAAGTAAATTAGAAATACCTGAAGATGGTAATGATGTACTAGATAATGTGCTTGATGCAAAGCTATTTTGGTGCAAAGTGTGTGCCTTGTCCGTAGGTGATTTTGCATGCTATTAAGACTTGTAATTCAAATAATACACATCAGCTGGAGTGGGAATATTAAAAGAAAAATAATAATATTTAGCTATACCAAGTTCTGGTTTTATGTCCAAATTAAGCACTTAATTGAAGATCACTGCACTGCTCAGGTCCAGAAGGCTGAAAGAGTACTGTCTGCTGTTAGTTTGATTTTTGTCATTTTTTAGTGATTTATTTTATTAATCAATGTTTCTTTGAATTGTAATTCATTGTTCTCTTTCAATAGTGCAGGTTCACTCATGTAACCTAATCTCCCACATATGTATGTATGTATGTATGAGCTCAGTCGAAATGTTTTTGAGTGGAAGGCAAGCTGGTGATAGTAATAGGCAGCAGAGGCTGAACCTTGTCTTGAATGGAAGTGTGAAAAGTGTGAAGGTAGTGGCAGCTATATTGTGGCAGGCAGCCAAATTGTCGGCTGTGGCACATTTTGACTGGGCTGATTGTGTGTAGTGTATATGTGCACTTCTTTTAGGGTGTTAAACAGGTTAAAGTACCAAGAAATCTTCTGTGATAACTTGATAATTCAAGATGTAAAAAATTTTAAATAATAAGGTAAAGCTTGATCATTCTTAAGAGTTTCCATTTGTTCTGGAAATTTGGGGGAGAGTCAGGGGAGCATTATTTTTACATAAATAATGTACATAAAAAGTAAAAAAAAAAGGACTAAGGTAAAATCCCAATTTGTTTTAAGAGTTGATTTTATTAATAGAAAACCCTGCATATAGCTTGGCATTTGTGTGATTTTCAAAAATTGTTAGGAACCTTGTTAATTTTCAGCTTCAAGAACACATGTACATAATCTTTAGTGCAGCCCTCTTTTCTCCCCGCCATTATTCTAATTTTTTTTATCAAGTTTCCTTTTTCTTGTGTTCAATTAATTTATTGTCTTTACAGGTGAAATCTTAATATCTGCTAGCACAATTATCTCTGCTAAGAGTGTCTACCATCACTCTTGCCGGCCTCAAGCCCAAAACGCTGCAAACTAGCTGAAACTACATGTATTTCGTAAAATTGCAATGAAATTTATCTAAAAACAACAAAATCCAGCAGAACGCACGAGTTTTTGCCAAAATTTACGCAAAAGATGACAAAAGCGCTCAATTCGACCTGAAAAACACTTATTTTTTTGGCAAAAATCAGCCTATTTTACATTCAAAAGCACGATGTCTTTAACAAAATAGGGATACAATCCATGTGAAAACACTCATTCCAGCTAAACCGCAGTGTTCTCAGTAAAATTTGGGGAAAAAACGCGTAAAAACCGTCAGAAACACAAGAAATTGGGCTGATTTTACCCACTTTTTGTGTAAATAGCTGCCAAAACCCTCAAAACTAGCTGGAACTACATGTTTTTCACAAGATCGCCATAAAATCTTGAAACGTTGCTTTAGGGACCTTTATGCCTCCAAAACGAGTTTTTACTTTAAAAAAAATGGAATGAACAAAGATGTTAAAGGGGAAAAAGCTGTGAGAAAGGAGAAGTTTAGTGTTGCTGTTTGATATGCCGCCCAGATATATCAATTTATTAATTTAACGCCTTTAGCCGTGGGCAGAAGTTTTTCTCTAGACTAAGAGGACCCTCCCTATGTTGACGAACCTCAATAATTCGTTGATTTAACTGTTTTTACACAGATTTGATTTTAACCATATTCGCCAAAATAACTGCCAAAACACGGCAAACCAGTATCTCATCCAAGAGCGATATTGGCCATTTCACACATTCTTATTAGATATGAATTTTATTAAAGATTGTCATTCTAGCATATGTTGGCTAGTTTCCACAGCTTTCTTGATTTTCATGGGAAAGTGACATTGGTTGGTACCATGAACAATCTCCTCGACTTTCCCATGATTTCCATAGGATGTTAGCATCGACCTATACTTCGAACCTCAGTTGTTTTTTTTTTTTTTTACATTGGCGCGAGTTTCACAACTTTCTTGTGGTTTGGCATTGACTCAGAGTTGGGCTTATTTTTATGGCTAATCCATCGGCGACTTTCTCATGATTTTCTTGGGTTCTCAACAGTGACACGCACTTTGGAACCATAATTTTATAAATATGTCAACACTGGCAAATACTGCTAAAATCTACACTCCACTAAACTCCATGTACCACAATATCCACACAACTGCGTGTGCCTACTTGTAAATCCTAACCCTAACCCTAAAACTATCCAGTTAGCCTAGTATTGTATTGCTGGTTTGAGTGACTAAACTGGCTCGAATGATCCAGCTGCTTAAAAATCTAAGCACAGAGTAAGTTTAAAAGATTCAATTTTGTAAGGTTTCGAAACAGTTCCAAAATTAACATGCACATAGCTCAGTGTAAAACATCGAAGCTTCTGGGACTTCTTATGATTCCTACGAACGTAAACACCTAATGCACGCCAATTTGCCTTTGTTGTCCTCGAACGATCACGTCTTCATGGTAACATGGTGTAAGAACTGTACAGCACTTTATATATATATGTTTTACTTGACGGTAAAAGTTTGAATCCGTACAAGAAAACGTAACGGAAACAGGCGACGATAATATTCCGTTGACAGAATTGCAACAGAAATGTGTCGTCATATTTCCATTCAGGAATCATAACGGAAACATAACAGGTCCAAGGAAGAAGTGAATGACGTGGAAACATAGAGTTTCATTTTTCCGAATTATGGAATCATGCTATTTCGTCCTGTGCTCACTCTAACTCTGTGCTATCCTAAACCTAACCCAAACCCCAAACCAATCCTAAGCTATGGTAAAGGGTTTAATTCAGGGTTGAGGATAGGGTTAGGGCAGGAGCCCATTACCTGGTTAGGGTTAGAGTTTGGGTTGCTTCGGGTCAGAGGGGTTTAGTGTTACAATCAGGGTTAGGGCTAGGGTAAATTATGCTTAGGGTTAGCGGGGTTTAGTGTCAGAATTAGAGTTTAGGCTAGGGTGAGGCTATGCTTAGGGTTGGCGTTAATATTTTTCTACAAGCATTCAATTGCAGGGTTTTTGGTATTGCGTTTGTAAATTTCAGTAACTACTTGAAAGTTTACTGAAAAACAAACGATAGGCCGACTGGTACACTTACAGGATAGATAGAGAAGGTTGAGGTTAGGGTTAGGGTTAGGGTTAGGGTTAGGTCTAGGTTAAGGGCTATAGGTTAGGGTTTAGGGTTAGGTTTTAGGGTTATGGTGTGGGGCTAGGGTTTGGGATTAGGGTTAGGGTTAGGGTAAGGGTTAGGGCTTAGTGTTAGGGTTAGAGGGTCTGCGGTTGAGGTTAGGGCTAGGGTGAAGGTTTGGGGTTAGGGTTTGGGGGTAGGGTTAGAGTTTAGGGTAAGGGTGTAAGTCTTTTCATAAATATTTTCAAGGAGATTTTGTCACCTTTTTCACTTAAATAACAACTTGAAGAATTTTTACCAGTTGGATTATTTGAAGCGGTTGGATTAATTTTGATTGGGGTTCAATAACTTTTAGTAGTTGGATGATTATTTTTACCAGTTGAACCACTGTAATATGCTGGATCTTTTTAACTAATGTTACCATTCTTACCAGGTTGATTACTTGAATTATTTGAACCAATTTCACTGGTTACACATGCATTATCCAGTTAGACCATTTCAACTGGTTGGATCATTTAAACCATTTTGTTCATTTTAGATATTGGCATCATTTTAACAAGCTGGATCATGTTAACCAGTTGCACTATTTTACTAAGTGAGATCGTTTCTTCCAATTGGACCATGTCACGTAATTAAAATCTTTTCACCGTTTAAACCATTTTATCTTGTTTTGGCTGGTTGGACCATGTTAACCAGTTGCATCATTTTGACTGGAGTGAAAAGTTCCGTTCTTAACCCTGGCCCTAACCCTAACCCGGGGCTAGGGTTAGGGTTAGGATAGCTCACAGCTAGAGTTAGAGTTAGGGCTTGGGTAGGGTGCGATTATGATTAGGCTGAGGGTTACAATTTTTTCTGAAAACATCCAATTTTTTTTTTGGTATTGTGTTTGGCTCTAAACTTTAACAACTACTTGAAAGTTTGCTTGAAATCAAAATATACCATTTTTTTGCCAAAATAACTGCCAAAATGCGCAATTCGGGCCTTTTTATCAATTTACATTGGGTTTAAGCTTGGTTTTTGTGTTTTCCCACAGACTCTTGCAATATTTTGCTGAGAACATTGTGTTTTAGCTGTTTTGCAGCGTTTTTAAAACTGAAATAAGCTTATTTTTGCAAAAATAAACAAACGTGTTTTTCAGTCGAATTGAGTGTTTTTGTCAACTTTAGCGAAAAATTTTGAAAAATCGTACATTTCTGCCGTATTTTGGAGTTTTTAGACAGATTTCGTCGCGATCTTGTGAAAAACATGTACTTTCAAGCTAGTTTTCAGTGTTTTGGCAGTTATCTTGGCCAAAAATGGGTACGTCAGTGCATTGTTTTTTTTTTGGTTTTTAAGGTTTTTTTGCCCAAATTTTACTGAGAACACTGTGTGTTAGCTTGTCTCCATTGTTTTTTCGCAGATTCTATCGCTGTTTTGCTGAAAACATAACGTTTAAACTTGTTTGCATCGTTTTTGGTCGTGAAATAAGCTAATTTTTGCAAAAGGAACAAAAACGTGATTTTCAGCCCAAATTGACATAAAGGATACAGAACATTTTCTTATTGCCTTTTTTTTTTTGTCCTTACTCGTGAAGTTGATTTTGGCATTTCAAACAAAAACTCTGCTAGAGCATTAATTGAATGACATATCATGCACTTACTTTGAAGCAAGAACACTTTTTTTTTAATTCAGAAAAATACCTTTTTATTTTTTTTAAGGACTGCTGGATATAACCTGTACAACCAAGATGAATTTACATTCATTATTTTTCATAACTTACACTAAATTAGAAATTCAAGTGTGAAATGAGGGTACTAGCCCTTTAATAGTGTTCAAAATTTCCATATGCAGGGGTACTTGTGGCTACTGGAGAAGAATCAGTGTCTTTAACCCTTCACCCCCCCCCCCCCCCCAAGGGAGATAATAAGTACATATATCCTCTTCCCTAGGGGCAACTAGCTCAAAAGTGAGTGATCTCAAGGGCCCTCCAAAAAAGTTTTCTACAGCAATAACTAAGCTCTACAGAAGCACACTATGCAGACAAAAGGTGTAAGAGAATCAATGAATTCTTTAATTCTTGGTCCCTCCCAGGCCAACCTATTGTACAAATCTCATGACGTCTGTTCCAGTTTCATCAGTCAATTTTTCAAGCTTCAAGCTCTTCCTGCAATTATGTACTTGTTCTTGAAGCTGAAAATTGACAAGGTTCCTGTAAATTAAGTTTACATAACAACCCAACAATTTGTGAAAATCACACAAATCCCAAGCTATATCCAGAATTATGCTCTTAATAAAATAAACTTTTAAAGCAAATTGGGATTTTGCCCTAGTTCTTTTCATTTTTTTGCTACTTTTTAAATACATTTGTATAAATAATGCCCCCCTAACTCTCCCCAAAACTTTTAGAACAGATGCAAACTCTTAAGAATGATCAAGCTTTACCTTATTATTAAAAATTTTTACATCTTAGACTACCAAGTTATCACAGAGGTTTTTTTCGGTACTTTGACCCGTTTAACACCTAAAAAGAAGAACACATACATAACACACACAATCAGCCAGGTCAAAATGTGCTGCCGCCAAAAATTTGGCCACCTACAATGAAATAGCTGCCAATTTCACACATGTCAGACTTCTATTCAGGACAAGATTTGGCCTCTGCTGCCTATTACTATTGCCAGCTTGCCTGCCACTCAAAATTTCAACTGAGATTGTACATACATACATGTGGGATTAGGTTACATGAGCAAACCTGCACTATTGAAAGAGGTCAATGAATTATAACTCAAAGAAACATTGATAAATGAAATAAATCAATAGAAATGACAAAAATTAAACTAACAGCAAACAGCACTTTTTTGGCCTTCGAGGCCTGATCAGTGCAGTGATCTTCAACTAAGTCCTTAATTTGGACATAAAACCAAAACTTTTTATGGTTAAATATTATTATTTTTCTTTCAATATTCCCATTCCAGCTGATGTATATTATTTGAATAACAAATCTTATTAGCATGTTAAAATCACCTGAGGACAAGGCATACACTTTGTGCCAAAATTGCTTTGCATCAAGTACGTTATCTAGTACATCATTACCATCTTCAGGTATTTCTAATTTACTCTTGAAAATCACACAAATCATAAGCTATATACAGCATACAATTGGCAGCAAATCATTAAAAAGGAATGCAGTAATCTTTAATAATAAGATTACTTAGTAGCTAAATAACAAATAGCCTAGTCAAAATGTGCCATTAACCAGGGATTTGGCTGTCCACACAGAACATTTGTTAGGCGTCTAGTCTGGACAAGGTTTGGTCTCTACCTTCTATTACTATAGCCAGCTTGCATACTTCTAAAAAACATTTTGACTAAGCTGAAACTTGCTGCTTTTTACCACCGTTTCAATGTTTTCTTGTTGTTCAAAAGGTGGTAGGGCCATTGCAGACCGTGAGTTTTTTTTTACTTGAGAACCAGATCACAACACCCAAGCCTTTTCACGCTAAAATATTAAACTACTGAGATTTCCTTCGCCGCCATTTTATCTTTCCCTGGATACTAGTTCCCAAGCTTCCAGCCCGAAGGTCTCACACATGCACTGAAATTATGCTATTTGTTATTTCAGGGCCAATTTAGAAATAATGATAATCGTTATTTTGGTGTTGAGATCATGCTGACTGGCAATATTTCCACTCCTTAAAAGCACATGAAAAGGAATTACTGTTGATGGTTCCAACCTAAAAGACATGAAATAAAATATATATTATTGGTAAGCGAAAATGACTTGCACTTGCAGGATAATTTGCAAGAAATTTCAATGACTTTAACAACAAAGGGCCAGGCTGAGATGAAAATTTTGTCCACGAACATGGTAACAAGTAAGAGAGGGAACATTCAGGGAAATTTAGTTTGCCTTACAGTAACTATACATCAAGTTTTTTTAAATAAAAAGAATAAACTTATAGAGGTAACATGAGACCAGCAATTCTGAGATAATAAAGCTTAACTGAAGATGCTGATGCACAATGAATACACAACTGTATTTAGTGTGTTTTAAGTCATAAAAACTACAAACTGGAACACAATATTATTGGAAAATTCATTGCTTTTGTGCGAATGTTTGAAATTGTCAACGCCCTGACTAATTCTTCTTGACATATTTAGTTACGTGACAAAAAATTTGCTTCTCTAAATAGTGATTTCTTTTTATATTCAGTACGTACATTTCTGTTTTGAGGTATTATTCACATAAAACTATATTTCACAAGTGTCCATTGAGGGTTTTTAAAGTGGAGGTTGTCCGTCTTGGAGAGGTATCTGTCTTATAAGGCGTTTAGTTACAGTACGGGACAAACAGAAGGTGTCCGTCTATGAAATGTGTCCATCCTATAGAGGCGTCTGTTAAGAGGTAGTTGACTATAACCACGAATATAATTATATAATATGATATCTGCTTCATGCAGTTAATTCATAGAATCATCATCATCATCATCATCATCATCATTTCCTTTTCCCTAAGAGGGAAATAGGGCCTTAATGCATAGAAAAGGGGTTTTAATAATTTAGTACTCAGCATTGTAGGAAAAACATACCCTTCCTTTTCTTAAAGAAAACTGTTCAAGAGATGTAAGATAAGATCTCTTGGAACAACCAGGACTTTCCTTCTGGAACAGATCCCAGTGTAAAAAAACCTCTGGATCAAAAACATAGGTCATGTTGCTGACACTACCAGGCCAAAATCCAAGCTGAGTAACAACAACTGGATTGGATGTGGGTAGGTCTTTTTGGCACTGAAGGCATCTAAACAGGACATGGTTCATATCAAACCTACCTAAAAAGAGAGGAGAAGACTCAAATGCCAAAATGTCAAAAGGTACCTTGTGATATTTAACAACATTTACTACAATTGATGTGACAATTTTCTAAGTATTTGAATTTCTTGTAAGGCTAACATGTGATGAAGTGTTACATAGCCTGTTCAGTTGTGTGGTTCACTCACTCAATTAACTGCATAATTTTATAAACAACAAATGATACTTTAAATAATAGTTTTGATATGACTGTAGTAGAGTTTTCTATGCTTAGTATTAAAAAACATGAATGAATTAAAATCTTACCCCTTAAATCAATAACAATGCAACGATTATGTTTTCCAACTCTTTGGATAGTTTTTGAACTGTTGAATAATAATTGATGACTGATGATGATGACAATAAATGATAAAGATATCTAATAAAAGCAACAAGGCTACAAAATACCTTTCTCATCTAATGCATTATTATAAAGCCACTACAACTTGCTGTTTTACATTTAAACTGAGATCCACTAAATGTTTATCAATGTAATTTTGAAATCAAAATTAACTATTGCAAACATAAAAGTGAACTAGCAACAGATGAAACTTTGTAATAATAATAATAATAATAATAATAACAACAACAACAACAACAACAACAACAACAATAATAATAATAATAGACGACAAAAAAATTCATACTTGTTTCAGCTGAGGATGATGGCGGATCCACACCGCTGTCCAAACAGGAATCAATGTCTAAAAAATTGGGTGGCAATGCAACTTTTTTAAGATTTTGCTGTAATGACCAGAACAAACTTGTTTTCTCTACCCATGTGTATATCTTTACACCTCCAATATGATAAACTTAACAAAATTTGGTAGTTTATTTGGTTTACATGATGAAACAGTTAAATTAAAGAATACACTTTTAAAAACAGCATTAATTTAGGATACTAAAATTATTATCAAAGAATTTACTGGCTTTGGCAGGAACAAAATTATAGCCTTCTCAGCTCTCTTCTATTTGTGAGGGTATATGGAACTTGCGCTATATAAATCTCAATTATTATTGTCATTAATATTATTATCATCATTATCATCATCATATCATTACTATAATAATAATAATAATTATTATTATTATTATACATTATTATAGAAGAAGAAGAAGAAGAAGAAGTAGAAGAGGAAAAAGAAGAAGAAGAAGAAGAAGGTTTATTAAAACTCCCTCGCAGAAGAACTTAATTATCGAGTTAATAAAGAAGCTTACATCTTCACCCGATCTTAATAATTAAGCTTAAAGATATACATGTACTACATCACTCAAGCTAATTTAGGATTGATTAATACTAGTGTTAATACCTAGAACGTCGGTATCATTCGCGAGTCCGACGTCTGTCGGCTGAAGTACGTTTTCGCTGGCTGCTGCGCTGCTTCTTGGGCGATATTGGCAGTGAGTCTTGCGTCGTCCTGTACGTGAATCTTTCGAAAAATGGTACACTGCCGGGGCTCGAGTTCTCATAACCGTGCCAGTTGATGCAGGAGAGGGTTGCCCGTGGTCATCTCTTCTCAGTATTTTTCGAGCTGTTTCCAGCACCTCTAAAAGCGTAGGTCGCTTTTTTCGTTTTTTGCCACGATCTAGATGAATTTCATTTTCAAAATAAATAGTACAACTCAAGAGGAAAAGGAACGCTTTTGCTGAAAAACGTCAAAAAGGGTCATTACTCACTTGATTCCGTGGATTCCGCCATGTTTTACAGTAATGAAACCCAGTCCTCTATCGGACATACCTTCCTAGGTACCAGTGCTACACACTTCATTTAGATTATACATATCTGATAATTTAGTTCATATTAGCAATTATTGATATCAGATAATTTAGGTGAGGAGGACATGTTGCACGGGCGACGAGCGGGGTGAAGAAATGACCGAAATACGAGTGGTCAGCGGGTACACAAATTTAATAATTCATATAGAGACATATCAGTTGTAGTTGCAGAAAACAATAGTGTTATAAAGCCGAAATGTCAACAGTATACTTCGCTAAATAAAATGTAAAGCAATTTTTCAAAAGTGTTGATGGCACATATATCTTTTACTGCTGTATTAAACAATGGAGGCATCGGAAAAGGCATCGTTTTGTAACTTGCAAAAAACAATCGTATTGTAAAGCCAAAATGTTACCAGGTTATACTTCGCTAATACAAAAGTTAAGCAATTTTCCAAACACTTTGACTGGAACAATATTTTTACTGCTATATTAACCAACGGAGGCATCGGGAAAGGCATCGGTGACACCGGGAAAGGTATCAAGAAGAATGATATTTACGATATGTACATTGTTGTATGACGGAAAAAGTATCTTGACTTGTTTAAGGAGTAAATCACAGTCGGTTTACTTTTCACTTGAAATTTTGCAATCTCGACTTTCGATTCCGGAGAAATGAAAAGCTTAGCAACTCTAAAAAAAATTCGTTCTAGATTTCTATAATTTTAGAGTCATTAATAAGTTTGTTTCCACAGCCTTTAGATAAGAAATTTTAAATTTCCATCAGCTGTAGTTCTTTTAGTGTTTATTATATATATTCAATCGCCTCATTTCACGAGAAAAAGGCATGTAGGGAAACACTGAGCTTCGAGAAACAGCCAATTCAAGGCTAATGTTTTACCCATGCTTAAATATTAATAATCAGGGCCCCTCGTTTAGAAGACCCTTTTCCAGAAGATCTGGGCGTTAAAATAATTCTGTTTTCCGTTCGAAGTGTTTTTTTTCCTATTTTATTTAACAAATGAACTTAATTTTCGAAGCGAACGGCAGGTGAAATTTTGTGTTGGTGTCTCTGTCTCCCCCACGTCTCTGCCAAAGGTACACCCAGCTATCGTACCAAATTTGAAAAAAAAAATCTTTAAAACTAAACTGGTGAGCAGCACTCTACGAACGGTAGTCGTAAAATTTCTTTACTCTCCGACGCGTTTCGTTTAACTGTCGTATACTTCTTCGTGGAGTTTTACAATTTAACACTAAACACCTGTATTTATTAGCCATAGTTAGTGACTATACGGGAGCCAATGACCATGAAGGCTTGGCCGGACCTACGAATAGGAAAAGGCGAAGTTGCGGAAAATGTGAACATTTTTTGGGTCAAGGTGGGAGAATTCATTTAGGGACCACGGTTTTGGTTTTCTTTTTTCGTCACGCAGCAAGTTACAAAACGTAAATATAATTCTTCTTAATGCCTTTCCGGATGCCACCGATGCCTCTATTCTTTATTACAGCAGTAAAAGATGTATGTGCCACCAACACTTTTGAAAAATTGCTTAACATTTTATCTAGCGAAGTATACTGTTGATATTTCGGTTTTACAACACTATTGTTTTCCGCAACTATAACTGATATGTCTCTATATGATGTATTATATTTATTTACCCGCTGACCACTCCTATTTCGCTCTTTTCTTCATCCCCCACTCGTCGCCCGTGATGTAGTAACTTTCTCTCCCGCAGTTAACTCTTGCGGAAATGACCGGCCACTCCAAATCAAACCTGACCGGTCGGATAAATGATCGCGTGCTTATAACGTTAGCTCGTGCTAAAAAGAAGCCCCGACTGCAGGCTACGAGAATGTTGGTTTTGATGGCTGTTTTCTCACTTTTTTTGTCCCCAACAATGGCATGTAAAGGTATGTTATTGTCTACGTATGGTTGTGGTTTAAAACCTGTTTACGTTTCAGTATATTTGCACCAGCTCCGGCATGATAATTTGTGGTATTTCCCGTTCGTGTTATTGTAGACCGGCGGGGAAGCGTCTCGCTTTCTATTCTCAACGGCCACCGATCAAAAGTAATTTCGTAAAAAGACGCTTTAAACGGCCAACGATGACTGAAAATATTACAAATGAGTCGATTAACATTTCTTTGAACTATACTAATATATATATTTAAACCAAGAGGTAACTCATATATATAATTTTCAGAGCTTCATTCATAATCCGCATAGATTGTGTACGTCTCGTGTCAGCAATTGTTAACCACGAACTACCGTGTGATATGTAAACTTTGTGTGTTTAATGTGTAAACAGTTCCTACCGGCTAACGAGAACTTTGGCGACCCTTTCTATCCCTCGGGTAACTTAAGAGCGAGACTTACGTCAGTTTTTTACTAATTTTTAACCGAATTCGAGTAAGCATTGCTCTCGACAGCTTTAGACGGCCAGCTGTTACCATTAATTGTTGTCGATTATGAGCCAAGATCTGCTAAATCAGCAGAAACTTTAGCCATCGTCCTGACAGCATTCGAGTCATTTTACAACGTAAAATTTAGCTGCATTGAGGCAAACTTTTCCCCCCGAAATATGCTATCTGTTGATATGAAAAGCAAAGCCAATAAATCATGTCGGTCATTTGTTAATAATGTGGCTCTCGAAAGCTTCAGGTTTTACTTGTAACATTTATGAGGGCGTCAAATTGCGCTTAATACAGGCGCCAATGTGACAACATTTTTCACTTTGGCGACCAAATCCTGAAAATTAGTCGCCAAATTGGCCACTAGAATGTTTCATCATAACCTCATCAAGATATATAGTGAATTAAAAAGATTTGCAAAGATAAATCCGCTACAAACTTCCTCGTTAAGTTTGTTTCCAAAACGCAGCACGTGCATGTCGATCGATAACTAGACGCCATCTTGAATATAGGCTTGAAGGTTGTATATGATCCATCCTAGTGTCCATTTTTTAGCCTGTTAAAGATCTTTTCCTTAACTTAAACCTTTAACTCCCTAGATCTCATCAGTAATTCTCCTTACTGTCTGCCATACAGTTCTTGTGATGTTAGTTTGGAGAATTATGTATTGGATCAACTTATAATCCCTTAACTGATAGCTTTCTTTATTCTCATCACTTGTCTGCTTGGTACTGTATTGATATTGTTAGGAGAAATTCTGTTGTAGTCATTCATGGGAGTTAAAGGGTTAATTTTGGAGGGTCCATCTAGAACACTGACAGTGTAAAAACAAATGTTTTAGTTTGTCTTTGAAAATGGCTACCAACTTTTTTTGGAATTGGCTACCACTTTGAAGAATTTAGGAGCTAATTAGCTATCAGAAAAAAGAATTAATTTCACGCCCTGCATTACTGTACTGTCATCCACATAAATGCACCTAGTTAAAATAGAATGTTGTTGAATCCAAAGAGGAAATTACACAATAATGGTCTTAACTATCTCCTGATCATTTTTTTTTGTCTCAAATATTTTGTAGCTTACTGATTTTCTTTGACAAGGGAAAATTGTTGTTATAAAAACATACATTATGTTCTGACATCATGGCAGATCAGGCTGATGGTCATAAATAAGTTTGTAATTGTCCAATTAATCACTGTGCCTGAAAGACTTCAAGGAGTCATGATAAATATTTGTTTGAAAATGCATAACTTCAGTAAAATTTTTATGCTTAAATTCCAAACTCGTCTAGAACCAGCTACCAGTATATAAAGAAGGAGATATTCATTGACCTGTACATTAGGCTAGCAATGAATTGCATGTTCAGTTTGTGTTTAGCAAAAATTTCTCATTGAATCGCAGTTTATTTTTCTATTATATTTTATTCAATAATTCGCAACTCTGTATCAAGTTATTGTCCGTCGTATTTCATTAATGTATTTGTAGAGTCAGTTCAATTCGATTTGTAACATGGCATTTGCAACTGAAGACGACACAAGTAATGTCAAAACATGTTTTGCAAACTTACCAACAGGGTTCTTGCACATGTTTCAAAATTGTAGTACAAGTGCTTTAGTGATTTTAGACGTTATTAAATAAAATTATTATACTTAGAATGAAAAATCTGATTATAATTTGCCGTTATCGTACCAAGGTCAAAGTCTACCTGGTTTTCAAGCTCTTTGTCTGTGTAGTGTTCTCATTTTTTTCTTTGCAAACTCAGAGGGTAAAGTCCAATTCAGTTTTTTTGGGGCAACGGATATCATGAATTTTTTAGCCTGCTGTCTGTGTTGTTTTTTTAAGCCTTTGGCTTAATTTATTCATTTCAAAGTTGACTTTTCTTGTCAGTAAAGGGCTTTTGTTTTTGTATGTTAAATAAAATACTACTTGGTGGCTTGTAGATATGAAATTTCTGTTCTCGCATTCAACAAGATAGCTCACTCATGAGCATCCACGTATGAGTCTCTATTTAAAGCCAATGTAGTGAAACTATTTTCTCATTATGTCACAGCTCCAGACATAATTCATGTGGAAATTCACCAGAGAGTATTGCTACAGAGTTCACTGATGCAGCCAGAAAATGGGATGCTTATTGGGTGGTTTTCCTGCCCAACTCACGATTGCAATAATGAGTGGGACAGACATTGGATAGCTGACATCTATTTCAGGGAGAAGATAAATATTGAAAATCCACACTTCGATGCCCACCTCAACGGGACTTTACTTATCAAGGAAGTTCTCCCCATGTATGATGGAAGATACTTCATCGTGCGAGTGCAGACAGATACCGGAGCTGAGCCAAACATTTACCATCTTAAAGTAGTACAACGTAATGTTTACCTCTTAGTTATTTTGTTTTATATGCTGTCTCCATGCGTCGTTCTGGCCATTTTCTGTATCAGTGTAAAGGAAAATGGAGTCCTGACTTCTTTACCAATATTTTTCATTTTTTCTCTAACTTATTTCCAGAGCGCCCAGTTCTGACACTGGTCAGTCAGCAAAATATCTATGTCTTTGAAGGGATGGATGTTTGGATGGAAGCTCAGGTGAAGGCCTACCCCTATCCATGGGTTTCTCTAAGTCGTGTCTTGGAGTCAAATGAAAGTGTCATACAGGAGACATCCAACGTCAGTTCTCAAATAGTAATGAAGATTCCAAGCATCACTAAAGCCCACAGTGGTGACTATGTCCTATACACAGAGAATACTGTTGGAAATGATACTGTCATTGTGAGGGTTAATGTGGAAGGTAAGTTTATTCTACTTACTTTTACTCACCGATGTTGGATTCCTGGCATGGTATAACTTTTCACATAAGCAAAGAAATGCCACTTAAAGTCATGAAAAAGGGAGCTCGGGTTACCAGATGCCATCAGAAGACCTTAATTTCCTAAAAAGAAAAACAGTTTATGGAACACTGTGCCAATAGTTTTTGAGGGTGTGGCTCACTTACCATTACTGCTCATACGGTACTTCATTTATTTGCATTGGAGCCCTCTTATCTTAACTTAAGAATATTATTTACTTAATGTTAGAGGATTATTACACATTGAAAACTATGGCTGAGGTGTCTGCTGTGTTTTTTCTGCATTCCGGCATCCCAGGCCGTTTATCCTCACCACCGCCAGGTAAACACTACAATCCTTACTTTCTCTCCCCTTCTCTCTCCTCTCTTGTCTCTTTTCTCTCATCCCTACTCACCATTCCCCTTCTCTTCTTTGGAGGATCAACCTATGACTATTTTAATGTTAATTGTGAGTTGCATTGGTGGTGATTCAGAGAATAGAGGCGTTAAATTTTCTTCATGAGTAATCAAGTATATTCTGACAATTTTCCACCACCTACACCTGTACCTGTTCAACTGTTCAATGTGCTATAATCCCCACTTTTCAATTTTTCTCACTTTTGTTTTGTTTGTTTGTTTGTTTTCTACTCAGATACCCCAACTTCTTTGTCTTCATCTGGTCCAGGTTAGTTTACTGTTGAAACTGAGCGAGCATTGTTTTGGCCTACTGGTGTTATTCTTACTTTTTGCTCTCCCTCTAGTTTTTCTCTCATCTTTTTGTTACTTTTGGTAGACATTTTTTCAAGCAATATTATACAGCGAAGATCATCGGTGGCATTTTGTGAATCGTTACTTTGGAAACTTCTTTTTCTCACCCATACTGTTATTTAATTTAGATGTACAGTTTTTTTTTATAATATTAACATTATATATTTTATTTCCCATGAAGGTTATATCCCAAGCTCGGAGGCTCCTAACCTTATAGACCCTCCTCCCTTAGGTATGTGTACCGTTGTTTGTTTGTTTTTTTTTTTTGTTTGTTTGTTTGTTTGCTTGCTTTTTTCCTGAGGAAAAAAATACAAACAGACCAACATAAAGGAAGGTTTCATTCATATCTGAATGAGTGTCTTCATTTCTCTATTCTGCTCCTTCGTTTGCTTTTGTTGTTATAGTTCACCGTCCTATCGATTTTTCCAAATGATTAATGCGTTGCTCCTAACCCTTCGCAACGAGTTGTGAACTAAGTTTGGTTTTATAGTTCAATAAATCTGGCGTTTTATCCGAGCTATGCATATGGGGAACACTCTTGAATGCAACAGATGTTTAAACTTAAAACCGCTTTCCCGATTGAAGCTTTTAAGAGATTGTAGAACATGAGGTTTAAGCTTATGCATGGTGTTCCCCAGGATGCCAGTTATCAGGTTGAATGAGTATAATAAACTTACAGAGAACGATGGTCCATTTATTCCTAGATGGAGGCAGCAAATACATGAAGGTTACGACAGCACTTGCGATAATAATTCCTCTAGCGTTGATATGCATTGGATTATTGTTAAAAATAATTTGTTGCAAAACTTGTAACTGTCACCTAAATCGAAGCCAGCTGTATAATTTTAAAGACCGCAACATAGCAGGTACTCGTAGTTGCAAGAGCGATACTGAGGCATCCACGAATAGCGTTAGATATGTTAACAATTCAACAGCAGGTCATGCGTGTTCACTGTAGAGTGCTCATGGAATTTAACCGTAGTTTTGT
Organism: Pocillopora damicornis; assembly: GCF_964200805.1. Taxonomy (NCBI): domain Eukaryota; kingdom Metazoa; phylum Cnidaria; class Anthozoa; order Scleractinia; family Pocilloporidae; genus Pocillopora; species Pocillopora damicornis. The sequence goes on from NC_142675.1 coordinate 5,967,431, forward strand.
TATTGGTTATATTTGTTGCTCTATAACGGTACTTGGTATGGATTGTTTCCATTAATTTTTTTAAATTTTTGATCCTGTAAACTGATGTATCAGTGACACATTTCTTTTCAAGTTAGAAAAAAAGTTTATGATGTCAGTACGTTACAAGCTGTAAAACTGCGATATTTTTTAAAAGATGTTGTTTAATTTTTTTTATATTTATTTCCTGGCATTATCGAAATAAAAGCTGTTTTTTTTAAAGCCATATTTTATCTGTAAATAGTTTTTTTTTTTTCTTTGTAACTTGATATTTTAATATTCATTTATGGCGGAAGAGCCCCCAAAGGGGCGCTGTGCAGTAAAGTTTGTATGTATGTATGTATGTATGTATGTATGTCATGTCTACTTACCTTTTCTATACATTCCTTATATCTAAAGCGTATTTATACCCTAGAGCAGCATTTTCCGCTGTACGTGTGCGATACTTAATAAAGGTTTTCGCCACAATAGATATTTTAAAGCAGGTCAATTTATTGAAATATAAACGAAGGCAGTCAAGGCTATTTGAACGCCATAATAATCAGTGTGAATTTCGTGAAAGCCGTCTCATTGGGGCGATGATATGGACATCGGTTACATTACGTCATTTGTGATTGTAAGAAAAATTTTTATGGCCAACTCTATTTATTATACAAACTAAGGTGTAATACTAGGATTTCCAGCCCTGAGAAAAGCCGTGACAACACAGGTGAAAAAATATCGTATTTTCTCACGTGTGTTTGATATCGCCAATCAGCTGCTGACATGTTGCTCGCCTTTCGCGCCAATCGGTCAGTTTGATTAATGAAGGGCAAAGCTTTCACCATTCTCAATCCAAGGTCGTTTGTCGGAACTTTTTCGGAATATGGCTGTTGAAACGCTGAAAAAAATCCGTATCGCTTACAGACAGTGACGATCAGAATTTCCTAAAAGGGGAAGAAAACCAAAATACGGAAAGAAAAAACCGAAAGTTACGAATTCAGTGGCTTTGGTGATGGCATTTCTCCCGTGAAGGAAACTCGACGAATGGAAGACTTACCGCAGGCAGATTTTAGCGATGTGCCTGAAAGATGTCTTCTGTTGGTAAGGCCAAGTCAATGATTGAGAATTTTGTGTATTGAAAATTACGCCCACTGTTTGTCTTTGTAATGTTACTACTGTTTCTACCGTTCCTACTGTAATAAAGAGATTACTGCGTTTCCGAAGGAAAACACCGTTTTGAAATTTCGCCAGCCTAACGTGATCGGGCCAAAGTCTCGTGCAAACATTACCTCTGTTAACCAATTATACGAATACACGCAAAGTCCTTGTCAGCTTGCTGTATGAAGATAACTATGACACGAATAGGTCAAGAGAACCACAACTATGTGACACACACGTGTCTTTATCATCGCTATAAAATAAACATCTAAAAAGAAAGATTTATAGATAGGATTCATATACATGTGAGATTCATTCTTGAGAAGAACATTTTCCGATCTTTTATTCCGTAGAATAGTCACTTCACTTAAAATGCAAGACGATGTTGGGCGACCTTTCTTTGTTGACGTCATTGCTAAACTTAGTCTAACTTGGACCTGACCAAGTAATTAAATTCATTTTTCCAGTCAACTCGTGATCGACTGTTAACTGTTCGCCGAATCGACGTTGATTTAATTTGTAGCGGAGTTTCAACTTGATGTGTACATTTCTTTGAGAATAATTCTTTTATACTTCTTCTTTTCATCTGGTTCAATTCTGAGATCCAAAGGTATGTTACTAGAGCACTTAGTTTGTTTTATGAAACCTCAGAATCTAGTCTACTCACCGACCGGCAGATGTGTGAGTTACTTGTAACTATGGCGGCAGATATACTTTTTCGCAGCCGGAGAAGTGACAACAAGGACATGGTTTGTCTGCTAATGTGGAATTTTTCTCGCTCTCGGAATGAATCGAAATTTAAAACTCTTTACTTTTAATTCGCAGGTGATTTTGTGTAATTCATGAATGCTTGAATTTTTATTTCCAAAGTCTTGCTCATTGTTGGTGAATGGGATACGCGCAATAAAGAACTCACTTGTGAACTTCATCATAATCAGCTACAAAAAAACCATATCCCTCCTTAAAATATATACGGTATTTTTAAGTGTTTTGCACAAATATTTGAGCTGGCGATCGGAGTTGACTATAGAAAGCCGCTTTAATGTTATGTCAGTCTTTGGTTGTGAACGAGTCAAAGCAACAAGATCTTTGGCGGCCTTTTCGATACTTTAATCAGTGGAGAGAGAATTTTGAGACATGCATTCATCACTTATCCCACCTAAGCCTAGGTTAGCATTGCTCTCGCCAGTTTAAATCTACGGTTTTACTCGCGTTTTGACACCTTCAATTTCCTAAAGTACATTCCATAGTATCTCTAAAGTCACCAAATATGTAACAAGGTGCCTCTTACCATCAATACGTCATCAGGTACGTCGATAAACTACAATAAAACATTTGGTAATTTTTATTCATGAACTCAAAATTGCGGCATATCAGTGGTGCTTCAGTCAAGCAGATCGCTAGGGCGCTGTGTGCTCAGTAATTAAACTAAGCGAGCATTACAAAAAAATGTTCTTAACAATTATGACAATATCAATAGTAACAAAAATAATAACGATGGATATTAAAAGTAGTGGCAATCAGACTGAAAACCATCCTCGGAGACCTCGGAGTCGATTTCAAGTCAGGGGTTCTTCCGCTCCGACTCATAATCATAATGATAATGATCAAAACAATGACAAACTAAAATTTATTCCATATTTAAATCTAACGCTTAAAATCGTGTAATTATATGAAAGTTTTCAAAAAGAAGCTCTCTGAACACTCCTGATATAAAATTGGATAAAAATGAAGATACTGATAATATTAATGAGAATGATATTAACAGTTCTTATATTAACTCTTTAACTCTCAGATCAAATTTGTAATTCTCCTTACTGTTCAAGTGCGCCCAAAATTCTTTTTCAGGTAATATTATGAGAATCACAATCAGAGCTATGTGCCAAAAACGTAACAAACTCACCGAACAAATTCTACATTGCCGCTCTGAACTTTCCAAAATCTGTCCAGCTGTTTTAGTACAATCCATTCGTGCCAAAATTCAGGATGCCAATTCTAAACTTTTTAAACATTTGCACCAAATTAAGGCCCAGAAACTCGACCAACTTATCGGCCCTCAAGTTACTAACGACTCATTGCCTGAAAACCTCAAAACTGTAGTTACCATTCCAGAAAATTTGCTACTTTCCGATTCAGAAAAATCAGTTCTCAGCAAGGGCTTAAATTTTGTTCCCACATCACAAAAAACCGACGAATTTTCAGTTAAGCAAGACGTTGAAAAATTCCTTCGCCGCGTTCAGTTGAAAGCCTTTTTTCATGACAAAGAGGATGATTCTAACACTTCGAACAAAGATACTTTCGAAACACTCCAGATTCGAAAGTCTAAATGGACTCCCCAAGAGGGCCAGTTCTCATCTTTAGATTTTTTCCTCAAAATATGTCGCCATGATATCAACAAACTTAAATTCAATCGTTACACCAAATTTTCCAATCTTTCTTCGGAAGAGTGGTCGGCACTAAAAAGTCTAAAAAAACGCAAAGACATTGTCATTAGGCCGGCCGACAAAGGCGGTGCAGTTGTTGTTTGGCAGGCCGACCTCTACCAAAAAGAAGCTTTGCGGCAACTTTCTGACACCTCCTTTTATGCTAGAGTCGACAAAGATCTCACTTTAATTAACCAAAACATTGTCAAAAATGCGATTAACGATCTTATAGCTAAACAAGAATTGCCGGCCACTGCTAAAAATCTCATCATTACCACTCCTAGAACTTCGCGTATCTACTTTTTCCTTTTTCTACTTTACTTTTACCTAAAATCCACAAACCTAATAACCCAGGTCGACCCATCGTTTCTGCCTGCAGTTGTCCCACCGAACTTATTTCCAGCTATTTAGACAAAATTATGGCACCTATCGTCAAAACTTTACCGTCTTACATTAAGGACTGCCAAAACGCACTTGAAATTTTTTGTGACTGTAGTTTCCTCGACCAAAACAAACTTATTTTCACCATGGATATAACATCTCTTTACACTGTAATTCCCAATGACGAAGGTCTCCGGGCCCTCAAACATTTTTTCGATCAACGCACTGTTAAGGAACCTAGCTCTGAAACACTACTCCGTCTAGCCGAACTAGTACTCACACTCAGTTGCTTTTCATTCGGTGGTAACTACTACAAACAAACTAATGGCGTGGCCATGGGTACTAAAATGGGACCCAGCTACACCCATCTTTTCGTAGGTTTTATCGAACATCAATTTTTTAGCCAATACCACGGCCCAAAACCTGAACTCTACGGCCGCTACATTGACGATTGCATCGGCGCTACCTCCTCTACCAAAGAGGAGCTCACTCAATTTATAACCGCCGTCAATTCCTTTCATCCGGCTCTTAAATATACCTGGGAAATTTCCGACACTTCTTTGGCTTTTCTAGACATCAAAATTTCAATTGAAGGCAACGGCTTATGTACTAGTATACAGATTCACATAGTTACTTGTTGTATTCATCCTCACATCCATCACACGTCAAGAACTCCATACCTTTTTCACAGTTTCTCAGACTTTGTCGTTTATGTAGTGACGACTCTGATTTTTCCGAAAAATCAGAGGCAATGTGCCAGTTTTTCGATAAACGTGGCTATCCTGTTTCTGTCGTTCAAGCGGGCTACCACCGTGCCCAACAAATCGATCGACAGGCAGCACTACAAACGGCCGAGAAGGAGAACACTGACCGCATTCCATCTACTCTTACATTTCACCCTCACAACCACACAGCCAATCTATCATTCTTAAAAATTTTAAATTACTCCAAAAGGATTCAGAGACTGGCACTATCTTTTCGCAACCCCCACTTATTTCATTCAAACGTGACAAAAACATAGGCAACTTTTCAGTCAGGAGTTCATTTCAAACCAATGACCAATCTGGAACTTTTAAATGCGCTCGCTCACGATGCAAAACTTGTCCTTTCATTCATAACGTAGAGAAAATATCGGGACCCAAAAGATCCATTAAGATCATTGATTACTTTACGTGTACCTCCGCCAATGTTATTTACTGCATAACTTGCACTTATTGCAATAAGTTATACATCGGCGAAACAGGAAGACGACTGGGTGACCGATTCCGAGAACACATTCGCGATGTGGAAAGAAATGACAAGGACGCATCCAAACCAGTCGCTAGACACTTTAATCTTCCTAATCATTCTAAACAGCATATGGCAGTTTGCGGCCTTTCCTTACATCTAGGCAGTTCGGAAAGCCGTAAAACACTAGAACAAAAATTTATATTCCAAATCGGCACCCTTAATCCCCACGGAATCAACGAGCGCCTTTCATTCAACTAATTTATTCCTGTTTTCTCGTCACCATATTCCCACCAATGGCGTAGCTCCACTTTCTGCATATAAGTCCACACACAACCCACAATTCCTCTAATCGCTCTGACGAAGGGCTAACGCTCGAAACGTCAGCTTTTTTATCCTTTACGGTGGCTAATTTACGTTTTCAACCCAGTTGTTAACACTAAATTACCTGCTATACTCTCCCACCGACGCAGCACCACATGTACAGTTTCTTTAGAAACTTACCCCTTTACTCCTTACTGTCGACTGAGAATTTAGTATTGAATCAACTAATTATCCCCAAATTGATATTTTTCTTTATTCTCATAACTTATGTGGATGATACTGTATTGATATTGTAAGGAGAAATTCTTTCTTTGTCACTCATGGAAGTTTAAGAATTAAGATAGAAAGTGAAATATTTATATTACCCTTTATTTGATGGGTGCTGAGCTTCAGGTTACAATAAAACTTCACGAAAATGTTAAATATATCGGTTGGTACCGCTGCTCTACCGATGATTGCTAACACGACTGGGACAAGTTCCGGATAGCGCATGTTGAAAAAGTGACAGAGACAATTGCCGATAACCCAAACGTTAACGTTTACACAAGCAGAACCTTAGTTATCAAGAAGGTGCTACCTGCGGATGGTGAAAAAATATTTATCTGCATTTCCGAGGAGAAGCACATAGGGAGAAAAAGTTCTACGACGATCCTCCATGTAGTCAAAGATGATAATAGGGGTGGGGGGCAAGTATAACTGGAGAACCCTGAGAAAAAATGAAACGGGACATGGACGAGAAGCAACAGAAACTCACTTGAGACGTCAAAGGTCCATTTATTGAGGGTCCCGGTAGCTTCACGTACCCGTAAAATGTGCTGTTTGAAACAAGTTTATTATAAGAATGTCAGCCAAAGAAACAAATTGAAATGGTAAGTGTACCAGAACCTGCTTCTCCGTTCTTTAAATTTTGATTTTAAAATATGGCTTTAGGCCCTTAAAGTTTCTGGGACTTTCGAGAAACGGGTGCCACGTCGCCATCCCCATTCCTCGCTTTCGTTTATTTAATCCTATCTTTTCGGACGCTGTTCTTTGCATCTTTGCTTCTCTTTTCTGTCACTAAAGGAATAAAAAAATTCTTTAAAGTAGTTGAATAATTTAAATTTTTTTTAGAACCCTCCCCCCCCCCCCCCACAATTAATACTAGAGAGTCCTCTGGAGTTTCATGTGATTGAAGGAATGGATTTTCATTTGGATGCTCGAGTGCAGGGCTATTCTTACCCCTGGATAACTTGGAACCATCGTGACTTCTCCTTCAGACTACATTGAATATCGATTCCCAAACAAGGTTCAAAATTCGCAACTTCACTGTATTAGAAGGCGGACTTTACACCTGTTACGCCAAGAATCCATTTGGACATGATACCCTCACCTGTAACGTTTATGTTTAAGGTATTGACTTTACTTGTAGTTAGGCTAGCTTCGTGAGAGTAGATGTAGCTTGTCAATAAAGAGAAACGCAAAGAAAGTTTGCTCTTTTTGGTCTGTTAATTTCTTTTACTGTTCTTCGTGTTGTTGTTCTTGTTTTTTATTGTTATTATTTCTCTTATTTTCTTCTGTTTTGTTTTGATTTTATTTATTTATTTATTTCTTATTTAAACCAATTGCTATTTTAGAGAAAAGCTACGGACTTACTCAGACGCTGCCAATTTTTTTCCACTGTATCCAAGTCAGCCGGTGACGACGACCGCAGAATCAGGTAGGTTCTCCCGCTCTTTAACCTTTTCAGATGACCGGAAAGGAATGAACTGGGTTCCGAGAACGGCCTTGGCATATGGTACAATTTTTTACCTCTGTAAGATATGACCAGCTAGGCAAAGTATAGAAGTTATTTACTTTGCCGCTCTGTTTCTACCCTTAGACATCCAAACTCATCATCCTCACCAACATCAGGTGAGCACGATGTGTTCTTTTCCAATTTTCCCAATGTCCGGTTTTGGAGCATATTTTAACTGAGTATGTCCAAACTTATATAGGGTTGCATTGATTTTTATCAATCCTATTTTTCACGACCAAAATCTTTATTACTGGTGTTTGTTTTATCATCGAACTCAACTCTAGTATGTCTCATAGCCGCACTCGTGTAATTTCATATGCACTGATTCCCTCCGCTTCTCCCCTCACTTCCCTCCACTTCAATACACCTCCTCAACCATACTCCTACTCACATCCTCTCCCTCTAATAGAAAAACAAATTACAGTCCAACCTGTGTTAAGTAGTCACCCATGGGGAATGGCAGAATGATCGCTTCATGGAGGTTGACCGCTATACAGGTTCCATAGAGAAGGGTATTATGAAAAATAATTAAAAAAATGCCATTTTATGCCACAGCTGACGACTTTATGCACCGAAAGTACGTAATAAATACAATTGGTTTTATTTGGGTGGTTCCACTTTAAGTGACCGTTCAATTCAGGTGGAAGACAATTTTAGCCCTGTATAAGTGTGTATAGCCGTTTATCTGTGTATAGCTCTGTATTGCTGTGTATAGCCCTGTATAGCTGTGTAGAGCCCTGTACAGCCCTGTATAGCTGTATATAGCCCTGTATAGCTGTGTATAGCCTTTTATAGCTGTGTTTAGCCCTATATAGCTGTGTATAGCCCTGTACAGCTGTGTATTGCCCTGTATAGCTGTGTATATCTCTGCATAGCTGTGTATAACTCTGTTTAGTTGTGTGTAGCCCTTTATAGCCTTGTATAGCTGTGTATATCTCTGTATAGCTGTGTATAGCTTTGTATAGTTGTGTAGAGCTTTGTATAGCTCTTTATAGCTATGTATTGCCTTGTATGGCTCTGTATAGCTGTGTGTAGCTTTGTATAGCTGTGTATAGCTTTGTATAGCTGTGTATAGCTGTTTATAGTCCTGTATCGCTGTTTATAGCTCTGTATGGCGCTGCATAACTGTGTATGGTTGTATGTGTGTGTAGGATATTTATATGTAAAGTATAGGACATTGTTTGTATGTAAAGTACAAGACATAATATGTATTTGGGACATAATAATTGTCCATACATGGAACCTACTATTCTCCTCGGGTGTACCGCTAGCCGGTAGGATCTTTGGTTCAAACATGGCCGGTTGGCTAAACGATCGCGAGCTTATAACGTTAGTTCGCCCTAAGAAGAAAATGTTGGTCCTGTTGACCTTTTCCTGTTTTATTTGGTCCTCAACAGTAACCTGCGAAGGTATGTTATATCTACTTATGTTTGTTTTATGATTGAAGACCTGTTAAATTTACACTAGCGCAGCATGCATTGTTAAATCAAAACACACGCACGTGTCACGGATCAAGGTCATCTAAAGCTTGATTTTAAATTTGACGACATCAAATGCTAGCGAGATCAAACATGCATGGAGATAATTTTGAAATCCGCTTAGAAGACTTCGTCTCCCCTTGTACTCTTAACGGCCTCCGACCAAAGGTAAGTTCGTAAAAAGACGCTTCAAACGACCCATGAAGTCTTAAAATTAGCACAAATGCGTCGATTAACATCTCATTAAACCTTTCTGAGATATTCAAACCGAGATGTAACTTAGATGTGTAATTTTCAAAGCTTTATAAGTCTATTAATTTGATTCAATCTTGAACGAATAAATTCGTTGAGTCGCTTTGTTTCTACATAGCTTTGCCATAACTCCTAATAACTCAGTTTAAAATGCAATGCAACTATAAGAAGAGGGTGCACAAAAAAGATATACTGTCATGATTGAAAAGAATACTCAGTAAGCAAGGGGAAAAACGACGATGATTTCCAAATTACGTTTTATAAAATTATGAAGAAGAACAAGTAGTGCTGAAATCTAGTGGCACGAAACAAAATGACAGTGACACAAATCAGAGAAAAAAATTATTTAGAGGGCTTCAAAATTTGATAGAGGGTGGAATAATTTCAAAGTTTAATCACCCGTGTGGATTCTTATTAATAGCTTACTGAAAGTAACTCCCTTTTTTGCAGTTTGATCTGAATGAACTTAACAGTTATGATGTTAAAATAAAAATTGAAAAACAAAGTGCATTACCCTTTGTTTGATAGGTGCTGAGGTTACAGTACAAATTAACCAGACAATCCCGCTAGATTGCTCTGCATCAAGTAATTCAGAAAATGTGGAACATATCGGTTGGTACCGCTGCTGTACTGCTGATTGCGAATCCAAATGGGACAACTCCCGGATAGCTCGTGTTGAGCGAATGAGAAAGCCAATTGTTGATAACACTAACTTTGACATTTACGTAAATGGAACATTAGTTATCAAGAGGGTAATAGCTGTGGATGATGGAAAACTTTTTATCTGTAAAGCCAAAAGAAACCTGACAGGGGTGGAAACGTCCACCACGACCCTCAAAATAGCCAAAGGTGATGTTTATATGAGTGTTATACAATGATGATAATAGTAATAATAGTAATAGTATTCATGATAGAAGTGTTTGGAAGTCAGCAGTGGACAATCCACGTGGTGACTTTTGTTGTCCACAGTTTCCAGCTCGAAATGAAATTTGGGATATTGTTTTTCTGAGGGGGAAGGATAATTGGAGAATGCGGAGAAAAATATATGGGGCAAGGACGAGAAGCAACCCACGCATGACGCCAGTGGTCCATTTATTAAGGGTACCTGTTATTTAACATGCCCTTAAAATTTTCTGTTTTCATTTACGTTTCTTTTAGTGTTCTTCATGTTGTTTTTGACTCTTTTTTTTTTTTTTGCCTCTATGTTTTGCCTCTATTTAACATGCCCTTAAAATTTTCTGTTTTTCATTGACGTTTCTTTTAGTGTTCTTCATGTTGTTTTTCACTCTTTTTTTTTTTTTTTGCCTCTATGTTTTTCTCTTATTTTCTTCTGTTTTGGTTTTGGTTTTGTTTCATTTGTTTGTTTGTTTGTTTTTTTCATTTTCTTACCTAAACCTACTACTATTTTAGAGAAAAGCTACAACTTACTCAGACACTTCCAAAATTTTTCCCTCTGTATCTAGATAAGCCAGTGACAACAACCACAGCATCAGGTAGGTTCTCCCACTCTTTAACTTTTTCAGATGACCCAAAAGGACTGAACAGGGTTCTGAGAACCCCTCAAGTTCCATGTTTGTAAACTAGCAACCAGTCTGAGATATATATTTTTTATCTCCTTCAAAAGGGATTGGTCTTCACTTATTTTCTTTAAAACAATCAATTGCTAAATGTGGCCAAGTTCAAAGAACATTGAAGGCGAAGGCAACAATGGTCTTGCTCCTGCGCAAGAATATAGATCTTGTTTGATTTTTGCTTCTAAAAACAAAGAATCTTAGAGCAGCATTGAGTATTCTTCCAGTGGATGTGAGAATACATGCACTTATTTTTTGCTTTAAATAATATCAAAGCATAAGCTTTCAGCAAGTGCTACATCAGGTAGCTGTGGCTGGACACAATTTCTGATTGCTGAATCATCAACAATAAAAACAAATTTTACAACCATTAGTCTGCCATTTTCAGTTGATCCCTTTCTCTTTATTTCATTTTATTACACTCAGGTTATATAAATGTAATTTTGTTGTTTTTTTCCCTTTTCTAATCTAAACCAACTGCTATTTTACAGAAAAGCTACACACTTACTCAGACACTTCCAAATTTTTTTCCCTCTGTATCTAGGTCAGCCAGTGATGACAATCACAGCATCAGGTAGAAGTCTGAAATATGTATTTTTTTATCTCCCTTGAAAGGGACTGGTATTCATCAATTTTCTTAGAGACAATCAATTGCTAAAGGTGGCTAAGTTCAAAGAAAAGTGGACAGCAAAATCTTCTCAAAAATCTATCACTTGGCTTGTAGATATGAAATTTCTGTTCTCGCATCGAACTAGATATCTTACTCATGAGCTATCGTGTTGAGAACTTGAAGAGAACTTCTATATCTACATGCACCCATGTATTAGTCTCTCTTTAATGCCAATGTAGTGACACTATTTTCTCATTATGACACAGCTCCAGACTTAATTCATGTGGCAATTTACCAGAGAGTATCGACACAATGGTCACTGAGGCAGCCAGAATATGGGATGCTTATTGGGTGGTTTTCCTTCCCAACTCATGATTGCAATAATGAGTGAAACAAACACTGGGTAGCTAACATTTACAGCTCATACACTAGTCTTCACAGTGTTTTATTTATTTGCAACGGAGCCCTCTTCTTTTCAGTTAAATAAATTATTTACCCATTGTTCAAGGATTATTGCACATTGAAAACAATGGCTGAGGTGTCCATTTTTTTTTTTTCCTGCATTTAGGCATCCCAGGCCGTTCATCCTTACCTCTACCAGGTAAACACTGCAATCCGTACTTTCTCTCCCTGCTCTAATTCCTCCTCTTCTCTCTTTCTTCTCTTCCCTACTCACTACCCCCCTCCCCCTTCTCTTCTTTGGAAGATCAACCCATGACTAATTTAATGTTAATCGTGTGTTGCATTGGTAGTGATTCCGTTAATAAAGGCTTTACATTTTCTTTCCACCTGTTCAATGTGCTACAATCCTCTCTTTTTAATTTTTCTTACTTTTGTTTTGTTTGTTTGTTTGTTCTTTCCTACTCAGATACCCCAACTTCTTTGTCTTCATCTTGTCCAGGTTTGTATACTGTTGAAACTAAGCAAGCATTGTGTTAGCCTTCTTGTGTTATTCTTACTTTTTGCTTCATCTCATTTTTCTCATATCTTTTTGTTGCTTTTGGTGTTTTTTCCTGTTCTGAGGTGCGATAAGATATCTTTTACAAGCAATATTTGACAGCTAAGTCCATCAGCGGCATTTGTGAATCATTACTTTGGTAACTAATTCTCCCTCCCATTTATGCTCCCATTCATGTTCCTATTTATGCTTGGGAGCTTCATGTCATTGAAGGAATGGACCTTCATTTGGATGCTCGAGTGCGGGGCTATCCTTACCCCTGGGTAACCTGGCACCATTCTGAGGTTCTCCTTCAGAATACATCAAATTTCGATTCAGAAACAAGGCTTTAAAAAAAAATGTCACTTTATCTGATGGCTGACTTTACACTTGCTATGCCAAGAATTCATTTGAACATGCTATCTTAACTGTAAAGGTTTACATTAAAGGTACTGTCATGAAAGAGAGAAACAGAGCAAGTTTGCTGTTTTTGGTCTATTAATTTCTTTTAGTGTTCTTCGTGTTTTTTTTTTACTTTTTTTTTTTTTTCTGTTTTGCTTCTTTGTTTTTCTCTTATTTTCTTCTGTCTTGGTTTTGGCTTTGTTGGTGTATTTTTTTAGTTTTGTTTCGTTTTGTTTTTTTTCATTTTCTTATCTAAACCTACTGCTATCTTAGAGAAAAGCTACACACTTATTCAGATGCTTCCAAATTTTTTTCCCTCTGTATCTAGGTTAGGCGGTGATGACGACTGCAGCATCAGGTAGGTTCTTCCGCTTTTAACCTTTTCAGATGACTCAAAAGGACTGAACAGGTTTCTGAGAACCCCTCAAGTTCCATTTTTGTAAACCAGAAACCAGGTATATTTTTTAACTCCCTAGAAAGGGACTCATCTTCATTAATCTTCTTAAAAACAATCAATCGCTAAAATAAAATGTGGTCTATTTCAAAGAAAATTGGACAGTGGAACCTTCGCAAAATCTATTTTGAGTTGGATATCATATTTGTGCTATTGAGGACTGTTATCTTTGGAGTAAACTCAACCCATGCGAAACCTCTGATATCTTTTTTACCGGTAGTTCTCGACTACTTCATTTAATTATCCGAAAGCTTTCTCCTGTACATTGCTGAATGTACTCCTCTAAGTATAACTCGAACAAGTTAGGTTAGTAAGTAGTTGATTAGGCGACATTCAAAATTGCCAGCTAGTCTGCCATTCTTAGTTGGTCTCTCTCCCCTTATGTCAATTTATTTTACACACATAAAATATATTTATAGGACATTTTTTCTAAAACTTTGAGGTAAAAAAAAGTATAAATGGAAGTGGAAATTTAGCTCAATGCTTTTCATTTGTCTTTCCTTCATTGTTTGTGGGGTGTACAACCATCGAAAAATGAGTCAACTATTCCATGTGCAATGTTTATCTAATGGTTTGACCACAGAAATTTTAAAAAAACTGCTAAATCAAAAACTGGAGAAAAGAAGGCAAAATTAAATACAACCTAAAGTACTTGAACCTTTGTATCTGGACTTCATAAGGAAATGGACTCAGTAATTTTAGCTGTTCTGAAGTATTTCTGCACCAAAGTAGCAGTTTTTTAGACTCCTTCTGTACCTCCAAAATGGTCACAACTTCATTCGATGCATTTGTGATGGTAAATACACAAGAACAAATGTCATGAACTTAAATGATCAGAGTGATCATTCTCCACGCTTTTAGTTTAAGCTAAGAAATTCAGCACCACAAAATTGTCTATTTTCATTACAAGCAGAAGAAGCAAAGCAATAGATTTTTTAGCTTCTCCAATCCATTCAGTTTCCATCGCAATACACTTGGTACAGTTAAGTCCGTTCGCGTCTTGATTCCAAGTCGACCCAGTGCAACCTTGTGCGGCACAATGTGCTGTATCGTTACAAAGTGCCGACTACTGGCGCAAGTGTCACGTGACAAAATATTCTTCTCGATTTGCGAAAATTTTCTGGATTTTGAAAAGATTCTTGGATTGTAAACTAATTTCGATTTTCATGAAAGTTATTTGTGGATCTATGAAGGAATCCAGGATTTGAAATTGTTTTCTCGATTTGACAAACTTTTCAAAAGCTTTTTGTCTAAAAGATATCGATTCTTAATATTTTTCGGATTTTCCAAATATTTTTGGATTGTCCGTTCTCGGTTTCCGTAAAGAACTCGTGTCGTCTCTAGGTTCATTGTTCATTGCAATCAATTTCTTGAATTTAAGACGCTCTTTTATGATAGGGTAGGACTGCTTTAGTTCCTCTGCATCTTGGGCAATGGCAAGGAGGTCTTGGCCATCAAAACCGTCCTTTTTCTGAAATATAACATGCGAACAAAGATCAATGGAGCGGTCAAGTTTGTGTTTATAAAGTTGTAAAGGAAATTTCTTCAGCCTACCTATCCTTTCTTAAGTTTCAGGAGAAAATAAATGTGACTGGAGCCAAGAAAAAACCTCTCAGTGATGAATTCGCTGCTATTATTCATTATTGCATCCGATGCACGCGGTCAAGGTCCAACTAATGTGATACGCAGAAGGAGCTGCAAAGATGCACTAACAAAAAAAGGATGATTTTTGGAGATGAGTCGCTTTTATAACAAACTAAGCTCCTTACGTTTTATCTCGTCAGGGGTTTTTGTGGTTTCTTTTTCACAGACACTCAGTTGGAGGATATTATAGACGTAGGTTACAAGTTTTTATTTGTTTCATATAATTTTTACTTTTTTAGATATCCAAAGTTCCTCAGTTTCACCTTCCTCAAGTAAGTATACGTCTGTTCCTTTCTTTTCTTTGAATGAGTTGCTCAACTTTTTTTTTTTAGTATAATAGTCTAGCATCTTACTACAACAACCTAGATGATGCAGGCCTCTTGAGCCCGTGCTTATCTCTTCCCCCGGTATAAACACCGCTGTTACTTAGCGAGGATCTTTGTTTAAGCTTTCAAAAGGTCCATTATGTTTTTATCTTGTTTTTTTTTTGTCAGCTAAGATGCAATAAGACATTTTTTTCTAAAGGTACATGGCCGAAAAGAGTGGTGTAATTATTTTTTTGTTTGTATGTAAGCTTTTTTATCATCCCCGTGAAACCATTTTGCGCAAAATTGGGGTTAATTCATTCTTACAACAAAGAAAATAGGGCCATAGCGATTTATGTAACAAACACTTAAATCAATAAAAGCTTTCAGGATCGTCGGGAGATGAAATCGTGAATTTCTGTAACTAGCTCAGTCTTTTCTGTTGGTGTCTAACTAAGCGAAAAAACATTTTCACCGATAAGAGTGGTCCACATATGTTCCTTCCCTATTCACACAAAACATTAAGCCACAATAAAATATCGGCCATTCAATATGCACTGGGTTTGGTGGTCTCTGTGATATACAGTATTACATAGTGCATGTACTTTGTGTAATAGTCCATGACTGAAAAGAAAAATATTAACTGTTCATTCCCAGGAAAGGAAGATCTGGATTTTGAGACAGCCTTCAACAAAGTCGCCCCTCTGATCTATTCCTTAATCGCACTTCTAGTAATTGCTGTTATAATCATTATTTATCTGGTTGTGGAGATCAAGAAGAATAAGAGGCATGGTTATTCCCATAACCATGGTTGTAGATTTGGAGGTGGCGATGACAATCAGCATGCCCTAGAAGATACCGTTGAAATTAACCTAGGAGATTGCCCGAATGAAGAGGACGGAGGAGAAGAACTATGATGTACGTAAGATCTAAACATTGACTTTCGGATCAGTATCTGGGCAACTGCCCACCTACCCCTCCCCTAACTCAACGTTGGGTTAGGGGAGGGGTAGGTGGGCAGTTGTCCAAATACTGACATTGATCCGATTTTTCTACTATTATGTCATTTCACCATATTAGGGCAATGGAACGAGCAGAAAAATGCCACGGTGTTCCACTGTAGAACAGGGCACCAATACGAACCGAAACGGTTCGCTCGATCTTTAATTTCCTTTTTTTTCAGCAGCAAGCTTCCAAGCCCACAAGGATTTTTTTATGTCATCAGGAACACATAAATGGCTTCATTTGTGTTGTTTTATTCTTTCGCTTGTTCCTTGTGCGATCAGTACGATGCTCAGATAAGACTATACGAGGTTTTGAAAACTAGAAGCCAAAAGACATCCTTTCTTCGATGGTTTAACATATAAAGCGAGCTGACATTTTTCTCATTGCTTTTACTTTTCCTTGCTCCTTCGGGCTCGCAAAAATACTACACAACTCGCAAAGTATTTGCGCGTCTTGTATGTTATATATTGACCATGCACATTATCTGGAGATGCAGTTTGCGATGTTGTTTATACCTCGGTTAAACAGGGCAGACAAGTGAACTTTGTGTTCAATGCATTTTTTATGCCCTAAAGCAGGCTGTACCTCAAAATGTCACGGTAATACAAGTGTATGGTTTTCACTACCCTTCCAATGTAGATCGAAGGGAAATTTAAGTTATTAATCAAGTTAAATTATCCTTCTAGGTAGTTCTCATTAATTTTATAGTGGTACTCGCCGACTTGGAAGCTTTTGCTCCCTTAGTCACTACTCACTTTTCTCTTACGGGGGCGTAGCCAGAATTTTCTAAAGCGGGGGTCACAATGTGTTAAACAGAGGATTCTCCCCAGTTTTTGCTACCTGAATATTGTTGGTTGTTTGCTTAAAAAAGGCTCACAAAAGGGGGGTCACAGACACTTAGGTCCCCCCCCTTCCCCAGCTATGCAGTTGTCTCATCGTTAAAGTCATTGTTTTTATTTTCTTACTTTACATTTTCTTTATTACTTTTTGTTTAATAATTGAAATTTATTTCGCTAAAATAAGTGTAATTAAATAAAAATTTAGTACTTTCAGGGTGGGTGTGCAGGAAAACAGCTATTTTAAAGAAAGGTCAAGTTTTTAAGAAAAAGAAAATCTCAATAAAAATGACTTACCTTGCATTTGTGTGTTTTCCCCAACTGTCTCGTCGTCTCCTTAGCCATTTTAAACCCTTTCAAGAAGAGCTCCCGACTAGAGAAAGATAAATCTCAAAATAGACGTTGTAACTTCAAATTCTAGCGAGAGCTGAGTTGCCGAACTCCCAAAACTCGTTTGTGCACTGTTTCTTAGTATGCAACAAGACCCCTTCCGGCCATAAAGATAGGAGTAAGTTTATTAGATTGATACTGATGAAATACCAGGATTTTTCCTTTTACTAAAAAATCATATCTTCATCGCGCGCAGTGAAGATACTATTTTTATCTTTCACGTGTAAGGATATTGGTGTCGCCATGGTTACTACCATGATCAGCCATTCACAAGAGAGCTCCCCCCTCAAGCGCGCGGACGGTTCTTTTGAAATTTCATCAGTATAAATAAAATAAACAGAACATTACATGGCCGCGCGGGGATACGAAGTTTATCTTTGAGTGCAGAAAGTATCTCTTCGCTTATCGTGAGAGATACTTTCAGAACTCGAAGATGAAATTCGTATCCCCTCGCGGCCATGTAATATCCTCTATATCTACTACTAAAACCAAGTGTGAAACAAGTTGTATTCACTATTAAAGAAGAACTGGAACATCTCACTCTAGCCTGATTTTACTGTGTTAGCAAGAAAAAAAAACGTTCTAGAGGCAAGTCATTATTTATCTATAGGGGAGGGGATGAGGTCCAAATTTTTTTGGGGGGGGGAGGATCACATGGTTTTCAAGAGAGCGGAAAGAAAATCAGTTGCTTCCAACAGATTTTAAAGGGAGGAAATACAGAGAAAATCGACTACCGAAGCGGAGGGGATCATCAATTTACCACAGACCCTTACTGTAGGATCAGATAAATTTCCTCTTGATACAACTAAAATCCTCTAATACTTTACTTTTCTGAGCTTACCGTGTTGTCAAAGGTGTGTAATACTGTTAAAAATACAGTAGCGGTAGATTATAGGCTTCAGTTTAGAACCCAAGTCGGTTGACAAACATTTGCTATTTTTGTGAGCACTTTCCCGGTGCAGATTAACCTCCAGGTCAGCTGCACAAAAAAATATCAATATTCTTTCATCGAACTTTCTTTTTCCGATCGTCGATCAAGAGAGAATTCTGAGAGAGAAACAGGACGTGTTCAATTAGATTTTATTTATCATTTTTTGTCCTTACATTTTCGACAGGAACTCGAAAATCATATGGGGACTCCAATGTCGCTATTACTTTACAATGGTTAAAGACTTGCCCCTACTTTCACAATAACGCGAAGTTAACTGAAGGTGCACGAAGTATGCGATTTATCGAAATTTAAGTAATAGGTTGTTGTTCATCGTGGTAGCTGGATGATAATATAAATTTTGTTCTGTTGTCTCACGACAAAGTCACAAGATGTAGATCGCGACGTTTAGACTGCTTACTGTGAGTCTTCTTCAGGCAATAGGGTCACTAGTTCCGGCACAGCATTAGGTATCATGATGGTCTGCTGCGATTGGTGCATTTCGATCTGGGTATTGTTTCCGTGTCATGGTTTCCATGAATTTACATCCCATTTTCCCCCCTTCCAACAGCATAACGGTTTTTTTTAAGGATAACTATGGTATATTCTATCATGCACTTAAATCTTGTGCATGGATGTACCATGTATTATCTTGCGACTGTAGCCAATCAGGTTGAAGTGGTTTATAATCATCTATTGACCAGGACACATCTTAGTTACGTTGAGTAAGTGACATACCGAAGTCATGTTTGGCTTGTCGGTTGAATAACCTGGAACTAGTGGGTTACACTTTCTGTATACTCGTGGGAGAACAAGCACGGCTACTCTGTTGTGCTCAATCCTTGAAAGATAACGGGCTTTTTTCCGTGTTAAAAAATTGTTGTCATGATTTCCGCATGAATATTTTTTCATTAGCGTTTTTGTCACGCGTGGTAATTAACACCTTAAGACGCTTAGCGCCAGTATTGAATGAATCGTTGCAGTTTATTTCCTCCCTTCCATTCTGCCACTAGAAATACATAAGCCCTAAGTCTACTCCCCTAAGTTCAAATTGACATGATCTTATATGCGTATGCATTCCGGGGAAATGCAAAGAACTTTTGATTACAGTAAACAGCAAACTTTTCAACAGAACATTTTACAGGCCCGTCAAGCCTTGCAGATGAGCAGGGAGGTTGACTGGCCGAGAAGAGGATGCCAATTAAATGACCATCAGGGCGTTTTTGCCATTCCTGGTACTCGCAAGGGAGTTTATAATCTAGGAACGACGCACTCATCGAACTATAAAAATACTTCATATACAGTTTCTGTGTAAAATATTCTAGTTCGACCTCAAAACGCCGTTTTGAAATTTCGCCAGCCTAACGTGATCGCGCCAAAGTCTCGTGCAAACATTACCCCCGTTAACCAATTAAACGAATTGATGAAATTCGTTAAGGATGACGATTTCCTGTTGAGTAATCCCTGCTTCAATAGAAAACATACAAAGACCTTGTCTGCTTCTTGTTTGAAGATAATTATGACATGAATAGGTCAATAGAACCACAACTATATGACACACACGTGTCTTTATCATCGCTATAAAATGAATAAACAACCAGATTAAAAAAAAGATTTCTAGATAGGCGAAAACATGTAGATTCGTCCCTGAGAAAAACATTTTCCGATCTCTTATTCCGTAAAATGGTCACTTCACTTAAAATACAAGACGATGTTGTGTGACCTTTTTTGTTGACGTCATTGCTAAATATTGGACCTGACCAAGTCATTAAATTCACTTTTCCAGTCAACTCGCGATCGTGATGGACTATCAATTGTTCGCCGAATCGACGTTGATTTAATTTGTAGTGGAGTTTCGACTTGATATGTACATTTCTTTGAGAATAATTCTTCTATACTTCTTCTTTTCATCGGGCTCAATACTAAAAGCCAAAGGTATGTTACTAGAGCACTTATTTTATAAAACCCCAGAATCTACTCACCGACCGGCAGGTGTGAGTCACTTGTAACTATGGCGGCGGATAAACTATTTCGCAGCCGGAGAAGTCGCAATAAGGACATGTTTGTCTGCTGATGTGGAATCTTTCTCGCTTTCGGAATGAATTGAAATTTAAAACTCGTTACTTTTGATCCGCAGGTGATTTTGTATAATTCGGGAATCTCAGTTAGATTTCTATTTCCATGGTCTTACGTAGTGTTAGTGAATGCGGTGCGCGCGATAAAGAACTCACTTGTGGAACTTACATTTCATCATGATTAGCTATTAAAAAAAAACCCTCTCGCTCCGTGAAATATATAGCATTCTTTGGCGTTATTAACAGGTACTACTGTAACAAATATTTGAGCTGGTGATCGGAGTTGACCAAAGAAAGCGGCTTTAATATTATGCGAGTCTTTGGATGTAAATAATTCAGAGCAACAAGTTCTTTGGCGGCCTTTTCGATACTTCAGTCGGTGCAGAAGGAATTGTCGTGTATTCATCACTTACGCCCAGTTCAGACGCCGTACTTCAGCCGAGCCGAATCAAATTCCACGAATTAAGTTCATGTGAAGAACGACGTCTGAATCAATTCGGAACGACTGATTTAATTTAGATCGGCTCAGTCAATTAATCCTGCCTGGCTGAGCTGGGAAGAACGGCTGTAGGCCGGCTTTGATTCAGACGCCGTACTTCAACTGAGCCCCACCAAATCCATAAATTATTTCAATGACGATTTGCATTCTTTCAGTCTTCTTGCTGTTTTCCAGCATTTTGAGCAGAAGAAAGGCCCTTCCTTGCAGATTGCTTCCGGAATCCATGGCGTACACAATGTTTACAATCGTATGCTAAACCAAGGACCGAATATAAATTTTCTTCGATCAACTGATTTCTGCTGTATAAAGTTCGGCGTTTGAATCAATTTAGCCAGGATTAACTAATTTGGGTCGACCTATCATTGAATTCGATTCAGCGCGGCTGAAGTACAGCGTCTGAACCGGGCCTTATCCAACCAAGCTTGGGTTAGCATTGCACTCGCCAGTTTAAATCTACTGTTAAACTCGTGTTTTGACACCTTAAATGTCTTAGAGTGCACTCCATAGTATCAATTAAGTCACCAAATATGTAACAAGGTGCCTCACCATCAATACGTCATACGGTACGTCGATAAACTATTATGAAGCATTTGGGAAATTTTATTCACTTATTCAATGCGGCATATACCGATGGTGATTCAGTCAAGCAGATCGCGAGGGTGCCCTGTGTGCAGTAATTTTACGAAGCATGCATTAAAAAAAATAATATTAACAATTATGATAATAATGATGGTAACAAAAATAATAGCGAAAACCATCCTTGGAGACCCAAGGGCTGTGAGTCGTTTCAATTCAGGGGCTCTTCCGCCCTAATGACGACAAGCTAAAATTTATTCCATATTTAAATCGAACGCTTCTAGTCGGTCAGCGCGTAATTATATGCAAGTTTTTAAAAGGAAGCTCACCGAACACTCCTGAAAATCGGAAAAAGGGAGTTACTGATAATGATAGTAAGAATGATATAAACAGTTACGATATTACAATGAGAATTTAAAAAAATTAGATTACCCTTTATTTGATAGTTGCTGAGGTTACAGTAAAAATACACGAGAGACGCTTGCTACCTTGCTCTGAGTCCAGTGATCTAGAAAATGTTGAGCATATCGGTTGGTTCCGCTGCTCTACGGCTGATTGCGAACTAAACTGGAACAAGCTCCGGATAGCGCATGTTCAAAATGTGAAAGAGACAATTGCCGATAACCCAAACTTTGACGTTTACACCAACGGAACCTTACTTATAAGGAAGGTACTACCAGTGGATGATGGGAAAATGTTTATTTGTAAAACCCAGAAGACCTTTGAAGGGGCAGGAGGGTCCACCACGATCCTCAATATAAAGAAAGGTGATGTTTATATAGGTGTTATATAATAATGATAATGGTAATGATAACAATAATAATAGAAGTATTCATGATAATAACATTTGGAATTTAGCACTGGACAATCCACGTGGTGGCTTTTGTTGTCCAGGGTTTACAGAAAGAAAGGACATTTGGAACGTAATTTTTCTGGGGGGTAAGGATAATTGGAGAACCCTGAGATAAAAATACGGAGCAAGGACGAGAAGCAACCAAAACCCACTCATGACGTCAGGGGTCCATTTATTGAGGGTCCCGGTAGCTTGACGTGCCTGTAAAATGTTCTGTTTGAAACAAGTTTACCATAAGACTGTTAGCTAAAGAAACAAATTGGACTGGTGAGTGTACCAGAACCTGCTTCTCTGTTCTTTAAATTTTGATTTTAAAATATGGCTTTTGGCTGGTAAAGTTTCTGGGACTGAGAAACGGGCGCCACGTCGCCATCCCCACCTCTTTGTATAAATTCCTTGTAGTAGTTAGATAGTTTTGATTTTTTTTTAGAACCCCCAAAATTAATACCAGAGAGTCCTCTGGAGGTTCATGTCATTGAAGGAATGGATCTTCATATGGATGCTGGAGTTCAGGGCTATCCTTACCCCTGGGTAACTTGGAGCCATAATGACCTTCTCCTTCAGAATACATCGAATGTCGATTCACAAACAAGTCTTAAAATTCGTAACGTCACTGTATCTAAAGGTGGACTTTACACTTGTTACGCCAAGAATTCAGTTGGACATCATATCCTCACCTTTAAAGTTTATGTTGAAGGTACTGATTTTATTTGTATGTTGGACAGCTTCGTGAGAGTAGATGTAACCTGTCAGGAAAGAGAAACGCAGTGAAATTTTGCTCTTTGTATTCTATTAATTTCTTTTATTGTTCTTTGTGTTGTTTGTCACTTTTTTTGTTTGTTTGTTTTTTTTTTGTTGTTTTTTTTTGCTTGATTCCTCTTATTTCCTTCTGTTTTGTTTTGGATTTTTTTTGTCGTCTAAACCTACTTCTATTTTAGCAAGAACCTATACACTTGCTCAGACGCTTCCAATTTTTTTCCCTCACTATCTAGGTCAGGCGGTGAGGACAACTACAGGATTAGGTAGGTTCTTTCGCTCTTTAACCTTTTCAGATGACCTTAAAAGGATTGAACAAGGATCCGAGAACTGCTATGGCATATAATACAAATTTCTGACCTCTTTAAGATATGAACAGATGGTATAGTATAGAAGTTATTTACTTTGCCACACTGTTTCTGTCCTTAGATATCCAAACTCCATCATCCTCACCAACATCGGGTGAGTACAATGTGTTCTTTTTCAATTTTCTCAATGTCAGTTTTGGAACAAATTTTAACTGAGCGTGTCCAAACATACGTAGGATTGCATAGATTTTTATCAATTCTTTTTTTTTCGCAATTAAGAAGTTATTTACTTTACCACTCTGTCTCTAGCCTTAGATATCCAGACTCTGTCATCTTCAACAACATCAGGTAAGCACAATGTAATCTTTTTCAATTTACTCAATGTCAGTTTTGGAGCAAATTTCAACTGTGTCCAAACTTATATAGGATCCCATTGATTTTTATCAATCCTTTTTTTCACGACCAAAATCTTTATTACTGGTATTTGTTTATCATCGAACTCAACTCTACTATGTCTTAAAGAATTTCACATACAATGATTCCCTCCGCTTCTCCCCTCACTCCCCTCCACTCCAATACGCCTCCTCATCCATATCCCTGCTCACATCCTCTCCCTCTCATAGGAAAACAAGTTATGGTCGAACCTGCGTTAAGCGGTTACCCACGCGGAATGGCAGCATGACCGCTTCACACAGGTTGACTGCTGTGTAGGTTCCACAGAATAGGGGTATTAAGATAAACGATTAAAAAAGAGCCATTTTATGCCACAACTGACCACTTTATGTACAGACACTACCTCCTAAATACAATTGGATTTATTTGGGTGGTTCCGCTTTAATTGACCGTTCAATAAAGGTGGAAGACGGTACAAAAAGGCCGTTGGGACGCAGACTTTTTTTTGTCATATAAAATATAACTTACAAGATTTTTTTTCGTGTAGAGCTCGCTTGGCGGCAGGAAGAGAATCTCTAAAGACTTTGAGACCTAATTAGGAGAATGAAACCTAGTTTAAAGAGAAACTGGGACTGAAAAATATTTGACGTTAAGTAAATGAAGAAACGAAGAAATGCAAGGTTTAAAGTGACTATGAATGCTCGGACTTTAATCCGTCATGAGTTATTAACTTAATTCCAATCAACTTAACTCCAATCTATGCTTTGAATGAAAATTTCAAGGTTTTCTTTCATTTTTCTTTCATTTTTTTTATTTATTTATTTGTGTTTTTTTAGGGGGCTCGAGTTTCGCTGGATGGAAAATTGCTCTAACAGTGGTCGGTCTTCTGTTGTTTTTGATGGGAACAATAGGAATCTTTTGCATTCTCAAGAAAAAGAGGATACCGGCAAAACTACAGTTATGCAGGCTGTGCCGGAGATGCAGATACATAGTAAAACCGTAACGAACCGTTTTACTTCTATTTTCCAACTTTTTCGGAAAAGTGTGACATGCATTTTTTTACCCGTCTATATTAAGTAATCTGTTCATTAGCTCTCGTCAAGAGATTTTGAACTATTTGTATTCTCTGTCCTTGTCTTACATTATCCATTTTCACTAAGGAAAATACAAATAATGTGCGAATTAGGTGTAAATATGAATGGATAATTGGGCTTAGTGGACTGCAATTTCTATTGGTAACTGAACTGAGTGGAGTGCAGTTTGGTCTGAAATCATCGGTGTGATTTCATAAACTCACAGTGCGAGTTTGATTGAAATCACAAGAATGATTTCATATCAAAATTACAAGACACGAAGTTTAATTACCACTCTATTACATCCATTTTGAAATAGCAAAATTCAGCGAGGCAATACAAGGTATTTTCATTCTGTTCAAATATTTTATTGATCCAGTATATTGAGCCGGTTTATAAAAAGTTGCAAAAGGTGTCATTTTCTCGCGATTTGATTGATTTTTTTGAACAGGCCTTGAAATTTGATTGATCGTCATGTTTTAGTAAAGCTGGGGAAAAAATGCCATTAAGAGCATAAAATGATGTAATTTGATTGAAAAAAAATTACACTGGAGACAGCCAAACAGATTGCAAGGATCACAAGTGATTTGAAAATGGATGCAATAAAGGCTGCAATTGGGCGAGGAGTTTCAAATTGGACAAGCGCATAGCGCAAGGCTAATTAGAAATCAAGAGCACGATTAACCCTAATTTGAGCGAGAAACAGATGAAATCGAACTGATAGGACTTGAAAAAGCCATATTAGGGAGTGTTAGGAACCACTAAGAGAACATCAGTTTATAATCTCTTGGAACACATCAAATTCGAGCATATTAATGTTGCTGCCACGCGATGTAAGGAACACAGAGTCTCTGGGGGTATTTAAACGTAAGATCAATGACATTCTTTAAGTCTAACGCACGGCACTCACGGAAAACAGCTTTTAGTGTTATATTATATAGTTTGAATTTTAAATATTCTAGCGTATGTCATATGTATTTTTTAGGCTGATGAATTGACCGTGTTTAAATAAAAATAAAATGAAATAAAATGAAATGAAATGAAATGCCACCCGTTACCCGTTGCAGTGTTCGATTACTTGGACTGTTGGTATTTTGTACTCCAAAAAAAACTTGTTTAACAAGTTGAGTACGCTACGTTTGAAAATATAGCAAAGGAAAATGGAAAGTGGATTGTACCATTTTTAGTGAAGAGATCCCGAGATAACGTCAACCAAGGGGAAATAAAACAAGTCAGCGTCTAAAAAAGTAGACTGGTGGAGTTTTTCTTTTTTCTTTTTTCTTTTTTCTTTTTTCTTTTCTCTTTTTTCTTTTTTCTTTTTTCTTTTTTCTTTTTTCTTTTTCCTTTTTTCTTTTTTCTTTTTTCTTTTTTCTTTTTTCTTTTTTCTTTTTTCTTTCTTTCTTTCTTTCTTTTTTTTTTTTTTTTTTGCTCAAACCTTGCACTCAGCGGTTTGTGGGCCAAGGGTCGGCTTTATTTTCGTTCCGTCAAACATCTCACTTACCTGTCAGTCTTTTAATCATAACATCATTATCTTTCGAAGCATTCATCAGTCATAGATGGTGGAAAGCAAAAGCAATGATATGTTAGACGATCGCAAATACTACGACATTCAAGGGTACTACTCCTGATCACCCCATAAATATCGCGTCTGTCCGTGAAAATTAAAAGCAACTTAGGGCGGAAGGGGATAAAAACCCAGGAGAAACTGAAGAACAATTCTGTCAACTGTTTTGCTCTCGAGTTCGACCTCATTTCAAGGACAGGAAATGGGTCTAATTAGGGATCGAGGCTCAAGATTTAAAAATATCGCTGTTCACAGTAGCTGAGAGTAAGCCACCGACAAATTTTTTCGTATACCGACTGTTTCGTTGTTTTTTTTTGGTTTATTTACCAATTCTTTCGACAAACTTCGTTCCTTTTCCTTTGCAGTGGTCCACTAGGCTAGTCACGCAACGAGCTCATCGATTCGTGACAAGCGAAAAAGACGGCTACGAAAGAAATTAGCAAATCAAAACAGAGCTCCTGAGTTTATATTTTTGAACATCAATTACCATAACATTGTTACCTTGATATGGGCGGCCGTCACCACCAAAAATACAAGGATGTCAAATAGATCAGCAAATACATAGATGGCTTAAGGATCAGTTGCAGGATAGCATAGCTAATAAAGGAATGGCATGGCCAAATTATAGACAGTCTAGTTTTCCTTAGTGAAACAGAACACCCTAAACATGAATAGTTTAGCCAAATGAGAAACGGTCTAGTAGCCCATGTTGAGTTGGAGCATGAGATTATGAAATGGACTAGCTCAATTACGAATAGCTTAGCACTCATTTGCAATACAGTACTCAAACGGTGTAGCGTTGCGTTAAACGGTTCAGGGTAACGTCGAGTAGTACAGCCTACGCACAAACGGTGTAGCGTTGCGTCAAATGGCTCAGCGTAATGTAGAATGGTACAGCGTACACACATATGGTGTAGCGCTGCGGGAAATGGCTCAGCGTAATGTCGAATGGTACAGCGTACATAAAAACAGTGTAACGTTGTGTGAAATGGCTCAGGGTAATGTCGAATGGTACAGCGTACATACAAACAGTGTAGCGTTGTGTGAAATGGCTCAGGGTAATGTCGAATGGTACAGCGTACATAAAAACAGTGTAACGTTGTGTGAAATGGCTCAGGGTAATGTCGAATGGTACAGCGTACATAAAAACAGTGTAACGTTGTGTGAAATGGCTCAGGGTAATGTCGAATGGCACAGCGTACATACAAACAGTGTAGCGTTGCGTGAAATGGCTTAGCGTAATGTCGAATGGTGCAGCGTACATACAAACAGTGTAGCGTTGCGTGAAGTGGCTTAGCATAATGTCGAATGGTACAGCGTACACACAAATGGTGTAGCGTTGCGTGAAATGGCTCAGCGTAATGTAGAATGGTACAGCGTAGACACAAATAGTGTAGCGTTAGGTCGAATAGCTTTGCAAAACATCAGACGCTCTATCTGAACATTAAATTGCTTAGTATTACTTGAAATATTTCGATGTTGTGGCGAATCGTCGTGGCGTGACGTGAAGGCTATGCCACTCCTTTATTAGCTATGCTATCCTGCAACTGATCCTTAAGCCATCTGTGTATTAGCTGATCTATACGACATCCTTGTATTTTTGGTGGTGACGGCCGCCAAGGCATCTCGCCGAAACCACCAAAAATACAAACCGCAAATGGAACAGCGATCTGCTGGGGGCATGACGTCATCGAATGTGAAGACTGACACGAAACCATTACATGGCGTAGCCGCTGGGGTGTCTCGAATATGTGTCTATTGGGTGTCTCGTGTCTCGAGCTTTCTCGTTCTCAGAGAAACCGTCCTGTCTGGCTTATGAATCAATTTTCCTACGCTATTGCGTATTTTTCTTTTTCCACACCCGTATGCAAAAGTGTCCTTCGCCCGTTAGGAGCGACTTTTCTCTTTCATTTGCGGAAACTTTACCCGCGCCGATGCATTTCATTTTCACTTGATAGTATGTATTCCATACGATTAACTTCTCATAACATTCAGAAATGTACTCTGCTTTTATTGAGTCCTGCAAGAAAGGCATTAACAGAGGCATTTTCTCTAATAATATTTTTGCCACTTACAGAGAGTCCACCCTTACGCGAGCAGGCGGCAGAACCGCGTAACCAGTTCCTCCCATAGAGCACAGAGAGTCCCAGAAAATAGAGGTAACTGATGATCACAGATTTTCCTCTACATACGAAGGGCCTTTTGCAAGACCTGGATAGTTTGTAATTGACCCAATACCGAAAGAGATGTGTTGGCCACGGTCTGGAAAGATAAATTGAATCTCTTGTAAAAGTACAGCAACGAGGCCAAGAAACTAACAATAAATGTAATTTTCACGGAAATTTACGCACAATCTTGCGATTTATAGCTTAGCTCTCTCAAAGTAAGTAGTAGGCACGGATGCGTTTCTCAAAACCCGGAAGACAGATCGGTTCCGAGAGCGACTATTTGAGTCCATTTTCTTTCAAGTGGCGCTGTAGATTTTAGTCCCGTATAAACTAGCCCATCTTCTTAATCAAGTAAGTATTATACTTTCAAGCTTTAATAAACACCAAAGATTGACTGCATGAGAAAATAAATAGCTTTACGTAAGTTATCAGGACTTCTGGAACACTAGTCCCAGGGCCTACAAGCCAGGTATTCTGAGCTTGTTAACTTGAACTTTCCTTGCAGCCGGAAAAAGAACAAAGCAACAGCATCCTATGTTTAAAAACATTTTGAGGAGGTTTTAAAAAGTCTTAGAAATGAAGCAGTATTGATAAATGTTCCTCACCCCTTTTTGTCATTTAGTGGGGCTGACTTTGTGCATTCTATCGTTCACAGTATTTGTTGTCATCTCCAAGTTATTGGAATATCAACTTCCTCACGAGCTAATTCGCGTAAACATTCACATCTTCCTACGGCGGCTGTAGTTTCATAGGTTAATTGGAGTACTGTTGAGAGAAAATGCATATTTAATTCGGTGCGCACTTGTCTGTCACTAGTCCTTCCACTAAGTGTAACCCCAAACATTGCAAATATCTTTAAAATCATGCATAAGTTAATCTGTATGCAGTATTGACCTTCTCTCTGAGGGAAAAATGACTGCTCAACTCCATTAGGATGACTTTTTTGATCTGTTAGAGGATGAAAACAGGATATTAATTAAAAGCAATGTTTACAACTTATTAAAAAAACACTACAATTTTCAACAGAAAAAACCATTACCAGAACTTTTGTTTGTCTCGCTGGGCGTGACCAGCTCACCGTTCCAACCAACCGCGAGAAGCTTTTATTAAAAGAAAATGTCCTTGGAGAGAAAAAGTTGCAGATCCCCACGAATGCATCAAAGGAGCAGGTCAAGGAGGTTTTGTACAAGTGAGTTACATAACTCTCAATCCACTAGCTTGCTTAAGATCTCAAGTTCCTTTTTTTCCTAGTCTTTTAGCTCCAGCCGTTTGTAAACCGACTTCTTTTGTTTATATTTCCAGGGCCTTCCGTCCATTACAAAGTTGTGGCGGATTCGAAATGCTGTTGTGCGCAGACAACTCGCGCACTAGGTTACAAGTGGTAAAGTATGGGTCCTGCAATACCGACGAACTTAGGTGTTTGGGCATGGGCCGAGTTTATATTCGGCCCATACAAGTAGATATAACTTTGGGCGACATAGAGGATGATGATGAACATGCGGAGGAGTGTCTGCTTTGTAGGGAGTCTATCCCATTGCGCGGGATGCGAGCCCATATGGAAACGTGTCGGGTTTGTGTTTTGCTGGTGACGTTTTTTTGACTATTTCTGGGTAGAATATGGAGCCTTCTGCTAATACTTAATTTTTTTTGGAATAATTTTTTTGTAGGGTGAAACAAGGCCTACAGAAACATCCGACGATGATCTGCCGCCAGCATTTGGAGAGAGGGGGTAAGTAGAAGTGGTCACCGCACTCGCATGGTGGTTATCGTTTCCACGCTTTTAGAAAGTACTAAAAGTTGTTTTCGGTATTTCACGTAGTTAGAAGTTCCTTTTTGTACGCATTGTTTAGCCTTAATTTCTTAAAAAAAAAAAAGTGACTTTATACTTTATATTAATATTTAACATGGGGCATTGTGCTTAGCCTGAAGGTGGTCTTTATACACCAATATAATCAATATTTCAGAGAGGAAGAACGAGTTAACCCAGCAGAACTGCCCAATCAGCCTCTAAGTGGCACTGAGCAGAACTCACTGGAACTGCCAGAACAGCCTCCTCGTGGTACTGATCAGGCTTCAATAAGTCATGACGAAGCAGCCGCCAATGAAGAGTGAGTTTCTTAGCCATGTTAAAATTACCGATTATTTAGGTGGCGCTGAAAAGTTTCTCAAGTGCGTCTAAGGGAATGAAACGCCAATCCTGTATCGTTATCTATGCACTAACCGTGTGTACATCCATTCTACTCTGCTGTTGCCGTCATACACTAATTGACAGTTGATTGTAACATCATGAACATTACATGAAAACTTCTACCATTCCGCTAAAAGCCCCCTCAAATAGTTATTCCTCGCTATCTACCTAGGGAACCTGTCCCGTACGAGGAGCATATGAGAAATGCTTTAGAGGAAACATTAACAGCTATGTAAGTACAAATTGATAGAATTATGCTTGGTACATTCTGCTTGACTGTCTTTTGCGTACCCTACAGTGTAGTTGGTGTTAGTGTGTATGAACTTTTGCTGTGATATCGTTTTAAGGGAAGGAAGGGGGAAATTAGGCGTCCGTCCAATGATATAATGTGCTAAGCACAACCTTTTATGTGCAGAGATCCGTTAGTTGATTTTACTACTTTGACTTTGGCACTCAACTATTAGTGTAAGAAGCTAGATACAATCGGGCCGACTGCTCGTTAGTAGACCGGTTTAATGCAGTAGTTACCGGCATACTTTTGGGAATTATTCAAATTTCACGGGCGTTACGCCTCTTTGATCATTTCAAATTTATTTCAGGGCTACTTGTGACGAGCCTGTTACAGTCTTAGGGGAGTTCAAGCGAAGGTTACAGCGAGGGCGAATGCTTGACCTTCGAAACGACTCTGAACTGTGTGAGGGAAAGACCACGGAGATATTTGTCTCTCGTTACCGCCTCTTCGATGATGCTATGGAAGAGATATTGAGGGATGATCCGCCAGCGATTGATTTCAGTGTACATTTAGAGGTGATCTTCACCGGTGAGGGCGCTCAAGACTGTGGTGGTCCAAGGCGGGAATTTTTGGGCATGGTGATGCGCGATATACGTGACAAGCTCTTCAAGGAAGAAGGAGGAGGCTACGTCATTTTTGAGAAAAAAGAAGCACTAGATAGGAAACATTATTATGGAGCTGGCCTCTTTTTTGGTAAATATGCAAAGCCTACTGAGAGACCTGTCTCATTTTCACTTGAGCACACAAGAATTTCAATTTACCTTTTTATTGCAGGTTTCAGTTTGTTGCAAGGTGGTCCTTTGCCTACTTTCCTTGCTAAAGACCAGCTTCAGCGAATCTTCAAAAAAGATGATTTGACTAATCTGGGGGAAGCAGAAACCCAATTTCGGGTAGGACTCGAGAGATTCGGACTCGTTGAGGTAAGATTTCACAGTGACCGGTGGTAACTGATGGTCTAGTCTTCACCCTTTACTTAGGCAAGAAAACCAAATTTAATTATGACTACAGTGGAACCTTACAATACCGACTCTCGC
Source organism: Pocillopora damicornis (assembly GCF_964200805.1). Lineage (NCBI taxonomy): Eukaryota > Metazoa > Cnidaria > Anthozoa > Scleractinia > Pocilloporidae > Pocillopora > Pocillopora damicornis. The sequence continues at coordinate 5,999,309 of NC_142675.1, forward strand.
CAAATACGAACAGTTTCTCTTCAAGCGCTTCCAACGAAAAACCCCACACATTTCTTTTACAGGTGATAGGCAGTTGTTTAATCCCCTTAGGATCTCTGCAGTCTGGGAGCAGGTCTAAAAATGGCTGAAGAAGAATAGGGACTGTATGTAGGATGCCCTCTCTTCTCTTTGATCCTCTCTTACTCACACAAGAGATTTGTATTCCCTTGATCTCTAACAATTTTACATAGATTCAATACTTTCCGAGGAAATGAATCTTGCTTTTCTCTTAATCTGTTAGCTCCTTCATGGGAAACCGAGTCTTTCATTCCTCTTCCGAAAGACAGCAGTGCTGCCTATGACATACCCCAAACTGGTGAAACTGCTGGACCCCATGTTTTCCGACGAGGCCAGCAATCAAAGGCAGCGGGAAGAGCGAACATACAGACTCTTCCTGAATTACTTGAAAGAGGTGTCAGGTAACTGTCGTTCTCTTTTCTCTAGTCTAAGAAACATCAGCGCTGGCTAGACAGTTGTAACTTTGCTTTATGCCAATCGAAATTTTCCATAGAGCGCGTAAAAAAGAACTGGGATTCAGGGCTTCATGAGTGCACTGCTAATTTTTGTGTTTTTCTCTTTTCAGCTGGAAGGAGGGTAGATGGCAATATATCTCTCCATAGCATTTTAAAGTTCGTCACTGGATGCGAGAACGAGCCTGTTCTGGGTTTCCAAATGAAGCCCTCTATTTGTTTTGATACGAATATGCCATCTTGCCTTCCTATTGGCAACACTTGTATTAGCAGGCTGACTTTGCCGATAGGTGAGAATGTATCAATGACCAAGGAAGAAGTGTTCTCTTTCTTTGACTACGCTTTCGCAAATGATTACTTTGGCCGTCTCTGAGTGAAACTACTGATTTCTGATTGATTCTCTTTGACAAGGTGTTTTTTAATTTATAAGTTGAATTTAGTTTACAGCAGCATTGTTGAGGCGAAAATTCGTATTCATTACACAAGCTTTAAAAGTCTAGTTAAAAAAAGAGCGCTAGTTTAGGCTGTACACCAAAGGGTCATTTGGTGCAACTCATACAAGCAATATTGTGTATATGTTTGTGTTTGCCCTTTATTGGATTCTGATTATGATGAAGATTTTAATAGCGTGGAAATGGGCCTGAGATGAACGAAATGAAAATACATTGAAAAGAACAAAGTTTATGTGTTAATGTTACCAAATACTCATCCAAACAAAAGTAAAGCGAAGGACGTTTATTGCGCAATTATTTAAAGTCGTTACGTTTTCACTTACTATACTGTTTAAACGTCCCAATCGATACATTTTGGAAATAAAATGTTATCATTTATTTTATCTGTGTGCTGTCTATTCATAGTCAGACGTTACAACCTCTCACTATTTCAGCACCAGTTCCACTCAGCTTAGGTTGGGGTTATCGCAAGCTGACATCGCAGATTACGATAGGATACATTATGAGTGATGCCAAGTGTACTCATTTTCCCGGTGTAGTCGAAATAAACAAAAAACAACACATTGTCCAACGAAATAGAAAAGTAAGATGATAGGATGGGGGGGGGGGGAGATACTTTAACGTAAGTGGCGTACACTGGTGCATTAAAGAAAATGTTAAAACCTAGGTTTTCAGACGATTCATCGTTTCCAGTGCATGCAGATATGGTGTAATGTCCCATGGATCTTCGCCTTGGACTTCTGACATGCTTGCCTCAAAAATCGTAAACGACTCAACATCTAACGGACACCGTGTCGGTGGGACGACAACCTTATTCTGTAGTGCATCATCTGTGCCGTCTTGAAAGTAAGCCGTAGGATCCACACCGTATCCCTCCAAGTCCCTCTGAAATATAGTTGAAAGGAGATTCAAATACCGCAAAACATTGGTTATAACTGCCTTCAATTAACTTTGCAAGCAAGGAATCTTGGCATCGTTTCGATAGTGATCTATATTTAAATTGAAGGGGTGGTTAATTAAAACTCAATATTTAGTAGAGGCCACTTGAGATTGTTCACCCGTGTGGCTTTAATGCTTGGGGAACTGTGTCTGTCATATGCATTATTGCGTTTACCTGACTAAGGTTTTGAAAGTATTCTGATGCCACAATACCACTTTCTTCCGCAATTTCCTGCATCCCTAATATGAACAGTTGTAAAGGACTATTGTTTCTTGCAGTACGTATTTTGTGGTTATTCCAGGATAGCACAAATTTTGAAAGAGCCTCGTTGATTATTGGGAGATAAGTGAAGTGAAGGCAAAATAGATGCCCTTCGTTATCCGGATCGAGCTGACCGCATGCTTCGAGAGAAAGGAAAAGGTCGTAAAATGAGGATAGGACTAACTGGTACACATCGCGCCAGAGTCTTTCTATACGCGAGTTGTGCACGCTTCGTCCGGTGATGTAACTCCCTCTTCCGGGCCCTCTTGCTGTATGGTTCAACATGTAGTGTGCCACGTCTCTGTTTTCAACTCCCATGTCGCCCCTGACTCGTGATGGCAATCCCCATTCAGACACCGCACCCTCAAAGAGACGCAAGACTGTGACAGACGTGTTATTCGTATCGCACTTAAGATAAACGACGGAGCGACTGTAACCGTCAATGCAGCCGTGAACCACGAATCGCCATCTAAGAAGAGAAGGAATAGAATGGTAAACCGAAAGTATATGAAGGGGGGGGGGGGGGGAGGTTACTCCTAAAACAAATGGTGCAAAGTTATTGAGACCTGAATTACAGCAACAATTATGTAATCAAAATAGTGAGATAAGTGACAGCTACCGTATCAGTTTGTGATTCCCGTCCATATGCCAGAGGGCCAGTGGGGAACGTACGTTATACACTCGTCTACGGATGGCATTCATAGACCTTAGCCTCCTGCCAATGGGATCGACTCTCTTTATGGCACTCCTTAGTCTCCACCTCTGCACATGTACACCTTGCGAAACAAGGTAACCCTCGATTATTTTGCAACCTGTCAACAAAAATAAGGGTTTTAATTTCAAGCACCCTGTGACACAGTAGTGAAGTTAATGCCACTTGTCGTGCTTTCTTGAATTCTCTGTTTAGAGGATACAAAGTGTGTTTCTGATATGCAAAATTTTGTGTAAACACTAAGGCGGGCTTAAAAGTTCTTGCCTGTAAGTTGATTACGTTTTGAATCAATATACTGGAAGAGAACAGCATACGGGATTTTCAGAAACGGTCTCGAGTGTACGTCTATACTAAAATAAGCATGTTTGCGCTTGCCAAGTGTGATAATGTCTACGTTTCTTGAGGTGTTCAAGCAATAACGCGTATCGGCCGAAAAGGTTTAATTAATTTATGCAATCTGAAAGAAATAAAGGCAAACGAGAAATTTTCCCAATTCAGATGTTTATCATGTCTAGTTCCAGAGGAATAAATTGTTGCGTCATTATGTACTGGTTCTCAAACTATTTTTACCAAGCTAAGGGCAAAAAAATCTTTATTTTTTGACTTAACATGACCGGCCACAGCCTCAAAATTTTTATGAAGACTTACTTACCCGATCTAGGGAAATTTGTCATGATACGCTGGATTAAAGAATCCAGAAAATCGTCCTCTATGTCACTGTAGCGGGACTTGTTCGTCAACTCGTACTCGGCCATACGGTTTTCAATAGTTCGCTTGCTAACCCCAAGCATTAGAGCCATGTCTTTATACGTGAAGTTGTTCTCTAACAAAGAGATAACTTGTGTTCATAAAAGAAAACACAGTCCTTTGAGAGTAGATAGTTTACACTGAAAATTGAATGAAACCTTCAAAAGGTGAACTCACTAAAGATGTTATGAATAACCAAAAAACGTGGTTTGGCGAAACCTATCAACTCGAAAAAAAAAGCACCCACTTCATATGGGGCATATATGGATAATTTCAAATGTGTCTACCTTATTTTCATTTCAAATTTTCAACCTCAAAATGGTAAAAGCACTTTTTCCTCCTTACCTCTGAAAAATAGCAGCTGCTTCTCGGAAATCGCAAACTTAGGTCTTCCTCGGCGACCTGCCTCACTCACTGCTGGTGCTTCATACCCACGACAAGGCTCTTGTTGATGCAAGTTTACGTTCAGGTGTGTACGAGCTTGATTGATTAAGTCAACCGCATCTAAAGGAATGTCCCCATTGATCAACGCTGCCTCGTAAAGAACCTCCAGTCTTAAAACAGTATTCTCTGAATCACCTCCACGATTTCCGCCTTCTTGTATATATTCAGTTATTTCATTTAGGGAATCTGATAAATGCTGACGAAAGTCCATGACTCTTAACAGTACTGAAGGACAACAAACAAAGATACCTGTGAAGAAAAAAAATTCATAAGATGGTGACGAGCCACTTATAAAGCAAGCACTAATTTTTTTTTCTTCTTTGCTTTTTCATCATCTGGAAGTTTTCTTTGCTTAGCCCTAAAGGCAAGAAGAGAAACGTTACAAGTCACGCAACTCTAGTCAATATATCTAGTGTGTATTGAACTCAGTCTGTAGCAATAATAATAAAAATAATAATAATAATAATAATAATCACAAAAATTAATAGTTGAGGTACAGAAATGTAAAAATAAATAAAAATATAAATAAATATGTCTACCGAAACAAACGACGAAACAGCAAGATGTCCTGTCAATTGTCTGAATTATGCAATAGTTTTTATTCAGCAAGTTGCGACTGTAACAGATCGAACGGTAAAACTCGACCTAGAGTTGTAGAATTACGTACAACTACGTGCATTACGATGTCCGCACTAGCCTTCCTTAATACGTGATGACTACGGAATGGGAAAGAGCACTGGGAAGATAAGTATGTATGCGCGCAAAACCAACTCAGAAAAAATATTACCCTGACAAACACTATTTTTGGAACGCGAAAAAAACCCCTTAACTGTTTCCGGTCCAGACATGTAATCTACGTTTGATCGACAAAATAAAAATGGAACTTACTTTTACTATCACTGCACCCAGGAAAAAAATTAATAAACAAAGCAATATAATGTACACCTCTTTAAAATAATAAATATAAACAGTCTTCTATGAGCTTACTGTTATCGTCCGGCACACCAGTTAAAGCATTCCGATATCACTTTGATCGAAAAATGTCAAAACAGATCAAGGATACCAGTTTACTTACCATGGCGTCCAGGGCACACACAATATTCAACTTCTCACGTACTCCTCCAGTGTTCAAAGAGCCGTTGAATTTGGACTCTCATTGAAAAGTAAGCGTGAGTCACAGAAAGAAAAGGGAGTTCGACAATTGACATTTAATGCACGTCATAACACTTCTTAATACTATAAACACATTCAGGCCCACCAACACGTGCAAACTGTGGTAAACCGGGAGGCCGGTAAACCGTGGTAGAATCCAGTCTCGCTATTTTAATTAACACTATCATGAACAAAAACGAATAAATGCAATATCGGCGGGGAAAAAAAAGAGGAGAAACTTATCGTATTGGCTCTGCTTTACGGCAAAGCGAAGTGAAGACTATTCCATACAGCGGCTACGATGACCAGAGCCCTAAAGCTACCCAACTCCTCCGAAGGAAAAGAACGAGAACTAAATCGAGTTTATTCAGCACTTGAGTCTAATGGTTATCCATCGATTTTCATTAAAAACATCCAGACCAAAAAAACCCGACGCTCAACAGTGTTGTCCCCGGAGGAACTTGTTGGCACATTTTTCAAGATGGTCGAGGCGTCCGAATCACGCAAGTCGTTCGCCTCTCTTCCATCTCTTTGATAATGCATCTATTATTGACAAAGGCAGTTTTAGAACAAGAAAAACACTAGAAGCGTGGCATTTCAAGTTAACTCCCAATGCAGACAACAATTCCTGTCCTTTGCCCGGACAATACAACATTCTTTTTAACAAACATTCTTAGTTATTAGCATTTTTAATTTCCTACTTTGTACTTAACACCTAGTATTTTTAACAAACATTCTTAGTTATTAGCATTTTTAATTTCCTACTTTGTACTTCACACCTAGTATTTCTTACCTTTTTATCATTTTACCCGTTGAAGGCTGTAGCGCAAACAGCCAAAAGCTCGTATTTTTAAAAGTTTTAGCCAGAGATCGTTTTTTAAATTTTACAATTCCATCAAATGTTTTCATGGTAAAAAATACCACCCTCTTTTATGTCTGAAGGTTTTCTTACTAATTTTATGGCAGACCTGCCTCATCATGGAGGGTATGTATGTGCTCAAAACCAACTCGGAAAAAAGGTTCCTTTGGCACACACTACACGTTTGATTGAAGAATGTCAAAACAGATGAAGGATATCAGTTTCCTTACCATGGCGTCCAGGGCACACACAAAATCCAACTTCTCACGTACTCCTGCAATGTTCAAAGAGCCGTTGAGGTTAAACTCCCTTTGAAAAGTAAGCGCGAGTCAGAAAAGAAGAGAATTGAGAGCTCGGCAATCGACATGTAATGCATATCATAACACTACTTAATACTATTAAAATTCAGGCTCACCAACACGTGCAAACTGTGGTAAACCGGGAGGCCGGTAAACCGTGGTAGGATCCAGTCTCGCTATTTTAATTAACACTACCATGAACGAAAACGAATAAATGCAATATCGGCGGGGGAAAAAAGAAGAGAAACTTACCGAATTGGCTCTGCTTTACGGCAAAGCGAAGTGAAGACTATTCCACAGAGTGACCACACTATGTAATGGTATTTTACGACCCCACAAGCGTGTAGTCGCTTTAACAATTATCGTGTTTAAATAAAGTCTTTGTATTGTATTGTATTGTATTGTTTCGCGCCAGTCTTCGCATTCGATGACGTCATGCCCCCAGCAGATCGCTGTTCCATTTGCGGTTTGTATTTTTGGTGGTTTCGGCGAGATGCCTTGGCGGCCGTCACCACCAAAAATACAAGGATGTCGTATAGATCAGCTAATACACAGATGGCTTAAGGATCAGTTGCAGGATAGCATAGCTAATAAAGGAGTGGCATAGCCTTCACGTCACGCCACGACGATTCGCCACAACATCGAAATATTTCAAGTAATACTAAGCAATTTAATGTTCAGATAGAGCGTCTGATGTTTTGCAAAGCTATTCGACCTAACGCTACACTATTTGTGTCTACGCTGTACCATTCTACATTACGCTGAGCCATTTCACGCAACGCTACACCATTTGTGTGTACGCTGTACCATTCGACATTATGCTAAGCCACTTCACGCAACGCTACACTGTTTGTATGTACGCTGCACCATTCGACATTACGCTAAGCCATTTCACGCAACGCTACACTGTTTGTATGTACGCTGCACCATTCGACATTACGCTAAGCCATTTCACGCAACGCTACACTGTTTGTATGTACGCTGTACCATTCGACATTACCCTGAGCCATTTCACACAACGTTACGCTGTTTTTATGTACGCTGTACCATTCGACATTACGCTGAGCCATTTCCCGCAGCGCTACACCATATGTGTGTACGCTGTACCATTCTACATTACGCTGAGCCATTTGACGCAACGCTACACCGTTTGTGTGTAGGCTGTACTACTCGACGTTACCCTGAACCGTTTAACGCAACGCTACACCGTTTGAGTACTGTATTGCAAATGAGTGCTAAGCTATTCGTAATTGAGCTAGTCCATTTCACAATCTCATGTTCTAACTCAACATGGGCTACTAGACCGTTTCTCATTTGGCTAAACTATTCATGTTTAGGGTGTTCTGTTTCACTAAGGAAAACTAGACTGTCTATAATTTGGCCATGCCATTCCTTTATTAGCTATGCTATCCTGCGACTGATCCTTAAGCCATCTATGTATTTGCTGATCTATTTGACATCCTTGTATTTTTGGTGGTGACGGCCGCCCATACCTTGATATACCACTTAACTTCTCTTCTACGCTTTTCTCGGCACATGGATCGCTTTCCTATTGTCAAGTAAGCTGAGATTTCAAGAAAAAGACGGTGCGTGCTCTGTTGGTATTCATTTGTTTCTCGGAAAACAGATACGGCCGATTACGTCGAAACTGATATAGGTGAATGTCATTATTTTAAGGAAAGATCGTCACTTCACGAAGTTTAGGAGCATCAAGAATGAAGATTATCGGGTTTTACATCACATTCTTTATATGTTTCGTGCCAGCTCTAGTAACAGGTTAGTTACCTTAATCAAGCCTCGCACGCTTTTTAGGGGTATTACGGGGAATCACATCGTGTGAAATTGCTAGTTTAGTGAAAGGCGGAAGCGACGGCGACACTAATAGTTTAGATTTAGCTTTGGTGATACGTGAATTTTAGAAGCAATATTTCCTATGCTCTTCATGTTCAACTATGAATATAAATAGAGAATATTATAGGTGCGTGTTGATGTGGAATTTATCATCGAGTCTTCATCTCGATAGCTCACGAGTGAGCGTAGCGGACGAATTGAACACGACCAAATCTTAAAAATTTAGTCGCCAAATTGGCCACTAGAATGTTTCATCATAACCTCATCAAGATATATAGTGAATTAAAAAGATTTGCAAAGATAAATCCGCTGCAAACTTCCTCGTTAAGTCTGTTTCCAAAACGCAGCACAAGCATCTCGATCGACAACTAGACGCCATCTTGAATATAGGCTTGAAGATTGTATATGATCCATCCTAGTGTCCACTTTGTAACATGTCAAAGATCTTTTCCTCAGGCTGAAGGTCATAAATAAGTTTGTAATTGGCCAAGTAATCACTGTGCCTAAAAGACTTCAAGTAATCATAATTAACATTTGTTTAAAAATGCATAAATTCAGTCCAATTTTTATGCTTAAATTCCAAATTGTGTAGAACCAGCTACCAGTATATAATTCAGGAGATATTCATTGACCTGCACATTAGACTAGCAATGAATTCCATGTTCAGCTTGTGTTTAGCAAAAATTTCTCATGGAATCACAGTTTATTTTCCCATTACATTTTCTTCAATAATTCACAACTCTGTATAGAGTAATTGTCCATCGTATTTCATTAATGTATATGTAGAGTCAGTTGAATTCAAATTGTAACATGGCATTTGCAACTGAAGATGACACGCGCAATGTCAAAACATGTTTTTCAAACTTACCAACAGGGTTCTTGCACATGTTTTCAACTTAATTTTTGATGCTGCATAAAGATAACTGTTTTAGAGCTCTAATTAGTGTGATAGTGCTACTGTAAATCTTGTTATCATGCTTCTGTTTTGTAACTTTCATGACTAGACATGTCAGTATACATTAAGGCCCACTAGTTTCTTCTGAGAACCCTAAACTAGTTTAAAAATCAATAACAGCCACAGCTTCTTTAAGCCAAAAGTCACAACAATCTGAGATCTTCATCGAGAGAAGTAAGGGTGCTTGCAAATTTCAGGATCCCTTTCATAAGACCTTTACAAAAAATCAGCTTAATTTGCCAAGATGCTTAAATACTATTAAATATTTTATTATCACTTTTTCTTATATTTTTTAAAATTTTCATTATTACTTTTTTCATAATTTTTATTGTTATTTCTGTTGTTATTATTATTATTATTTTTACATTACTGTCAGCATTGTTACATTATCATTATTAATATTACTCAATTATCATCATAATTCCCAATATTATTATCATTATTCTTGTCATTAACATATAACTTATCATTTTCAGTATCCTTGCCAATGTTTTTGGCAAGCATTGCTAGTCAGATAGCTAAAATTGCAATGGAGTTTCAAAATTATAGTACAAGTGCCTTGGTGATTTTATAAATTATGAAACATTAAACTTAGAATGAAAAATCTGACTGATAATTTGCATTTACCATGCCAAGGTCAAAGTCTACCTAGTTTTCAAGATCTTTGTCTGTGAAGTGTTCTCGTTTCTTTTGCAATCTCAGAGGGAAGTGTCCAATTCAGTTTTTTTTGGGCAATTGATATTATGAATTTTTAGGCCTGCTGTATGTTGTTTGCTTAAGCCTTTGGCTTTGAAAAAAAACCTAGAGCTCAGTTTTGATAATTCACGATCATCCAATAATTGCTCAATGGTTTAGTTTTTTTGCTGATCCATCTCTACTCTTTGGAAAAAGTGTTATTTTACAACTAATCCCTGGCATAATGTTTCATCTTGAGTCTTAGCGCCAACGCACCTTATAATTTTTGTTCAGGGATTGTCGATCCTTTTATTTTTATTCATATCAAAGTTGACATTTCTTGTCAGTAAAGAGCTGTTGTTTTTATATGTTAAATAAAATAGTACTTGGTGGCTTGTAGATATGAAATTTATGTTCTCACATCCAACTAGACATCTCACTCATGAGCTATCGCGTTAAGCACTTGAAGAGAACTTATATATCTACACGCACCCATGTATTAGTCTCTTTTTAAAACTATTTAAGTGAAACTATTTTCTCATTATGACACAGCTCTAGACATATTCATGTGGGAATTTACCGGAGAGTATTGCTACAGTGTTTACTGAGGCGGCCAGAATATGGGATGCTTATTGGATGGTTTTCCTGCCCAACTCACGATTGCAATAATGAGTGGGACAAACATTGGATAGCTGGCATACATTCTATGGAGAAGGTAACTCTTGAAAATCCACACTTCAATGCTTTTCTCAATGGGCCTTTACTTATCAAGAAATTTCTCCCCATGTATGATGGAAGATACTTCATCATGCGAGTGAAGAGGGATACAGGAGCCAAGACAAGTATTTACCGTCGTAAAGTAGTACAAGGTAATGTTTACCTCTTAATTATTCTGTTTTATATGCTTTCTCTATGCGTCCTTCTGTCTATTTTCTGTTTCAATGTAAGGGGAATTGGAGTCCTGACTTCTTTACCAATATTCATCATTTTTCCCCTTACCCGTTTCTAGGGCACCCACTTCTGACGCTGGTCAGTCAGCAAAATATCTATGCCTTTGAAGGGATGGATGTTTTTCTTTGAAGCTCAGGTGAAGGCCTACCCCTATCCATGGGTTTCTCTGAGTCATGTCTTGGAGTCACACGAAAGAGTAATACAGGAGACATCAAACGTCAGTTCTCAAAAACTTATGAAGATTCCAAGCATCACTAAGGCCAGCAGTGGTGACTATGTCCTATACGCTGAGAATACTGTGGGAAATGATACTCTCACTGTGAGGTTTTATGCGGAGGGTAAGTTCGTTCTACTCACTTGTACTCACTAATGCTGGATTCCTGGGTATAAATTTTCACATAAGCAAAGAAATGCCACTTAAATTCATGGAAAAGCCAGCTCTGATTACTAGATGCCACCAGAAGACCTTAATTTTCTTTAAAAAAAACAAAAATTTGTGGAACACTGCACCAATAGTTTTTGGGGGTGTGGCTCACTTAACATTACGGCTCATACACAAGTTTTTACGGTCCTTTATTTATTTGCATTGGAGCCCTCTTCTTTTCAGTTAAGAAAATTATTTACCTATTGTTTAAGGATTGTTACACATTGAAAACCATGGCTGAGGTATCTATTGTGTTTTTTCCTGCATTTAGGCATGCCAGGCCGTTCATCTTCACCACCACCAGGTAAACACTGCAATCCGTACTTTCTCTCTCTGCTATTTCCTCCTCTTCTTTCTTTCCTCTTCCTTGTGCATCGTTATTAAAGTAACTTCTTACTCTCATCTATGCTCGTATTTAATCGAGATATATAGGTTTTTATAATGTGGGGAATTAGTAAGGATAGCCCACACTGTCTCGTCTTCACTAGATTTTTATTCTTCTCCTCTTCTATTCTCGCTAGGTTTCACAACTGTCACAACTCCTCGACTCGACTGATATAAAAGATTACTTCAACTGAAAGCTAAATAAATCACAGACAATTGTTCCTTATCTTTGCGGGACACCTTAGTTAAAAAGAACGCTGATTGGCTAGATACGAATCTTCCAGACATAAGAATAAACAACATTTCCGGACAAACATTTCACAATCGCCACCCGACATCCATGCCATTATTCTGTTTCCGACACACTCCCCCCATGTGCCTTCAAAACGGAAGCACATGTAAACAGAGGAAACGGCTAGCTTGATTAATAATTAAATTGAAATCAGAAACAAAACAAAACAAAGTAATGAATGTCAAAGTTCGCTGAAATCACTTTATATTCTCCGTCCATCCGCACAGTTCTGTCCTGCGTTTAGTTTTAAAGTTCTTCACTCTCTATAGCGTCACGAATACGCAAGTTTGCGGCAACCGCAGCATCTCTCCGTGGACGAAAGACTGGCGCTTTAGCATTCAGGGGGGTAAGGACTTCAGCTCTCTCTGGCGCTCTATCGCATGCTAGTTCCATGGGATAAAGGTGTTGAATCGGCCTCTCCAGAAACGTTTTCCCTGCGCGCAGCTTCACTCCACGTACAATCCCATCACGGCCGTTGAATAGTTTAACGACCACTCCTAATGGCCACTTTCCTCGGTTCTTTTCTTCTGAACGAATGAGAACGACGTCACCAGGCTTTAAGGGCCTCGCCTTGCCTTTTCCATTGCAGTTGTGACGCTCTCTGAGGGCCGCCAAGTACTCTCGAGACCAGCGTCTCCACACAGCGTCCTTACAAGACCTCAAATACTTGGCACGCTTTCGTAGGTCAGTTGTCTCCTCTCGCCATGGTTCTTGTTCAGGGAGGCGAATACATCTTTGGAATAGGAAAGAAGATGGGGTGAGTAGAGGGAGCTGGACGTCATCTTCTACATAGGACAGGGGGCGGCGATTTAGTTGAGTTTCAACATCCAGCACGACTTCGCACAGCTCTGACCAGGATAGCATTCCTCCACCAATTACTTTATAGAATGCACGTTTGAAGAGGCCCACTAGTCGCTCAAACTGGCCACCCCACCAGGGTGCTCGACTTAGGTTAAACCTCCAGATAATCTTCTCCGATGCAAGGTAGCCTTGAACTTGCTCATCTTTCTGGATTCCTTTCAGTAGGTTTGCCGCTCCTACGAACGTTTTTCCATTGTCTGAAAAGATCTTTAAAGGTCGTCCACGTCTAGCGATGAAACGCTTCAAGCTTGAAAGAAAGGTAGTAGTTTCCAGATTAGGCAGGACCTCCAAGTACAAGGCTCTCGTTAAACTGCACGTGTAGAGCACCAGATAGCCTTTTCCTTCTACACGAGAGGACTTGCGGTACTTAATCGGCCCAGCAAAATCTACGCCAACAATTTCAAAGGGAGTTGAGCCCTCAGTTCTCTCCAGAGGCAATAAACCGGGGGGTGGAGCTGCGAGAGCAACAGCCTGGAAGCGTTTGCACCCATAACACTCCCTGATGACTTTCTTCGCGAGGCGCCTCAGGCGGGGAATCCAGAATTCTTCTCTCACTTTAGCCATAGTAAGCCCCACTCCCCCGTGAAGAGTGGCTTTGTGGACGTGTTCGACATATTTGTTTGCGAACGTTGTGGCGTCTGGGATGTATATCGGATAGACCCCTTGCAGTCTCCCACGGCACTCAAGCAATCCATCTTTGTTCTTCTGTAAGTTTAGGCACAGGCGATCTTCCTCCATGCTTTCACTTCCCCGGCTCTGTACGCGTAGCAACAAAAAGTGTTTCTGCTTCTCAATTTCGTCTGTTGTCAGGGGTCCCTTTGTTCTTGTCGCTCTTTTCGCTCTAGCGTTGTTTGCGAACCGCATAATCCAAGCGCACACTCGCAAAGTCTTCCAGTAGTTGTGCTTGGCCAGAAGATGGTCTAGATCGTCATCAGCTTTAACGGCCATGGCAAAGAGCTCCTTTGTAGCTTTCATTTCTGCGTTAGATTCAGCGGTGGGCGCGGTCACAAGGTCGGCTGGCCATTTCGCAGGATCACTTAGCCACTCTGGTCCCTTCCACCACAGTTGGTTCTCCTCAGTTACCAGTCCACCTCGGCTAGCAAGATCTGCAGGATTATCCTGAGTAGGTACGTGCCTCCAGACAACATCAGAGTGTTCTCTAATTTTTCGAACCCGATTGGCCACAAACTGCTTATAGTCTCCTCCTCCTAGTATCCAATGTAAGGCAACGCTGCTGTCAAGCCAACAATGCAGCGAAGTCACAGGGAATCCTTGAAGTGCATCTTGTACGTTGGTCAGAAGATTTACAGCCATGTGACCGGAGACCAGTTCGCGGCGAGGTATTGTCAGCCCTTGTTTGGCCAGTCTTGCCTTTGCTGTAACCAGGCCTTGGTTGATTGCGCTTGACTGTTTGACCACAGCGTACACAGAAGCGGCCACGCCCTTTCCGCTCGCGTCCCCAAAAGCATGAAGTTTAATGTCCTCGATAGGTTCTTGGACGCTGGTAAGTGCTCGTGGACAAGTTACGTGTTGCGGCAAGGAACGTTCCCACTTCTGCCACTGCTGTTCTAGGGGGGTGGATAACGGAGCGTCCCATGCACGTTTCTCTTCACAGGCATCGCGGTACAGAAGCTTTCCTTGCAGGGTGATTGGAGCGATAAAACCAAGGGGGTCATAGATCCTTGCCACTTTTCCCAGAATCCCTCTCTTTGTCGGTTGGGCAACTTCCTCTGGAATTGTAACTCCAACTTCGTCCGTCAGTTTGTTCCACTTTAAACCAAGCAGCCCACATTCTCTCGGCTTGATTCCGAGTTGTTGCTTGGCGTAGCTTAAGTCATCCCCAGTTTCAGTTTCTTCAGTGAGCTCTAGTTCAGTCACGTTTGAATGCCACTTGTGTAAGTGAAAGGTGGCCTGGTGGAACATCTCAGTCGCTGTAGCTTTCTTTTGTTTCGCTTCTTGAATAGTACCTCCACCAGAAATGAGATCGTCAACGTACAGTTCTCGCTCGATTTCTGCTACGCGATCAGGGTGTGTAGGTCTGCAAGTGTTCAGATGGTGCTGAATTACGCCGCCAAGCAGAAACGGCGAGGGTCCCAAACCAAACAGAGCTCTGGTGAATTGGTACGTGCGAACACGAAAAGGATCCTTGCTTTCCAACCAATGAAACCGCAGTGCATCTCGGTCCTGCTCTCGGATACGCACTTGAAGAAATGCTTTGCGAATATCACCAGCGATAGCCACTGAATGAAACCGTCCCCTTAGGAGTACCTTCCATAGTTGATTCTGCAGGGGTGGTCCAACTTCCAGACAGTCATTTAGGGAAGGGGCTGAGTCGTACGCTCTTGCTGAGGCATCGTAGACAATACGCATCTTGGTAGTTTCTGCACTCTCTCTCACTACTGCTTTGTGCGGGATGTAGAATTCTCTTTGAGTTGCTGGCATCTCTGCTTCTTCAATAATTCCTTCATTAAGCTGTTCTTGTATGATAGCGTCATAGTCGTCTAGCCTTCCTGTCTTCTTAAGTCGTTGGACTAGGCTCCCCAGTCGCTTTAAGCTTCCAGACTTGTTAGAGGGCAACGGAGGATGGTCCCCTTTCCAGGGAAGGCCAGTTTCATACCAACCCTCAGGGCTGCGGCTGAGTTGTTCAAGGAATTCTTCATAAACAACGCTCTGATCGCCATTGGGTTTGTCTTCGAGTCCTAGGACGTCCATCCGGTAAAGCTCTTCATAGTCATTCGAGGCCGTCTGCGCTAGAAACATCTTGTCCAGGTCTGTCTCTGTTCCTGGTGACATGATGGTCCATCCAAAAAGAGTGTACTCAGCCACAGGCTCGCCGATAGCTCCGGTGCGTTGGGATTCTCGAGTTTTTATCTTCGCGTAGTCACTCGCGCCCAGAATAACATGGACCGGAAGTAAGCTCTTAGTGTCGGTGTCTTCCATTGAAACGCCTTCCAGATGGCGGTATTTGCTGATCATTTCCTTATAGTTAGGATTTTCCACGGACAAAAGTTCAGCGCGGTCTACTCTAGTTACTCGTAATGAAATTGCATTGTTTCCTTTAGTGTCACTCACTTGCGTATTGTAAGTTTCTGTCCGCTTAGTTACTATGCCCACGATAGTTTGTATACGGCGTGTTAGAGTGCGAGCAGGTACGAGGTTTAGACGATCCAAGATGTATCCTGAAGCATAAGACGCAGTCGCACCGGTGTCCAGTAGAGCTCTACAGGTCACGCCATTCAACTTGACAAGTACGATTGGATGGCAGACTTTCTCTCCTTCTTGAGTTGCAGTTAGAGCCACTCCGCCGTTGTTCGCTCTTTGGCGTCCAGTTGCCGACGGTCGGTCGCAAATAGATGAGTGGTGCCTTTGTTTGCAGTGTACGCAAGATGCGCGGCTTCGGCATTGTGAAGCGCTGTGTTGAGGCCCAGTGCAGTTGAAGCACAAGCGTTTGTTTTGTAGAATGCGACGGCGCTCCGCTGGAGATGTCACGTTCTCACACTCCCAAGATCTGTGTGTCACGCGATCGCAGTAGACACACGCGTGTTGTGGGTTGGGTTCGCCCTGTCGCGCGTAGAAACTTCTGTCACGAGGCAAACGTGGGGGACGCGGCGGACGCGGCGGGTGATAAATCGGCGGAGTCGGAGACGTTTCGTTTGCCTTTTCTACCCCCAGAGTTTCCATCGGATGAATGGCTTTCCATTCTTCTAAAGCCTGCATAAGGTCCCCGAAACCCCAATCTTGCCATCCCGGTTTTCCGCTCACGAGGTCTGCCTTTATGTCTGGCAATTTATCTAGGACGCCACGCACCATAAATAAACACCCAGAAAGTTTACCTAGAGTCTCCAATGATTGAACATTGTAGTTCAAAGTCTGACAAAATTTATGAATTTCATTAGGGATGCATCCAGTTACCACAGGTAAACCATTGATGTTATCAATATACGCTCTCACAATCTCGCTTGTCTTGCCATAATTGGACTTCAAGATATTTTTAGCACGTTCATAACCTTCAGGACTAAATGGGAGGCCATCGATTGATTCACAAACATCACTTTCCAGTAATTCTTTGAGATGAGCAAATTTAGTAACCGGGGGAATATCGGCTGCATCGATTTCCGCTTTGAACTTGTTCCAAAAGGAAAGCCACTTTTCGTAGGTGCCGTCATATTTCGTAATTACCAGCTTTGGCATTTTGACATTTCCCTTACTTAGGGGTTTTTCGGCGGGCTGATCGGGCGACTGCATTTTTGATTTTTGCTCAAGTTTAAGTTTTTCAAAGTTCAGTTCATCCTCCCTCCTTTTGGCTAGAAGAGCCTCTTCCTCTTCCCGTTTTTTGTTTATTGCTTTTGCCCCAGCTTCTTCGAGATGACGATTTAAATCTTCTACTTCTTTATCTACATCATCAATCGTTTGCTCGATAATTTTTCCCCATTCATCAACTTCGTCAATGCTTTTCCCCGCTTCAAGCTTACCTTTCTCGATGTCTAGCTTCAAGTCTTCTATAGATGCCACAATCTTTCCCAGAGTTTCTTTATGTCGAGTGATCTTCTCGATATTTCCCTTCTCCACGACAGATTTCGTCCTTCCTCGTGTAAGCTTTAGAAGCTGAAGTTCTGCCTCCAATTTAGCTTCCATTGACTAACAGGTTGTCCAAATCACTGCGTGTCCCGTCGGAGGTGCCACTAATGTGGGGAATTAGTAAGGATAGCCCACACTGTCTCGTCTTCACTAGATTTTTATTCTTCTCCTCTTCTATTCTCGCTAGGTTTCACAACTGTCACAACTCCTCGACTCGACTGATATAAAAGATTACTTCAACTGAAAGCTAAATAAATCACAGACAATTGTTCCTTATCTTTGCGGGACACCTTAGTTAAAAAGAACGCTGATTGGCTAGATACGAATCTTCCAGACATAAGAATAAACAACATTTCCGGACAAACATTTCACAATCGCCACCCGACATCCATGCCATTATTCTGTTTCCGACAATAATGATAAAATCTTATGTTTTATCTCCCATTAAGGTGACATCCCAACCTCAGAGGCTCCTAAACCTCCAGACTCTACTCCCTCAAGTATGTATGCCGTTTTTTTTGTTTGTTTGTTTCTTTCTTTTTTCCCCGAGGAAAAACATTACATATCAACACACATGTAAACGAGTTTCCTCTATAGCTGAATGACTGACCTCATTTATCTCTTCTGCTCCACCTGTTGCTTTTGTTGTTATTGTTAACCGTCGTATCGATTTTTCCAAATGATGAATGTGTTACTTTTAACCCATTGCAAAGATTTGTGATCTAAGCTTAGTTTTCAGAGTTTGATATATCTCACGTTTTATCCGAGTTATGCATTAGGGGAAGACGCTTGAATGCAAGAGATTTCTAAACTTAAAAATGCTTTCCTGATTGAAGCTTTAAAGAGATTGTAGAATATGAGGTTTAAGCTCATGCATGGTGCCCCCCAGGGGCTCTGTTATCAGGTTGAATGAGTATAATAAACTTACAGAGAATAATGACCTATTTATTCATAGATGAATGCAGCAACGATGTGAATTTTACGACAGCATTCAGGAATCCAAGTGTCCGTGCGTTGGTAATTATTCTGGCGTTGATAATTATTCTGGCGGTGATAGGCATTGTCATAGTGTTGAGATCAGTTTTGTTCAAAACTTGTAATTGTCACTTAAATCAAGGGAAGCAGTATAACTTGGAAGTAAATGATAAAGAATGCAACACTACAGCTAATAGTAGCAACGAGAGCATTGCCAAGGAGCAAACGGACAGCGCTGAAAATGTGTACCAGCTATTTGTTGCAGTAGTAGCATTCGACCGTAATCGTGAGGCAATTGCTCTTGGTGGAAAATATAGATAATGCGTATTCACGTACTCTTTTAAAGCAGTGAAATCTAGAGTGCATATGGCCTTAAACCTTAGTGTCGTTATTAGTTATATTTGCTACTCTAAAACGGTACTTTGCATGGATTGCGTTTCCATTAATTTATCTTATTATATATATTTTATTTATTACTTATTTTTTGATCTTGTAAATTACTGAATCAGTGATACATTTCTTTTCAAGTGAGAAAAAAGAGTTTACGATGTCAGTAGGTTACAAGCTGTAAAACTGAAAGATTTCTTTTGCAAAAATTATTTGATTTTTTTATTTTTATTTTCTGTGGATGTCATGTCTATGTCCTATACTTTTTTTTAATACATTCTTTGAATTTAAAGTGTATTTTAAATCCTAAAGCCGCATTTTCCGCTGTGTGTTTGAATACTTATGATAGGTTTTCGCCACAACAGCTACTTAATCAGATCAATTTTTTTTCAAAAATAACCGAAGGTAATTAAGGCTATTTGAGCGGAATTAAATAATTATTAATGTGAATTTCATGAAACCGTCTCCGTGGGGAAATGGCTTTGACGACTAACGGTTAAAATTCGGGCCGTTTTGTGGACATCGGTTACTTTACTTCATTTGTGATTTCAAGAAAAAGTTTTATGCTTAACTCTATTTAACGGTTTAAATTGATCCACTTTTACGCCTTATGGCGTTAACTTAATTGAGGCCCCCCTATTAGAGATTAAATTAAGAAAGTATTTATGGTGTATAAAAATTCTGTTTTTTTTGTGTGTGTGTGTAAGAAGTTGGAAATAAAATTTGCTTATCTTGCATTTGTTTTGTTTCTTAAACTTTCTGTTCGCATCCTTGGGAGCTTGGATTTCGAGTTGTACTGCCAATGACAAGTTATTGTGAGCGAGCTGGTGGACTAGCCAATCCGAGACGTCCAAAAAAATTTCAAATCTCCATAGATGATGATGATAATAACGATAATAATAACTATTGTGATAATTATTATGATAGGAACGATAATTAGAATTATTATACACTCAGATCACTATCTCTTTTCTGATTGGCCGAAAGCGTAAAGTGAATTTTTGCAAAAATTATTATGCAAGTATCAACAGTGGCATTTTTCTCAAAACAGGATCACATTTAGCGTATTGGCCAAGGGTCCCTGAGAGAAAAAAAAAATTTCCCATGACTGACTGAGATCTTTAATTTTTGATTTGATCATTAGTCAGACCTCAGTACTAAAACCAGATTCCTACAGAACATGTTTAGTTAAACAGGGTGATTGAAATCCTAAACAAAGAACTGAAAAAATGTTTTTTTTTCCGTAGAATCCAACTAAGTCTCTAGCTTGTTTTTTCAATGTGCTAAATTTGCTGCGTTGCTTTGGTGTGAATGGGGTATAAGACATATCATAATAAAGTTCGGGTAAGACGCGCACTTTCATTAATTGGAAGAGCGTGCTCTATCAGATCTAGAGTACAACTACAAGGAGCTGAACTGAAGTTGTCACGCCATCTGCCAATTTGTACTATGTCCGACCATTTCCCGAACTTCCCCCTAACTCTTTCTAAATTGGAAGTGGAATCTTGGAACAAGCGAGTCGGCAATTAGCAACAGAAGAACCAAACAAACGTTTGTAAATATGCCAAGAGCCGTATTTAACGTTATCACATCGTGGAATCATTATTTTTAACCCAAAATTGTCAAGTCTCCGCCCTGTTTCCAGCATTCATTGCCGTGAGGAAGACAGTCCCTTTTTTACGATCGATTTTGTGCCTTGCAGAAGAGCAGGAAGGTCGACTGGCCAAGAAGAGGATGCTTATGAAGTGACCACCAGGGCGTTTTTGCCATTCCTGGTACTCGCAGTGTAGTATCTAATTTGTGTACGACGCACTAATATACTCTTGAACCGAACTGAAAAAATGCTTCATATACAGGTTGAGATATTTCAGCTCAAACTCAAATTATTTGACGGGATCGTTCGACTTGTATAAAATGCATGCATGTCTTCTATCTTTTCTACTGTAATAAAGAGATTGATGCGTTTCCGAATGAAAACACCGTTTTAAAGTTCCGCCAGCTTCATGTTATCGGGCCAAAGTCTCGTGCAAACATAACCCCGGTTAACCAATGAAACAAATAGATGAAATTTATTCATTAAACATGACGATTTCCTATTAAATAATCTTCGCGCCAACAGGGAACATACAGAGACCTTGTCAGCTTCTTCTATGAAACACTTGTTTTTATTATCACCATAAAATGAATAAATAAATAAATAAAAAGAAAGATTCATAAATAGGTTAAAACATTTGAGATTCTTTCCTAAGAAAACACTTTCCAATCTCTTATCCCGTAAAATGGTCACTTAACTTAAAGGGTAACTGAGAATGTTGTGTGACTTTTTTGTTGCTGACGTCATCGCTAACCTTAGTTCATCATTCGACCTGACCAAGTAATTAAATTCACTTTTTCAGTCAACTCGTGAGCGACTGTCAACTGTTCGCCGAGTCGACATTGATTCATTTTGTAGTGGAGTTTCAACCTGATATGCACATTTCTTTGGGAATAATTCTTCTAAATGTCTTCTTTTCATCGAGCTTAATACTGAGATCCAAAGGTACGTTTATTAGAGCACTTAGTTTGTTTTCTGGAGCCTCAGAATCTACACGCTGTCCGACAGATTTAAATTTCTTGTAACTATGGCGGCATAAATACTCTTTCGCAGCCGGAGAGGTCACAACAAGGACATGATTTCTCTGCTGATGTGGAATCTTTCTCGCCTTCGGAATGAATCGAAATTTAAAGCTTGTTTCTTTTGATTCGCGGGTGATTTTTTTTAAATTCACGAATGCTTGAAGTTTTGTTTCCAAAGTATTGCCCAGCGTTAGTGAATGCGATACGCGCGATAAAGAACTCACTTGTGGAACTCATCATGATCAGTTACAAAAACACCTGTATATCTCCTTAAAATAAACGGTATTTTTTTACATCATCGGTAACTCTTATTGTCACAAAAATATTTGAGCTGACGATCGAAGTTGACCATAGAAAGCCGCTTTAATGTTATGTTAGTGTTTGGTTGTAAACGAGTCAAAGCAACAAGTTCTTCGGCGGCCTTTTGGATGCTTAATCAGTGCACAGAGAATTTTCAGACATATGTTCATCACTTATCCCAGCTAAGCCGGTTAGCATTGTTCTCGCCGGTTTAAATCTACGGTTTAACTCGCGTTTTGACACCTTCAATTTCTTATAAATCTTTCCTTATCTAAATGTAACGTTTTAAATCAGCCAGCGTGTAATTATATGCAAGTTTTTAAAAAGAAGCTCACTGAACACTCCAGATATAAAATTAGTTAATAATGGAAGTACTGATAATATTAATGAGAATGATATTAACAGTTCTTAAATAAACTCTTTAACTCCAAGGTTGAAATTTTTAATTCTCTTAGCTATCAACTGTACAATTCTTATGATATTCGTTCAGAATATTTAGTATTAGATCAACTAATTATCCCCGAATTGTTATTTTTCTTTATTCTCACCACTTATCTGGTTGATATTGTATTGATATTGTGAGCAGAAATTCTGTCTTGGTCACTCATCGGGGTTTAAGGATTAAAATAAAAACTGAAAAAAAATTATATCACCCTTTTTTATAGGTGCTGAGCTTGAGGTTACAGTAAAACTTCACGAGAGGTACTTGCTGGCCTGCAGTGCAGTCAGCGATCCAGAAAATGTTAAACATATCGGTTGGTACCGCTGCTCTAAAATTGATTGTGAACAACACTGGGACGAGTTCCTGATAGCGCATGTTCAAAATATGACAGAGACAATTCCCAATAACCCAAATTTTGAGGTTTACACCAACGGCACCTTAGTTATCAAGAAGGTACTACCTGTGGATGATGGAAAAATATTTATCTGCGTTGCCGAAGAGAGGCACATAGGGAGAAAAAGGTCTACGACGATCCTCCATATAGAGAAAGGTGATGTTTATATAAGTGTTATATAATGATGATAATAGTAACAATAATGATAATAGTATTCTTAAAAACAACAATGGGAATTAAGCAGTGGACAATCCTAGTGGTGACTTTTATTGGTCACGGTTTCCAGTTCTTAATGACATTTGGAATGTTGATGACTAGGGGGTAAGGATAATTGGAGAATCCTGAGAAAAAATACGGAACAAGGACGAGAAACAACAGAAACCCACTCGTGACGTCAGAGGTCCATTTATTGAGGGTCCCGGTAGCTTGAGGTGCCCGTAAAATATGCTATTTGAAACAGGTTTACAATAAGACTGTCAGCTATAGAAAAAAATTGGACTGGTGAGTGTACTAGAATATGCTTCTCCGTCCTATAAATTTTGATTTTAAAATATGGCTTTTGGCCATTAAAGTTTCCGGGACTTTCGAGAAACGAGCGCCACTTCGTCATCCCCACTCCTCACTTTCGTTTATTTAATCTTATCACTTCGGATGCTGCTTCTTTGCATCTTTGCTTTTCTTTTCTGGCGTTAAAGGAATACGAAATTCCTTATAGTAGTTAGATAATTTTGATTTTTTTAGAGCCCCCACAATTAATACCAGAGAGTCCTCGGGAGCCCCGTGTGATGAAAGGAATGGATCTTCATTTGGCTACTCGAGTTCAGGGGTATCCTTACCTCTTGTTGGCTTGGAGCCAATATGAGGTTCTCCTTCACAATACGCAGACCATCCTGGGAGATCCAGGGCTGTGAGTCGATTTCAAGCCAGGGGCTCTTCCGTCTTGACTTGAAATCGACTCACATCTCCCGGGTCTCTGAGGATGACTGAAAACATACGAGTGATCGAAAAAATTGGACGACCATAAGAAAGATTTAAGACAGAAACTAGCCACCGGTTCTACGTCTTCAATAAAAATAACAGTTAACTCCGAAATGTACAACAACAGCAAATGCACGTGACGCGTTTTGTCCAAAGTCCAGTTCTTAGTACTGCTAAAATCGGGCTGACGAGAAACAGTCGCGTTGGAGAATTTTCTCATAATTCTAATTGCTATGATGACAATGTGATTATTATAAAGGTAAAGAAAGTAATAATAATAATTATCATAATAATTATTTAATAATACTGATAATGACAGTAATATCTAAATCTAGCGCTTAAAATCGGTCAGCGCGTAATTATATGCAAGTTTTTAAAAAGAAGCTCACCGAACACTCCCGATAAAAAAATCGGAGAAAAAGACAAGTACTGATAATGATTTTAAGAATGATATTAACAGTTATGATATTAAAATAGAAAATGAAAAAATTATATTACCCTTTATTTGATAGGTGCTGAGCTTCACGTTACAGTAAAGCTTCACGAGAGACACTTGCTAGCGTGCTCTTCATTCAGAAATCCAGAAAATGTTAAACATATCGGTTGGTACCGCTGCTCTAGCCATGATTGCGAACATGACTGGGACAGGTTCCTAATAGCGCATGTTCAAAATATGACAGAGACAATTCCCAATGACCCAAATTTTGAGGTTTACACCAACGGCACCTTAGTTATCAAGAAGGTACTACCTGTGGATGATGGAAAAATGTTTATCTGCGTTGCCGAAGAGAGGCACATAGGGAGAAAAAGGTCTACGACGATCCTCCATGTAGACGAAGGTAATGTTTATACAAGTGCTATATAATGATGATAATAGTAATGATAATGATAATAGTATTCATAATAATAACAATGGGAATTTAACAGTGAATAATCCTAGTGGTGACTTTTATTGGTCACGGTTTCCAGTGCAACAGGACATTTGGGGTTTTTTTTGTTTGTTTTCATCTAAACCTACTGCTGTTTCAGAGAAAAGCCACACACTTACTTAGACGATTCCAACTTTTTTCCTCTGTATCTAGGCCAGCCGATGAGGACAACTACAGGATTAGGTAAGTTCTCCCGCTCTTTAACCTTTTCAGATGACCCAAATGTTATGACCGGGAACTACCTTGGCATATAATACAAGTTTTTTTTACCTCTTTAAGATATGAAGAGCTAGGCAAAGTATAGAAGTTATTCACTTTGCCGCTCTGTTTCTACTCTTAGATATCCAAACTCTATCATCTTCACCAACATCAGGTGAGTACAATGTGCTCTTTTTAATTTTAACTGACTTTGCCCAAACTTTCATTGGACTGCATTGACTTTTATCAATCCTATCTTTCACAATTAAGTAGCTATTTACTTCGCTGCTCTGTTTCTAGCCTTAGATATCCAAACTCCATCATCTTCGCTAACATCAGGTACATACAATGTGTTCTTTTTCAATTCTCTAAATTTCAGTTTGGAGAAACGTTTAATTGAGTATGTCCAAACTTTTCATGGGCTGCATTGATTTTTATCAATACTTTCTTCCACAATTAAGAAGTTATTTACTTTGCCACTCTGTTTCTACCCTTAGATATCCAAAGTCCATCATCTCCACCAACATCAGGTAAGTATAATGTGTTCTTTTTCAATTCTCTCAGTGTCAGTTTTGGAGAAAATTTTGACTGAGTGTGTCCAAACTTTTATAAGACTGCATTGAATTTCATCAATCCCTTTTTTTACAGTTACGAAGTTATTTACTTTGCCACTCTATTACTACCTTTAGATATCCCAACTCTATCATCTTCACTAACACCAGGTGAGTACAGTATGTTTTTTTTTCAATTTTCTCAATGTCAGTTTTAGGGCAAATTTTAACTGTGTCTAAAATTACATAGGATTGCATTGAAATATCTACTACTGGTATTCGTTTATCATCGAACTCAACTCTAGCATGTCTCAAAGCCTCACTCGTGGAATTGAATGTGACCTGATTCCCACCGCTTCTCTCTTCACTTCCCTCCATTTCAGTACACCTCCTCATCCATATTCCTACTTACATCTTATCCCTCTAATGAAAAAAAAAATTATGGTCGATCCTGTGTCAAGCGGTCACCCACCGGGAATGGCAGCGTGACCGCTTGATATAAGTGAACCGCTATGCAGGTTCCACAGAATAGGGTATTATGAAAAACGATAAAAAGATGCCATTTTATGCCACGATTGCCCACTTTATGCACAGAAACTACCTCATAAATATAATTGGTTTTATCTGGGTGATTCCACTTTAAGTTAAATTACCGTTCAATACAGGTGGAAGACAATACAAAAAGGTCGTTGGGACACAGTTAAGAATAGCCACGACTGCTTAATAGAGCTGAACGCTCTGTAGAGGTGAAAATTACAGTAATGAAGGGGTAACGATTTCGGGACTTTGACAACTTACCGCTTTATGCAGGGTGATAAGGAGAATGAAGCCCAGTTTAAAGAGAGATTGGGTCTGAAAAATATTTGACGCTAAATAAATGAAGAAACGGAGAAATAGAACCTGTGATAAGCGGTCACCCACAGGGAATGGTAATGTGACCGCTGCATACGAGTTCCACAGAATAAGATAATATATAGATTTAGCTAAGCCTAAAGGTGGAGCTCTTGTTAGTTTATTTTCCAGCCCTTCATTATACTGAATAAAAACTACAATAAAAGTCTTCAGCACTAGCTGTGGAAGATTTTCCTCCAGGGAACCAGTTCAGGGGTGGGGAGGTGGAAGAATTGACAAAGTATGGAACCTAGGGACGATGTTCTCACAACTTACAATGCGATCATCATGCATGTTAGTCAGCGGTATCTTCAAACAGCTTAGGACCTTCGTCGTAGTTCCTAATGTTTTGAGCAAATTTTCGGAGACAGGGAATGTTTTCTTTTTCAGATGAAGTGTATGATGTCAGCATCAGTTAAAATTATATTCTACTGAGCGTGACTTCTAATTTCGGTTTGAGAAATTGCGCCCAAATTAAAAGAAATGACGGTAAACTACTTTGCGTTGAGACATCACTCAGTCTGGTCGATTGAAGTGTATACACTTGAGCACAGTGAGACATTAAAACAATACGCCAGAATCGTAGGAGCTTCTCTTATATCTTCTCTTGAAGTTGCCCACTGTTTCTCCTTAACGTTTCAACCTTCTCTGTTTAGCGTAGAAAATTAAAAAGAAAAGTAATTTTCAACTCGTGCTTGGACCTTTAATATTTTTTCAACTTTTTCGCTTTCGGTTATTCTTGTTCTTTCGGTTATTCTTGTTCTTTCGGTTATTCTTGTTCATGGTTGTCCTCTGGCTGGAAATACACGACGTCTTTTTGAGATTTTTTTCTGTTATTTAATTCGATAACCATAGAATGTGGGTCTCTGTAAGACAACTTGAGCCAGGATTTCATTTTTACATCACAGAAATCAATTCCAAATATCAATCAAGTTTTCTCTTTAGTTCAAAAGTTGAATTGGTGTTTTTATTGGCTATATTAAGTATGTTGAAAAGTTTTAGAATGCTTTTTCTCATGCTTGCAAATAATTGAATTTATAGAAGGTAGAGTTGTTGCAACATATTGACATGAAACGCAACAATAAATTTTATTGATAAGTAAAAAGTTTTCATTCGGCTATCTACCGGCAAGTCTTTGTGTTATACATTTTCCACAACTTATAAACACTGTTACAAAGTAATTATTCAGGGAAATGGAAAACTTTTGGCGTATACACCATGTGGGAAATACCATGTCCATTATAAGCTGTCAGGATTGAGGAGGGCGTATGTGGAAATAGGTTCTCTTGTCTGTTTCATTGATTTGCTAATCGTTCCTGTTGGCAATGTTTTGATGAAGTTGGGTTGTCAGGGCAAAAAAACGGAGGATTTAAGTAGGCAGTAACTTTTTTCAAACTTGGAAACTATCACCGTGAAAGCCATACTTGTGCCTGGTAACTCATTCTTACTCTGGTAAACTAGTTTTAAGAAGGATACAATTTTTATTTCATAAATTTGATGCATAGGCTGTGCACAAAACTTAAATTTGATTAAACTTTTAGAGCTAATACCAGTCCCTTCACATCATGAAATGTTAGGAGGATCAGAGGAAAGTATAACTTGCCATACATCTGAAAAATTTCGTGAAATTGT
Source organism: Pocillopora damicornis (assembly GCF_964200805.1). Classification (NCBI taxonomy): domain Eukaryota; kingdom Metazoa; phylum Cnidaria; class Anthozoa; order Scleractinia; family Pocilloporidae; genus Pocillopora; species Pocillopora damicornis. The sequence goes on from NC_142675.1 coordinate 6,026,948, forward strand.
TTTAATTACATGAACATTAACTGATATTAGGAGATCTAACAATATTCAAAAGAAAATAAAATTTGGTAAGGCACGTAGTAAAGTCTTTTGAAGTAGTCATAATCCCGATTTCATATGTTGAAAACACATGCACATGCAGATTTCCTAAAAACCTGGAAATTTAGCCTGTGATGAATTCGAAATTTTGATGTGTTCCTCAAAAGGAGAACAAATACATTTGAAGTTCCTATTTATCCAGTGTAGGTTGGTGGGATAAAATTGAGTCAAACATTGAGGTTATACAGCGACAGGTTCAAGAAATTTCCACAACTAATTTTTAAAGCTAGACCACCAGGAACAATCACCTTCACGCACAAATTAGACCAGTTTGTACTGATGATGCTCAAAAGAACTATCTGTGGTAAGGGGGAAGGCTTTCCTTTCTTTATTTAAAGAAATACTGGGGTTATCATCTTTCCACAAGCTCAGTGGAAAGTGAGAGTGAATGAGACTGATAGCGACTATGTTATTTGAATAAATATCCAGAGGAGGATAGAAAGTAAGATATGGTGTGCACAACTCTCTTATTTTAATTTTTTAATTAATTAAAGGCAGTTATATCATTGCTTTGTGCATTACGTGGACGCCAATTAATTTAACTTTCATGCGTCAAAATACGAAAAATATTCTCTTATCTGTGTGCCCTAAACATTTTAGAGCAGGAGGCAGGCCAAAGTAAAAACATGAGTTGAAATGGCAGGGCCTCATTAATTGCAGTCCCGATTGAAGGAAGATTCTTTTTTTTCCAGATTCCCACATATCTTGTGATCAATTCCTTGTATCGATGTTTAGTCATTCTAAATATCACAAATCAATCATGCCACCACTTCAATGTGATTGATTTGATGATGTCTACTTTTTCTTATGGAAATTTATTTTTTTAGTATCTATCTTTTAGCAGCTGACATCTGAGAAGAATCAAGCCCACACTAGCAATTTGACACATTGCAGGCAAACCCTATTACTAATTAAATTTTATTTGATCGAAAACATGAGGGGCAATACAGGAAATTAGCTAGCACAATTCAAGTTTCTCTCCTTCAGTATTCCGTGATGTTTTTTCTTTCATATTGTGAGGTTTACAGTTTCCCTCATTTCACTGTCTTCTGTTCATTTTTTGTTTGCTTTCCTGACAAGTTTAGCTATTGTTGCCAACAAATGTGAGGAGCATATAAAATGTGTACAGTTATTAACACTTTAATCTCTGAGAGTGACTAGCATCTAATTTCTCCTCTCAATATCACCCTTGAATCAAACATTAAGGTCATGAGAATAAAGGAAATGATTATCAACTGAAGAACCCCTGATTGTCAAACAAATTCTTTTTTCCAGCACACTGGGAAATGTATAGAGAACGGTATGGAGAATATGCATATTGATGTTAGGATGTAAAGGGTTAAAGACCTCATGTAATCAGTTGTATATATGTAGGGTATTGCTTGAATATATGATTCCGATAAGCGCAATTGCCTAGTAAAGATCATTCCATGGTCTTCTACTCTTCCACCTCGGAGGGTGCCTTGTGTACATAAAAATTAAAGTTCAGTGCCTTTAGTAGCTTTTCGGGCTACAAAAATCAACAAAGAACAACAGCCACACCTAAAACTCTTTTTAAAGACACCTTTACAATAGTGGGTACACACAACTGACATGTATAAGTTAAGCATGTCAAGCACTAAGGTATGATTGTCATTTTGCTTTTATTACTTGCAAACAGCTTATTTCTATGAGCTTTGAAAACTTCTGAATCCCCGCTTTCAAAGAAAGCATTTCCCATGAAAATTTAAACATTGTAGGCATAAGCTACCAGCAACAGCTTTTTCCATTAAAAGTGTTTCAAAACATCAGATTCTCATCACATTTTTTTGTTACGTTTGAAAGCATCGCGTTGCTCTTAGCTATATATTCGCCTTTTTACTTTATGCCCTTCCTTGTTCTCTTTCGCGTTCCTCTCGCCGTATTCTGCCCATTTTGGCGTCCGTACTCAATTTCTTGCGCGATTTTCTCGACTCGCTTTACGCCGTTTACTTGTCGGTTTCTTTGGTCGCTCTGTCTTTCTATCCAGGAACTTGAATTATAACAATTTTCTCCGGTTGACTAAGCTTTAGTTCTGCCGATATTGTTGCCTTGCGAGATGATTAGAAATTGTTAAATACTAAGCATGACTGTTCATCTACAATCTCACCAGTTTGATTTCCCACTCAAAGCGCGGGTGGCGAATTATTTGCTTACGCGGTATCACATCTACTAGCCCAAGTGAAGCCCTCGTGTGATACCTAACCGTGTGCCCGCATTACGCTGCACTAAAGCTCGACACACGAGTATGCGCACCTCATTGTCATCTGCCGGTATCTCCTGGCGCACACTAATGGGGTATCCGAGGTACGCAAGCAATCACCGCTGCGCAGTACCTTCTTCATCGCCCTTCCATTGCGTAATGGCCGAGATAGTTCCCGCGGTACAGTTGGCCTACAATTTCGTAAAATTATGGGGCTACGCTGCGCGCGCTGCGGGCTCCGCTATTACGAAAAACGGTTAAAAAACATGCCATTTTACGACACGATTGCCCACTCTATGTGCAAAAACCACCTCATAAATACAATTGCTTTCATTTGGATGGTTCCACATTAAGTGACCGTTCATTACAGGTGGAAGACAATTCAAAAAGGCCGCGGTGGGGACTCAGTTAGAAAATAACCACTACCGCTTAATAGAACGCTAAGTAGAGTTGAAAACTACAGTAATATACGGGTAACAGTTTCCGAATTTTGACAAATTACCGCTTAAAACCGGGTGATAAGGAGAATGAGGCCCAGTCTAAAGAGAGACTGGGTCTGAAAAATCTTTGACGCTAAATAAATGACGAAACGAAGAAATACAAGATTGAAATTGACGATGAATGCTAAGACTTTAATCCGTCATGAACTATTTACTTGACTGCTATTAACTTAAGAATTTCAATTTTCCATACTAAAGGTTTTATATTTTACAACCATGTGTTTTTGTTCTGTCTTGTAGGGAGCTCAACTCTCCCTGGAGGGGTTATTGCTGCAATAGTCGTCTGTTGTTTAATAGCCATAGGAGTCATTGGCCTTCTCATAAAAAAGTGTATATCAAAACGGAAGAAAAGACAGGCTGTACTGGAGACGTCTATCCAGTGGACAGGAAAGATGTAAATTGTAACGAACTATGCTATTGCTATTACCCGAATATTTTGGGAAAGTGTGAAAAGGCATTTACCTCTCTATATTTAGTAATTTCTTCACTAGCTCTCGTCAGGTCATAAGAGATTATGAACTGTTTGTATTCTCAGCACTCGTCTTTCATTATTCATTTTAACTAAGAAAAGTATAATAATGTGCGCATCAGGAGCAAATATGTAAGGACTTTTGTGCATAGAGGAGTACAATTTCTTTTGGTAATTGAATTGAGTGGAGTACAGCTTAGTCTGAAACCATACGCGTGATATCATAAACTCTAAGCGCGAGTTTGATTTAAATCACAAGTATGATTTCATATCAAAATTGCAAGACACGAAGTTTAATTACCATTTTATTACTGTTTATTTCTGTACAAATATTTTCTTGATCCTGTATAGTAAACTGATTTATACAAAGGTGTAAAAGTTGTCCCTCATTTCCCTGCAATTTGATTGGTTTCTTTCAGCAAGCCTTGAAATTTGATTGGCTGTCGTGTTTTAGAAAAGTTGGGAAGAAAAGATGCCATTAAGAGCATAATATAATGCGATTTGTGAATAAATTGCATTAGAGAGAGTCAAACAGATTGCAAGGATCACAAGTGATTTGAAAATGGATAGAATAAACAGTAACTGGGCGAGGAGTTTCAAATTGGCCAAGTGCATAGCGCGAGGCTGATTAGAAATCACGAGCGCGATTAACCCTAATTTAAGTGAGAAACATATGAAATAAGACTGTTAGGACTTGAAAAGCCACAATAGGGGCTGTCAGGAACCACCAAGAGAATACCAGTTTACTATCTCTTGGAACCAATCAAATTCGAGCATATTAATATTGACTCAATTACCCGCTACAGTGTTTGGTTATTTGGACCGTTGGTTATTTTGTACTTGAAAAAAACCTGTATGACAAGTCGAGTACACTAAGTTTGAAAATGTAGCAAAGGAACATAGAAATTGGATTGTACCATTTTTAGCGAAGGGATCCCGTGACAAATTCAACCAAGCAAAATAAAACAAGTCGGTGTCAAAAAAAGTGGAATGGTTTTTCTTTCCTTTTCTTTTCTTTTCTTTCTTTTTTTTTTTTTTTTCAAACCTGGCACTCAGTGCTCTGTGGGCCTAGGGTCATCTTTATTTTCGTTCCGTCAAACGTTTCATATACCTGTCAGTCTTTTAAAAATAACATCGCTGTCTTTCGAAGGATTTATCAGTCATAGATGGTGGAAAGCACAAGCATTGATATGTTAGCTGATCGCAAATAATACGACCCTCAAGGGTAACTCTCATGATAAACCCATAAATATCGCGTCTGTCCGTGAAAATTTAGAGCAACTTTGAGCAGGAGGGGATAAAAACTTTGGAGGAACTGAAGAGCAATTCTACCAACTGCTTTGCTATCGAGTTCGACCTAATTTAAAGGACAGGAAATGGGTCTATTTAGGGATCGAGACTCAAGATTAAAAAAAATAACGCCGATCAAAGCAGCTAAGAGTACACTACCGACAAAATCTGTCCTTTTATCGGCTATTTGTTTGTTTTGTTTCCTCAAGGCAAGTCACGCAACGAGCTCATCCATACGTGACAGGCGAAAAAGATGGCCACAAAAGAAATTAACAAATCAAAACAGAGCTCTAAAGTATATTTTTTTTAACATCAATCACCATAATATTGTTAACGTAAGTTTGTATACCAATTTACTTCTTTTCTAAGCTAGGCACATGATCGCTTCCCCATTGTCAAATGAGCGGAGATTCCAAAAACTAGACGGCGCGTGCTCTTTCTCGGAAAAAAAGGAACTGCAGATTCGTCGAAACTGATATGGATCAATGTCATTATTTAAGTAAAGATCGTCATTTCACGAAGCCAAGGAGCATCAAGAATGAGGCTTATCGGGTTTTACGTCCCATTCTATCTATTTTTCGTGCCAGCTCTCGTAACAGGTAAGTTCAGTCATAAAAAAAAAACGTAAATCAAGCGTCGAACGCTTTTAAGGGTGAGTTATGAATATACATAGTGAATAATATATGGCTTATGTTGATATAGAATTCTCCTCGAGTGTTCAACTCGATAGCTCACGAGTGAGCTTAGCGGACGAGTGAGATGCCGAGTTGAACACGAGAAGTGAAAATGAATATCTACAAGCAACCATGTATTAATTTTTTTTATCATATAAACACAATAGCCCTTTACTGACAAGAAAAGTCGACAAAAGGCTCAAGATGGAAAATGCGTTGAATCATGAATACAAAAACAACAATTGGCGTAATTTTCAATTTACAAAATTCTCATTTATTGACTTTGTCCTTACCGACAGAAGAAGTCTTTCGGGCAAACGGTCAAAATCGGTCTGTGGCAAATCCTCCATTCGTCCAGTTTCGTTCTAAGCCGCGAGAAATGCCATCACCAAAGCCACTAGATACATAACTTTCGGTTTTTATTTTCGTATGTTGGTTTTCCTATCCTTCTAGGAGGTTCCGACAAACTACCTAGTATCGAGAATCTTGAAGGCTTTGCAGTTTATTCATCAACTGACCTGACCGAGTTTCGCGTATGCTGTTACGACTTTTGTCAGGGCCGGAAATCCTTGTGAAGCACTTTTGTTCAGTTATACGATAAACGAAATTTTTACGCAGGCAATCTCTAAATAATTACTGGCATTACCGCGGGTAGGGGCTCTGTGACAAGATGTTTCTGTAGGCGAATGGTGTTTGAATAAACTTCGACAGAGAGTTGGTTCAACTACTCAGACAAATTCACTCACTGATGCTCTGAAGTTATCACTTAAAGCAAAATTCGCGATTCGAATTATATGATTTGATTTGTTCCCGCTCGTACCTCTCAATTATGACCTTGACTTTCTTCAATGAATACAAGTTGTATTTGAATTATGTTTGCTTTCGTTCATGGTCGATGTAGCTCTAAGATATAGATTTAGCCAAGCCTAAAAGCGGAGCTCTTATTAGTTTATTTTCCAGCCTTACCTTACACTGAATATAAACTGTAATAAAACTATCTACTAGCAAGTCTTTGTATTATATTTCAACCCAACCAAAGTAATTAGTCAGGGAAATGGAAAACTTGTGGCATATACACCATGTTTAAACTGCCATGACCATAGTAAGCTGACAGGATTGAGGAGGAAGTATGTGGGAATAGGCCCTCTTGTCTCTATCAATGATTTGCTAATCACTCCTGTTGGCAACGTTTTGATGAGGTTGGGCTAGCAAGGCAGTGACTTTTTTTCAAATTTGGAAACTATCATCACGAAAGCCATACTTGTTCCCGGTAACTCATTCTTATTCTGATAAACTAGTTTTGAGAAGGATACAATATTTTATAACAAAAACTCGATGCATAGGTTGTGCAAAAACCTTTAATTTGACTATACTTTTATAGCCAATACCAGTCCCTTCAAATGGTAAAATGTTAGGAGGCTCAGAGAAAAAATAATCTGCCATATATCTGCAAGATTTGATGTAATTATTTTAATTTCAAGAATATTAACTGATACTAGGAGATTTAGTAATATTAAAAAAATAATAAAATTTGGTTGAAAAATTGGAATTCAGCACAGGCTGGATAAACAAGGTTCTTAGAAAAAGAAATGTGTACTAATGAAAAAGCTAAGCAAACTTTTTTACAACACCTGCCTGTACCTATATGGCTTGTAGTAAAGTCTTTTGAAGTAGTCATAATCCCAGTTTCATAAGTTGAAAACACATGTACATGCAGATTTCCTGTAAACCTATAGTTTAAGCCTGTGATGACTTCGAAATTTTGATGCACACCTCAAAAGGAGAACAAATAAATTTCATGTTTCTATTTATTCAGTTTAGGTTGGTTAGGTAAAATTGAATCAAACATTCAAGATGTACAATGACAGGTTCAAGAAATTTTCACAACTAATTTTTAAGGTTAGCCTACCTGGAACAATAATCTTGAACTGATGATGCCCAACAGAACTATCCGTGGTAAGAGGGCAGGCTTTCCTTTCTTTATTTAAAGAAATAATGATGTTGTCATCTTTCCACAAGCTCAGTGGAAAGTGATAGTGAATGAGACTCATAGTGTCTTTGTTACTTAAATAAATATTCAGAGCTGGGATAAAAAGTTAGACACGGTCTGCAAAACTCTCTTATTTTGATTTTTAACCAATTAAGCTAGAGCTTTACATTCTTGTTTTGTGATTATGTGGATGCCAATTTCTGGTAATTTAACTTTTATGCATCAGAATACAAAAAAATGTTCTCTTCATCTATGTGCCCTGAACATTACAGGGGAGGAGACAGATTAAATTAATAACATGAATTAAAATAAGAGGGCCCCATTAATTTCAGTCCTAATTAAAGGAGGATCCTTGTTTTTCCAGATTCCCACCCTTTTAAACTCACATATCTTGTGACCAATTCCTTATTTCAATGTTCAGTTTGGGTAGGACCATTGGTAAGAAACACCAGAAACACCACAGAAAAATATAAACTTGAGAATAATTGGTTGATCCAATACTAAATTCTTAGAACTAACATTATAAGAATTGTATAGTTGACAGTAAGGAGAATTACAAATTTGAACTGGGAGTTAAAGGGTTAAATTTCATTTGATCAAAAAAATGAATGGCAATTGGGGAAATTAGCTAACACAATTCAAGTTTCCCCTCTTTAAGTATTCTGTGATAGTTTTCTATCACATAGTAAAGTTTACAGTTTCCCTCATTTTACTGTCTTCTGTTCACTTGTTTGTTTGCTTTCCTAACAATCTTAGCTATTGTTGCCAACAAATGCGAGGAGCATATACATGAAAATGTGTACAGCTAATAACACTTTAATCCCTAAGAGTGACTAGCATCTAATTTTTCCATTCAATATCACCCCTGAGTCACATATTAAGGTCATGAGAATAAAGGAAATGATAATCAACTGAAGAACCTCTTGATTGTTAAACAAATTCTCCTTGCCAGCACATAAGGAAATATATAGAGAACAGTTTGGAGAATATGCATTCTGATATTGGAGTGTAAAGGGTTAAAGACATCATGTAATCAGTTATATATATGTAGAGTACTGCTTGAATATATCACTGCATTAAGTACAAATGCCTAGTAAACATCATTCTGTGGTCTTCTACTCTTTCACCCTAAAGGTTGCCTTGTGTAACAAAAAAGAAACCTTTTTAAATACACCTCTAGAATGGTAGGTACACACAACTGACATGTATGATTGAAGCATGTCAAGCATTAAGGTATGATTGTCAATTTGCCTTTTACTACTTGCAAACAGCTTACTTCTATCAGCTTCTGTATTCCCACTTTCAAAGAAAAGCATTTCCCATGAAAATTTAAGCATTAAAGACATAAGCTACCAGCGACAGGTTTTTCCATTGCAAGTGTTTCATATCATCAGATTATCATCACATTTTTTTGTTACTGGTACATTTGAAAGCATAGGAATATTTTAATCATTATAATATGTTGAAATCCACCATTTTAACCCCTTAACTCCCATAAGTGACCAAGAAAGAATTTCTCCTTACAATATCAAAACAATATCAAGCAGACAAGTGATGAGAATAAAGAAAAATATCAGTTAGGGGATTATCAGATGATCCAATACTAAATCCTCCAAACTAACATCACAAGGACTGTATAGGAGATAGTAAGGAGAATTACTAATGAGATCTTGGGAGTTAAAGGGTTAAGTCCCACTGTTTACCTAGACAGAATTTCTCCTTACACTATTAGTATGACATAAATCAGACAAGTAACAAGAATTAAGATAAACATCAATTTAAGGATTATTGGTTGATCCAATTCCAAATTCTCAAATTTAACATCACATAAATTGTATGGTAGACAGTAAGGAGGACTACTCATGAAATTTTGGGAGTTAACCCTTTCACTCCCAAGATCTAATCAATAATTCTCCTTACTATCTGCCATACAATTCTTATGATGTTAGTTCGGAGAATTTGGTATTGGATCAAAAATAGGGTTTCTGAAAAAAACCAGGGCAATAAAATTAAAGATTCAGGAGAAGCATATGATTTTAACTTGTTTACTGATGTTCTCACCTGAATTCCATCTTGAATGAGAACTCTGCAAGACTTCTGTTTTATCTTAAATTCAAACATAAAATTCAATTATTTGCAAGCAGGTTAAGGAGGAAATTAAAGGATGGATACATGTTACATAAAAAGAAACCCCTTACAATAAAATAAAGCAGAAGCATATTGTCTACATGTCTATGCTTCTGAATACAGCTATAATAAGTATTTTGTAAGTAATTATCTACATTTGTAAACTGAGTGCAATATATGGTCATGAAAGTAATTTTATTCTAACCTTTCTACTTGAAGGGTGCCTTGTGTATCAAATATATCAAGTTCAGTACCTCCAGAGTCACTAACCGGGCTTTTGGGGCCACAAAATAATAAAATAATCATCGAGTTATGTCAGGCCAATTTATCGAGAGTTTATTAAGTACAGTTTCCTACAATCGTATGAAAGTTTAAAATGTGCTTCACTTGTGCTATATATATGGATTTGTCGTTCTTAATTATTAATGAAATTCCGAGGGTGTGACTCAATTACTCCAAGAGAGAATATCCAAGTAGGTTACAGAAGTGGTTCGCGAATTGTAATCTGTTAAGATGTTCACAAAATTTCCTTAAATTATGGAGCCGATACGAATCTATCATTCATTATCGCTTATGAAATTCCGAGACTAAACCTCAATGAATTTAACAGAAAATATCCAGGAAGGTTACAGAAACAGACTCTCAAAAACTGCTCTTGAATTCGATGACTGTTAACAACAATTATTTACGCGAACCATGTGTTTACCAGCGCGCTTGTGAGGTCAAATTGCCAGAACCCCGTTTAATTGCATGATCACAGCTCGGACGCTTCTTGCAAAATGTGATGAATACCAATTTTAGAGATTAATTCTTCAGTTTCCAGCATAAGGAAAAAACTATCGTATCGCAAGAATATTCATCACAACGCCTCGAGATGTTGAGCGAAGAGAAAGTGGCTCCATGTTTTGTGACACAAACCATTCCCTGAGGTTCGAACGAATCGGGTAGAAAGCATGAAAACATAGCGCTGAAGAGTGCGACAACCAAACAATTAAATTCACTCATCCCGCTGTGGAACCATCTCCATTTTACCCATGAGTTTGTTTGCACCACACATTTGCGGTCCGTAATTTGATTCTCAAATGTTTGACAGGTTCTCACATGACAATATCGTCAAAATCTAATAACCGCGTTAGACTTAATGTAAAAATAAACATCGCTGACTCAATCCCATTTTATTTTAATTTTGAGAAAGGCCATTACTTCGTTCTTAGGGTAAAACAACACATCTTCGGCAAAGCGCAAATTTTTCAAATGAATAGAGTAAATCCTGCGATAATTACAGTGACTGAAGAGAAAAAAAAGTAGAAACTTGCGCTTGCCGTTCGACATCATTTGAAAACTTTCTTGGAAAAACAAAATACTTAAGATAACTTCTGTTCCCATAACGCCATGACTGTATTAAACTTTCAACGAAAGGACAAAAAATGATTTGAAGATTACGAACACTTTGCAAAATTATTCGAGCGGTGAACCGGCGTAAGAGTTTTTAGGCAATTAATGCCAGAGTTAATGTTTAACCGAAACGTGATCAGTTGAATTAAAACTGAAGCTAATATCAAACGACGCTTGGTAAAAAAAAAGTTTGAATTTTTTCTGGGTCTTAGCGAAAGAGAAAACCCAGATAGGACACGACTTACCTCCTCTTCTTTCGCGGATCCCTTGCAGTTCGCTTCTCTTTGTTGATGACCTCTTTTCTGTCTGTTTTCAGATGCGACCTTGTATTTTCTTCTCGCGTTGCTCTTCGCTAGAAACTCGCCTTTTTACTTATGCCCTTTATTGTTCTCTTTCGTGTTCCTCTCGCCGTATTCTGCCTATTTTGGTGTCCTTTGTAACTTTCTTGCGCAATTTTCTGGACTCGCTATACGCCGTTTACTTGTTGCTTTCTTTGGTTGCTCTGTCTCTTTATATCCAGCCCATTTTCAATTAAAACCCTCCCTCCACGAACTTGAATTATAACAATTTCCTCCGGTTGACAAAGCTTAAACTCTGCCGGTATTGTTATCTTACGAGTTGTTTAGAAATTGCAAAATACTGAGAATTACTGTTCAGCTACATCCTGACCAGTTTGATTTCCCGCTCAAAACGCGGGTGGCAAATTTCATCTGCTAGCTCACGTGAAGCCCTTGTGCAATGCCTAACCGTGTGCCTGCAGTACGCTACACTGCAGCTCGACGTTCGAGTATGCGCACTTTATCGTCGTCTGACGGTGTCTCTTGGCGCACACTAATGTAGTATCCAAGTTACGCACGCAATCGCGCGTGCGCATTACCTTGTCCCTCGCCCTTCCATTACGCATGCTTAAAGTAGCACCTTGTACGGTCGTACGGTTGTACGGTCGTACAACCAAATTTTTTCGGCTTGATGGGTTACTACTATTTTGTACAGTTATGGGGCTACGCTCTGCGAGCTCCGCTATAACGAGATAAATCCAGTAAAACATGGATCTTCTCGGAACAAAACGAGAGAGGGAGTTAAGTTACCCTCTAATAGCCTTGAACCATGACTCCCCCAAAAATAGCCTGTTTATTTAAGCTATAAAAAATGTCTTAGGTAAATGACCCCAGAAAAACTTAATAGGATAGGGGAGAAAGGTTACGTGTACAGAAACAACGTTAAATATAGTAGCCTTTTATTTTCAATTCTGACAAGGTTTAAGTGCCATCCAACCGAGACAGTCCAGTGCCACAAGGACAGAGGGGGCAAGTTTTCTCTTCGAATGGGATTTTCATCTTCAAGATGAGGACAAAATAGAACTAACAGGGTTCATTTTTGGCCTTTGGGTGAATGGGTATACCACGCATTATCTTATGACGGTAACCAAGGAGGGAAGAGTGATTCATAACCCTCAGTTGAGCAAGAAGCTTCCTAGTTACGTCGGGCGAGTCACTTGGGCAGGAAACATATCAAAGTCGTATTTAGCCTATAAGTTGGAGAATCTGACTTACTTGGATAGCAACACATACGGATGTCAAATTGACGTGGGAGGTTTCCGACGAACAATTCATTCTATGATCACTTTAAATGTCCAGGTAAGATTCTGATGTAAACCTTAACGCGCTTCTACGTGTATGTACGATTGGACCTTCCCTTTCTAAGCCTTTAAGGCGCAATCGTACATAACTACACGACCATTTACTTGCCCCAAGGAATGACCCCTCATTTTCAAGTGGAAAGCTGGGATCAAGTGAAAAAATTGTTATGGGATACCTTGTTCGTGGCAGCAGTATTCAGGGTAATTCTTATGCAATTCAGGGTCAAATTTTCATTTTTTTTTTCTTTGACTTTCCATGTTCGTGTTTTTAGTGGCAATTTAAAACTTGCAGCGCAAAATGTTTCTGACGAGGAGGTTTGGAAAGTGCGCTCAAAATTTAGGCACAATCTCCCCACGGTTTTAACGCTTCTATGATCGAAAAGTTCATATGTTTTAGAAAACTGTCTATTTAAGCATCTTAAAAGTGTGTGAAAAATACCATCCCTTAAGCATTCTTTTTTCACCTGCTTTGAAACTTGTTCTTAGAGCTTACGTTGGTGTTAAACATGATATCTGTGACAGAAAACAAATGCTTGAGAAGTTAATACCGGTTGATGTACATTATTGGTCATTTTACTCAGTGTTACGACCACCATATTTTGATAGCTTGTATATCTAACAGGTTATTGTCTTAGCAAAATATTTTATCCACTCAAAGAAGTTCGGAATATAAAGTTAGGTTTACCACTCAGCTCACTTTTAATCAAAATCTGTTTGAGTGCCATTAGGTTCAGATAACAGCTTAATCAAAGAAGGAAAGAGCTATTATACATATCACTTTATTATACATATCACTTTTTGAGTGCCATTAGGTTCAGATAACAGCTTAATCAAAGAAGGAAAGAGCTATTATACATATCACGTTCCACGAGCACGAAAATGGGAATAAAGAGAACAAAGAGAGACCGTCGAACGGTGATTCATGTCGTCTCGTCGTTCCTTCCCTGAGTCGATTTTCCGAGGAAATTACCTTAGATTTGAAGGTCATTCGATTATGTGGTAGAAGAGCTTTGTTTATATCTGTTGCTTTGTTTTTTGCCTGTTTTTTTTTTTCTTCTGCCGAGGCCTTGATCAGAATTTCTCATGCTTTTTAATAAAGTTTTTTCGTTTTTCCATCTTTTTCATCTTCTTCCGTTATAATAATAGGTTTTAGTATATTAGCCCATTAAGTAATAGAAAGATGCTCCGTTTCTGGTTATGGTATTTCTTCATGAGACACCTTTGGATGCTTGATTATCTACGCCTGGTGAAAGCGCTACTGAAGTGTTGATATCAAACATGTAGCAACCTAATTGGTTGAAGTTTGCGACCGACAAATAAAACGAATATAACACAACTGAAATACTAGACCTAGTAAGTAGCTCAGCAAATACTCACATGTAGCTGTATTGATTTCATTTTTTCCCACAGGCGATAAATACATCAAAGACACCTGAACTGAGTGTCTCTTCCATATGGGTTCATACTCCCAATGCTACATCGAGAACATTTGTTCCATTATTAAAAGGAGGTAAGTTTCTATGTTAACTGTGCGCTTCTCCGTCCTTGGGAATGATTTGGTTTTATCAATTAATAAGTTGGTAATCTAACTTGGCCACCATAACGAGTTTTAAAGCATAGAAATTCCCTTAAGGTAGTCAATTTGAACGATTTTCCTAAAAAGGTGGATACCTATAGTTTCCCTCCAATGCCAATTAGGCTATGGTCTTCTCCCGCGAAGAGGTGTGTATTGTTTCCTGTCTTGTTTCTTTGCTACAGAAGCCTGAATTTGTTTTCGTCTACTTTCCGGGCATTCAAAACAGTGATGTCATTCATAGCAATTCGGATCAAACTTTTACCGTAAAACTATAGAACAAAAACTTATCTTTTACATTTGCACTTTTAATCCCCACGGTATCAACGAACGCCACGAGCCCAATATGGGCTTCTCCGAACTTTCATTCCACTAATTTTTCTAGTGTTTTTCATGTTACTATTTTTTCAGCAATAGCTTACCTGAAAACCAAACAAAACTCGTGATTCCTCTATTCGCTCCGATGAAAGATTTTGTCAACTCAGTTGACAAAACAAAATTTTTTTCTTGATTTGTGTCTCTTTTTTTTTGCAGGACCTCCAGCTGTAGTAAGACTTCCTTTCCACGACATTGACATCAATGACACGAGATTTTTATGCACCTGGGAATACCCTAAAGACAATAATGGAGCCAATATAACTATGTTTACCGTGTGGTATCGCCCATTACTTCGGGAAAAATGGTCTAAAGTGAATGTTACACAAAACAGATACCCAGTTAGACTGAATTGCTGCTTGACATACGAGATTATGGTAACAGCTTGGAATAAGAAGGGTCAGAGCTCTTTTGATCCTAGAACAGCAGCAAGGGTCACAGTTCTCAAAGGTACACTCTTGATTTTTTACTATTTTTGGTTATCGAATTTAATTTTCAAACACATTCTTATGTGCAATTGCCAATACTTTGCGCAGAAATACTATTTCACTGTTTTTTTTTTCAATTTCAGGAGCAACTGCTTCCCCAAAGAGTAAGTGCTCGATAAACTTATTTGTTGTGTTAAATTTTTTGTTCTGTAGGTTTTGTTCGTTCCTGTTTTTCCCCTACTGTTTTATGCTATACATATATGGGACAACATTAGAACCTCGCTGACTCCGGAGAAAAAAAAGTGGCTCGAATAGGCGGGGGTTTGAGCCAGCTGATAGTAAATGACTGCAAAAATGAGGTCGAGGGGAATCGCATTTTGTTCAAGTTACCGGATATTCGAGTTAACCCCTGTTCGAGTAAGCGGGGTTCACGGTACTGCATAAAAACAACTTATTTTTGGATGTCGTTAATTTTATTGGTTACTTCAAGGTTTATTTCATCTTTGTCAATCAAAATTGCGAGCATTTAGAATTATCCTCCCTAAATCCTTTGGAAGGTATGAATACACAACAAAATATAGGTATGTTCTCGTACTTGCTAAATGATCAATTTACGGATAGGATAATAGTTAAAGTAAAAAGAGAGAACAAAAACTGTTTATATATGGGCTTGAAGTTCTCTGAACGTCACTTTGTAATCATTTTCAGTCACAAATATGACATGGTATATTGCGTCAGCTCGGAAAAATCTTGGATTAACTTGAGATAATCTGCGGTGGCCAATTTCTATTTATATCTCTATTAAATATTATTAGTATGACACCAAACTATATTGCGCTAATTGTTTGCCATGCAGGTGTCCTGGAAAATGCAACAGCGCGAAGTGTAACAACTTCGAATTCAAACATTTTGGTGTCAAATGGTATGCTTTCTTGTATCGTCTCTTAATATGTGATATTGTTAGCGTCGAAGATGTGTTCCCCCCTAAAATTCCGCAAAAGCTCAATGCAAATACCCGACAGAATAAATTTTCAGAAAATTACGCTCGGTAAACTATTCCAATATGAAGAAATATAAATACAGTATAAACATTCATTTCCACAAACTTTAAAACGTCCACTTCGCGCGGAAATTCATTTTACCCACAGTTCTCGAGAAGAGTAGAGACAACGCTGCTCGCGTGAATGTGTGACGCAATGCCGACGGTGGTTTGGCGTGGCTGTGCCTCGTTGGTCCACAACATTTTGATCAGTGTGATGACCATTATCGTTGTCGATAAGGGTACAGACCACTCTAAACCACTATTGATTTGATAATTGGAGGCAAGAATCACATCAAAAAAAGGCAATCTGTTCTCTCTCAACGTCTTCGCTGTGCAAAGAGCACCTTCCATTACTTTGCGGGAATTTTATCGTATTTACAGTGAATCGGTGCCGGAACGAAGTCCTAGTTCTCACTACCTTCACCACAGAAATCTGAAGAAATCGAGTGCATTTAAAGAGCAGTGTATTGAAAAATTTTGATTATACGCTCAATTTCGTTTCCTGTTGCATGTATTTGTTTTACCTAATTTTTCTATAGGGAAAGCCGGCTCCGCGAAGTCAAAGTGGGAATTAGGGGTTGAGTACTTACCTTACCTGTCAGTCCTTGCCATTCCTGCATTTCTTTGGGCTGTGACTTCCAAGCTCCGAAGGAGAACTGGAGTGAATAGTGAGTAACTTTTTCCTATGTGAGTAGTTAAGATTTTCAACTTTCCCTTTTTCGTTTCGATTTACTCCTCGTGGTTTCCATGTTGCCCAGTACATCAGGATGTTTATTACACTCATTTTGAAATTGCTGGAGATCTCTATTATCTGATTGGATCTCTACAATGCTATTTATTTAATAATTATACTTTCTCTTGCTCTTATTGAAAGAAATCTCAGCAAACGAGAATGGATCAGTACTGCAATACCAGCGGGTAGAAGCTGAAACGTAAGTGTCTTGTGGTTTCTAATCAAGTTGTGTGTAAAAGCTGATAGATCACTAAGTAACCAATGATTATATTACAACGTCAAGTTACAGTATCAACCTTAAATAGTTCCTTTTCCCTGTATGCTCCGAATTCCCGAGGGCATTCCTTTTCAGAAATCATGCCCTCTACCGTTAGTATAAGAATTACGACAGATGAATAAAGCTTTAATTCTTTAATTATCATTAAGTTAAAGCCCGTTCACCCCAAAGCTTACACATGTTTTAAAGCTCCTTTGTTTAACACGGTTTAATTTTTTTTCTTCATAGAAGCTGCTTAGACAATTGTTTGTCAACTTTAAATGTAGCCTATTGGTTCTGATTTTCCTTCAGTTAAACACGGTTTAACAAAACGTGTTTTGCTGGTGTGAATGGGGTACTAGTTTCCTTTGTCATAATTTCTCTACTTTTTCCAATAGAGTGCCGATGGATCCGGTTCCGTCCTGGGAGTTTCGGAAGGAAAACTTGGCGATTGAAAGAGTAGTTGGCCACGGTGCGTTTGGAGTGGTCTCCAAAGCCTACGCTCGATATCTGCAGGGCTACTCAGAATGGACAGTTGTGGCAGTAAAAAGCTTGCAGGGTAACACTTTACGAGTAATGATGTAAATCACAAGGATCTATCAAAAAAACTGAGTTGTCTAAATTGCATAAAACAAACCATTTTGAAAAAGTTAAAGATGAGGAACTTTAAGAGGAAAAGAGATGCTTGTTCCCTGCAAATGAGATAAGCCCGAAAGAGTTCATTTTTTGACGGGATTTGAAGTCGTACTTCCAGTTAATAATTGGACCCTTCTACCTAATAAGAAGCTACAAGGCTAGTGGAGGGAAGTGAACGAAAATGTAAGCAGGCTCTTCGATTCATATCTCTGGGGAAAAATGATCCAAATTATGTGAAAAAAATCACATTTGAGCCATTAATACTATTAGAATGGATAAATAATCCTTATAACACAGAGGCCAGAAAGAAAGAAAGAATAAAAGAAAGAAAGAACAGAGGAAAGAAACAGAGTTTTACCTTTATCTGCGAAAAGCTAAGGCAATTCACTGAGTACCTGGCCTGAGGCCTCCACCGCAGGGTTCAACTTCATCTCCGTCCCCTGTAATTTCCTTTAGCCAAAAAGGGTTCCTTATTTCTTTTTATCAACAGAGGATGCGAAGGAAAGTGAAAGAGAAGATCTGTTGTCTGAATTAAACCTTTTAAAGAGGCTGAAACCTCATCCACATGTAATAAAACTTTTGGGTTGCATCACAGAAGAAAAAGGTAATTACATGTATAATTGATCACGTCAAACACTCATACAGTTTAATGTTTCTATTTTTACACAAATTTAAGGATATTTACTGATTACCCTATTGATTACTCCTTCCACTCACGTAGGCATATAAATAATGCATGAAGTATAGTAAATTTAAAAATGTTTGCCCGGAAAACAATTTTCGTTTTTTTTCTTCAAATGTTTGTTTTACATTGTAAATTAATCATTTTTCTATCAGCTGTGCCATTATTGTGGTAAATATTAGTAATTTTAGTTTTCTAAGTTATTTATGTAAAAAGTGCTAGTATTAAAATTTTCGAACTGAAAAGGATAAAGATTCCCATCGGCCAATGATTTGCCATTTGCCGTGCATTGATTTTTCGTGGGTAATGATGGTTTTTAGAAAATCGCTCAGGAAAAGTGACTTTCAAACTAAAATGACCGAGTTTTGAGTATTTTTAAGAGCAAAAGGATAATGCGTCTATTTCCTAAAAATATTTTGATTTAGGAGCAAATTGTAGATGTATCTTTACTCTTCAAAAAGCCATGCGTTGATATAGAAGCAAGCCCTTAAAAATTTTGAAAAAGTGAGTTTTTCCTGATCGCCTGTTACGATCATATGATCATTTTGTAGTCAACCATGTATCTCATTTGCGCCGAACAGTTTACTCACTGTACGATTCAACCTTGAAAGATCAAACGTTGTCCAAACAAAATCTTTCTTTTCACATAACCTTTGTCTCTGAATATGCTTTGCAAATGTATATTTTGAAAGCAGTTTCATCATTCTATAGAAACCCCATATGTAATCATTGAGTATGTACCTTACGGAGATCTTCTCGGTTATCTTCGGAGAAGTCGAGGGTTGCACGACTGTTACTACGAATATCCCGAGATAAAACCAACGACGAACCTAACTTCAGAGCAGATCATAACGTTCGCCTGGCAGATAGCTGACGGCATGCAGTATATCTCATCTAAAAGGGTGCGTGTTTTCAATTGAGAATTATTTATGACAACATCCCCTTGTATCCTCAATTCATAATCTCTTTTGTTTGTTTAGTTTCGTTTTTGTTTTTGTTTTCTTTCAATAGATCATCCACCGAGACCTAGCAGCAAGGAATGTATTGGTTGGTGATAACCTCAGATGCAAGATTACAGATTTTGGAATGGCTCGCGATGCTGATATGAAAGATATCTATATACCACGTAATCAGGTAACTTCATTTCTCAGTTGTTATCCTACCCAAACTGTTTCAATAATGAAAGGACATCCATCTTGACTCATATTTTGAATATAATGACCGTGTGAACTTAGAAAAAGATGAAGTAATGAGAGATGTAAGCACACCCCGGTCTGCAGATCATACGTTTGCCTTTCACTCTCTTCCTCTATATTTATTATTTATTGAATAATTTACTTTATAACCGACGGATCGAGATGGATGTGCTAGAGTCCTTCGATGTCTTAGAAACTAGCGCAATTTGAGATTCGATCATTATGAAAAAAAAAGAAAGGTAAAAAAATAAGAAGAAAGGAAAGGAAGAGAGAAAAAGAAAGAAGAAGAAAAAGAGAAAAGAAAAGAAGAAGAAAACTCTAAATGGCCCAGCTATTCCAAAAGGGGATCACCGAAAATTGAATGTATACTCAGAAAATGAAGGCTTCTCCTCGCAAACTTCTAAATAACTTCTAATACAATAATCAATACAGGGCCGAATTCCTGTTAAATGGACAGCAATTGAAGCAATGTCTGGAAGGATGGAGTACTCAACGAAAAGTGACGTGTAAGTTGAGATAAATAAAACTGCAAACTTGAAACGCGTAACTCCTCTTTCAAAGAAAAAAAAAGAAAAAGTAAAATCGAAGAATCTGACGACTCAGTTTAGCTAGAATAAGGCGAGGGGATCTTAAATCTTAAGACAGGAAATATTAAACGTTTTTTTTACTCTCGAATTTGTAGGTGGAGTTTTGGAATCGTTCTGTACGAGATTTGCACCATTGGTAGGTCTTGCATACTGCACCCACAGTGCGTTGGACAAAGGTTTAAGAATGCATAGAATATACGAATACCGCTGATCTTCCGTGACAGGCACTGATGAAACTATTTAGGATAGTGCATTTACTTTCAGATTACAGTCGGAAGTAGAGAAAATCGTAAGAAGTTAGTACTCTTAACAGACCAGGAATAAGAGATAAGTGTCTCTAAAACACAGTGCATATATTCAATCGCTATGGCTTGCTTTCTCAATGATGATAGTATTTTTTGATAATGCTGTTTTCTATCAATTTGAGTGTTTCTCGCCCAAAACAGGGACTCGTAATTTGTTCCTCTATCACTCGAGGAAAGTTATTAAGTAAAGTTAAGAGACTCTTTGGTCATTATATTATTGTGAGTGTCATCTTAAATTCTTACACACTCTAGGCGCTGAACCTTATCCAGGAATAAGTCCGTATGACATTCCAAGAGTATTACAAGAGGGGTATAGAATTCCTAAACCTGATTATTTTAAGGATGAGTTGTAAGTAATTCCTAACCCCTTTACAGTTATTATCAATGTCATAGTGGTAAAAGTTCTTTCATAAGGTACTCTAAGTTAACCCCTGATGCATTGTGTCGCAATCCAACTGAACTCTGAAAAATCCAGAGCTGAAGCTACAACTTTCGCAACCTAAAGTTAGAGGAGAAAACTTTAAAGAAACTAAACCAAATGCAGTGCAGAAGTCGGAGTTTACCCTCGGCCTACTCTCTAGCTGTTATGTAGTTATTGATCCATTTATATCTGCCATGTGAAAGGGATAAGGTGCAGTCAGGGCGATGCGCGGAAAGTAAATCGACATCCTGTTGATTTTAACATTTTATTACCGTTGGTAATGTTGTATTCTGTGAGTGCTAACCATGGAAAATACTGGAATTCTTCAGATATAATATCATGCTGAATTGTTGGGAAACGGACCCTGAAATAAGACCGTCATTTGAGTCATTGCGCTCTTCCATCAGAGGATTACTGAAGGCTAATCAGGTTTGAATTCTTCTGACAAATGTTATTCGTATTACAGGTCCGTTTGAGTAACTATCTTTTAAATCAGAGCCCAGGATTATGATCTTGCAAGTGATCGACGAGTGGTAAAGTCATTTTTCGTGTTCAGGAATACGAGTTACGGGATACTTGCATACAAAACTGCAAAATTTGGAACACACCCTTCCTGGCGACAAATCAGTGTCGCAGTTTCTTGTGAAGTTAGTTGTTTCCTATTGCGGGCATGTCCTATCAGCAGTGAAAAGGTCTTGGAAAGACGCTTTTGACGAGTTTTCCTTTCACTTCTGATTATAAATTTCTTCATTGCTCTCTTTTGCAGAATTATGTCAACATACAAGACTGCCTTGAAACTCACCAAAGTAAAATTAGTTTATAACAGTCAAAGTGGCTCTTAGAGTAAAGATGAGAAAATTTCCGATTTCCTACTGGGCCGCTGGTTTACATATCATAATACTGAATATTAATTCTTAGAAAGAACTGGCATAGATACCGTCGTCTTTCTGCGTCTGTGAAGGACATCCACGTGCCAGCTCGTATCCACTAGCGAGGCACCACTGGTACCAAAAGAACGTCCACGCTCAGAGAAATAGCATCTTGATTATGCCACAAAAGTTCACTTTAGTCACGGGAACCATACCACATCAAATAAAAAGCACAATGACTTGAATGTCCCAAATGCCAAAAGATTTTCATTTTTTTAACATAGTATGAGCTCTACTTTCTACGCTTCAAAATGGTCAGTTCTGTCGGCAAGATTTTAAAAAAAGCACCCAACACGATTGATATTTACTAGTGATCTCTTAATTGTAAGTGACGTAGTTTACGTAAGATATTTGGTTCTGATTTTCTTTAAAGTAAATGGAAAACGGACTACCGACTTATTTGATGCCTGACTACAATTGAGGCGGTCGTCTGAGTCCCCCCTGCGTGAGGTCTTACAGCAATTTTTAACATGTAGTTACTGCCGTTTCTAACATTGTGAAGTCTCTTTTATTCGCTAGTATGGGTGATCGGATGTCTGATTCCGACTGCAATTTAAATCAAGTAATAGTGGTTTTATAGCCACCCGAAAGAAGTGAATAAAGAAAAAGGATCCGTTCTGTAAATAATAATTTATTTGTTATGAGTAATTGTTGTAAATATAAGCTTCGAGAGATTTCCAGACTTCTTAGTCATGCTGACTTGCATGCCATAAAACTATCCAGAACATTTCATCAAGTCACCCATTTATTATGTAATACTACTAAAGTAGTTCTTATGTAAGCTTCTGGAATGTTCCAGAACACTTTGCGAATTTATATAAAGAATCACTTATGTAGCAGTAGCAGTGGTTGTTGTTGTTGTTGGAGCGACGACTGTTTTGAAAGCTAGCTCAAGCGGAAGATAGCTCACTTCAAGGAACTTTGGAGACAGCAGTGAGATTGTGTCAGTGGCAACTCGCTGTTTAATAAAGTAGTTTAGTTTTCGGGATTGTAGTGTTTTTCTGTCGGTTAGATTTTACCGTAATGTACTAGACTTAGGTATCATTGCTACCAATTATAATATAGTAGGCGATCGATAACAGATGAATTTGTGAAGTAGATCATCCACTGAAAATAATAATTAAAATGATATGAAATTTTCCTTCATCATGATTCGTATATACAATTCGATCGCCTGTGGAATAAAATTAATGAACTTTCAAAATACATTGACCATGAGTTATGATTTGTTAGAGTTTTTCTCGCTGTGGAAAAGAAATATCTGGCTCATTCTCGTCCCAATCGCCATGCCATACAGAAAACTGAAGAATTTTAAGACCTCTCCCAAAGTACTTTAGTTTCTCAGGTTATCTTCTTAGGAATTTTCACGGTGATTACTTGTGACCAATTTCTTGGCAGTTCTTTCTCGCAAATGTCAGCATAAAAAACGTGGAGAAATATTCAGCAGTAGGTTCAGTAACTTTTAGTGACTAACGGGCAGGGTACAGCAGGATATTTTTTGTCAAATTTGCGAAAAATGCGCCATTAGTTCGATAAATTCGGAATCACACCACTTTTTACTCCAAATCGCATCTTTTTCCAGCCAATGAGAAAGTTTTACTTAAACGCATCAACCAATCAGGCTTGAAGGCTTGATTAAAGAAACCAATCAGATTGTAGAAAAACGAAAGACGACCTTGGTAACTTTTTACACACCAGCTCAGTGCTGAATCAATAAAAAACACTAAAAATCCTTTATTAGAGAGATTGGATATTGCGATTTCAAAATGGAAGAGGTAAAGTGGCTTTTTTAACTTCACGTCGTGATATATGGGTCTGAAATCATACTTGTGATTTCAAATCACACATAATTTCTGATCAGAATGTACTCCACGCAGGTCAGTCGTCATCGTGTATTCAGAGTAAAGATCTAGGAAAGCGATAGATTATTGCTTGTTTACGATCTATAAAGTTTTATTCATAACTTGACGACCTAATGGGTATTGCATCATTTTGTTATGAGACTATTATTGAGTCTTCGTTTAAAGTCATTCTATTCCTTAAAAGATTAGAACTGAATTAGCTGATACTTACTACAATTTTACAAGCTTTTTTTTTAAATGCCGAATTCGTTCATCTTGAATAAAAAGGTTTTTAACTCTTAAACACTAAATAAATTGGTTGCCAACGAAAAATCTGCTGACCAACAATAACCCGACCGATATGTGACGAAAGCTTTAAAAGCTTTGTCTCTCTGATCCTCTGAGCTCAAAACAATGCAACGTCCAGTTTCATCCTTTTCGGGAAAAAACCGCGGCTCTGGTCTAAATTTTGAGCTTTTAAATATGACCTTGGTCATATAAAATTGTTAATCATCTTAAGTAGTTTCAAATTCAAGTTCCTGTATCCTGTTGGGATGTTCTGAGTGCGCGCTTTTCCTCTCCTTCCTGTGCACCGTTCTTTCTGAGAGCAAATAGGATCTGGGCGTTGTTTTTGTCTTCGTTACGCTTTCTTCTTTTAAGGATCAAAATTATCATGGCAGTAGCAAGAATTACGGCTAAAGTTCCAAAAATCCAAGCCAGGGCCTTAACATAAACGAGGAGATCGTGGTGCTCTGACGCTGTTGATTTGAAAAGAAAAGGGAAGGGAATTTAATCAGCGATGAAAGGCTTGAAATTGAAAGACGATGGAACCGGTTTAAGAAAGTATTTTTTTGTCTACCGTTAAGAACCCCTTTAGGTATCCCCGCCTAACACCTCAAGGCAGGCCCACAGAAATCCGACAGCTTTGCAGGCTACGAGGGGGTTTGGAGTAACAAAAAAAATCAACCTGTTTAGTCTATAACTGGCGGATGGCTATGAAAGGCTCAACAGGATCATCCAAAAAGTAAAAAAATGCTCTTGAAATGGGACACGACCATGCAAGCTACCTTATGGCTCCATGGTGTCATGTAAACTACTACCCCAATACTCACCTTTGTCTTGTTCCTGACGACTAACAGGCCCCAGTGATAAAAACACCTCTTTGTCCATGATGAAAGCTCTGTTTTCTCTCCTACGTCTTCCGTTCTTTATGCATCCTCTATCACAGACCGAACCTGTGTCCGACTCTCTGCAAGTCACCACTTGACAATGCACGTAAAGTCTCTCAGAGGGGACTTCGCGGAATTGAAATGCTTTGAAGGTGAAATTTTGCATAGGAGATTTTTTGTAATCATACTGCAATGTGGAATCACGGGAACAGCTGAAATTGAAAATAAAAGTTGACAGAATATCTAAAGTGAACTGTGTTTAGCTTGATTTTTTCATAGGGTCTGTAGAGACATTACCAAACGTTGTTGCTGATTTTTTCCATCTAGTTTTTCCCATTTCTACATGCTATTTCCCTTTCGGGGATAGGACATTAGATCTTGACTTTATCCATTATAAGATTTTTACTAGCTCATTTTCCATAAAAACTACGATACAATAAGAATCCTCCGTTCTCGATTAAATTAGTTTACTCGTATTGTTTCCTTATTATTTCTCAGGTCTACAAGCAAAACACATACCCGTGTTGGATAATCGTATGCCTGGTTTTGTCACGAGGATCTGTCGATGGTGTGACCCAGCATTCTTCCAAGAAAGTTAAAAGGTTTCGGTCAAGAGCTTGGACATTGACCTGCAAGTACATCGGTTGGCCAGGATACACGACCAAGGGGTACTGCTTGACCTCTATGTTGTACTTCGAATCTTCAAACATATTCATTTCAAAGGTGAAGTTACCAACACCGTCACCTATATCGGAGTAAATTGCCAATTTAATCTGGGTTTTGCGAGACTATTCATTTCTCGCGTAGGCAAATCAAAAAAGGTGACGCAAATGGCCACCTCTTAGATCCCAATCCATCATAGCTAAAAGAGCCATAAGAGGCCAAGTATAGTAATATTATACTGATTAGTAATATATGTTAGGCGACCGGTCATTATAATACTGGGAGGATCACGTGGTTTTCAATGGGAAAGGGGGAGGGGAGGGATCAGTCATCGCTAACAGAGTATAAAGGGAGGACTGTTGAACATTTACTGCCAGTGAAGGGATCATTAGAGCATTACAGAGCCTTAGGAGGGTATTAGGTAAATTCAAAGAATCTTCCTAGCCCCTCAGGCGATAAATTATAACCAAACCCCTATGCAGTTTCTTAATTTAAACGTTTTGGCTTTAAACAAAGTTATGGATTATATACACTTACCATCTTTAACGTGGATGACCTTTCGACTTGTTGAGTACGAAACAATGGACAGGACTTGAAGCTTTCTAAACGAACATTGGAACTCAAATTTAACTTTTCCATCCCTTGTAATAGTAGTGTTTGTATTAGAAGACTTTTCATCTCCTGTCATAGTATTCTGATAGATTATGTAGTCTGATGATTCACTATTCTGGGTTCCACATTCTTCCAGCGGAGCACTCAACACAGCAAGTGAGTTATTAACGAAAGAGACCTTGCATGAGGGATCGTCTAAATGGACCGAATTTATGTCAAGATATGGTAGCAGAATTCTTGATATGGTCACCTCCATGCCGATCTGAGAACATTTTACTGCCAAGCCTGTGCGATTAAAACGATTTTCAAAAAATTAAGAAAAGCCAGTGGTAAGATAATATCTTAAGGAGCGAGGCTCGTTGCAGGAAACGATGTAAACGATTTAGAGCTATCTTTAGAGCAAGTTAAAATCCAGGAATTTGGGCTTATAAGTTGTCTGGTTCCCAGTCATGTCAATGTTTATTTCTATGATGTAGCAAAACTTGAATTGGTTGTAATGAGCAACTTCTCTTTTGACATACTCAACTACCACTTTCCCGTTTTTCCCTCAATGTCACCGAGCCAACATGTTTCACTCGGGAAAGAGTGTTTCTCCTATCGAGTAAGATCTTGCAGTAAGTCATCGTGGTAAATAAACTTAGATATTAGGTATAATCGTGTTTTCTTACGAAATGGTCTCTACTAATATGTATCTCGACGTTTCTACTGTAAAAAGCGAGTCTTGATGAGGCGATCACTGGTAATATGCAGTCGAAACGTTGTTACATAGCATACTTAGTACACAATATCTTTCTCACGTAAGGAACGACCAGACCTCTGACACAAGCTAGTCGATCCAGGTTCCATCCGTCAAGCTCATTTGCAAGTAATGAATGGTTTGCATGGAGGTCATGTCCACTAATGTAATACACAGAGAAATGCCACAATTATAAATACAGGTTGTATCAAATTTTCTCATAACTATAGAATTTATGGTCCCCTTACCTCTTAAAGGGCTTTCCGTTATTGTAATGGGTGGGTCTCGGGTACTTGGCTGTTTTAGGGTGGTTTCTGATGAGCGAAATGCTGCCGAGTCACTTGTTTTACTGGGTGTGATATGGTCACTCTGGGTCTCACGCGTTTTAGACTTGCTCTGATATAAGCCTGACGATGCAACAACCTCTGTTCCACGGGATGACGTTATAAAAGGACTTGCCTCAACGTCACTGACAGACAACCAAAAATGCCTTGAATTTTTTAATTGGCCAATAGGATGTATATCATCACCATCAACTGTCTTTCCAAACGCGGTTTCTGACCTATTAAGAGACACTTCAGCTTGAATGGAAGTATGCATCGAATAACTTGAAAGGCTGTCAGAAACGGTGATGTGTTCGCTGTTCATTGATCTCAGCAAAGAGGGGGATGTTACCAGTATATGCACAGTCGGCTGACTTGTCGATAAAGTAAAGCTGGACGAAAGAGGGGACGGGTAGATATCCTGTGTTTTTTTGGAAGAAGTTCCATATTTCGAAGTTGCTCTGGATGAAGATAGCCCAGATGACCTTGATGAAGAACTCGCTATGGCTGATGATGGCCTTTTTACATCCACATGAGAGCTCTTGTTTTCTTGGGAGAGGTTGATTCGAGACAAGAGGAAACGAGAGATAAAGAAATTGTAAATACATTTGTTGATTGCACCATTTTAAACTACATAAATAGTCACATGTAAAAACAGTTAAAATAATCAAGAGGCCAGTGACCGAAAAAAGAAAAATTAGTTGGTAAAGAAACGATATTGATTTCTGACCCAAATTATTGGGTTTAACGTTGCGAAAAATTTCCGGATGGTTTGAATGACTAGTAGTAAAGGTTTTCCGGGGGACTGGCTTTGTATCTCATTCGCTTTTTTCCTCAAGGTACATGAAATTATAATGGAAAGAAAAGTCATATTTGAAATGGTAGAACGGTCCAGATTGCTTCGTGAATGTTCATCGAGAGAACGAATTCGAAATGTAACGAGAATATCAAATGTTAGCAGGAAGACACTCACTTGGTATTATTGTGCACACCTGACCTTGAGCATTGAAAGCAATCTGCTCAACGTCCTTTCGGGGGCAGTCCAGTTCACCTGGAGGACAGTCATCAGGAGCTGGAGGGAATTTAAAAAATATATTCAAATGATTGACTGAGATAAATTGTGGTCATTTAGCTAACAACCAGTTCGCTAACGTTTTAGGTCTCTTCCCCAAAGAAAGAGAAGCAAAACTATTCGTTGGCGAAATGACTGCAGTTCATTGAGAGTTATTCGTTATCATGAGCAATGTCCTTGCGTGAGGAACGAAAGGAGGCTTTGAAATACCTTTTCCAAATGGAATAAAGAGTACCAGGTAATTATAAAAACAATACCTGACAAGGAGAGAAAAAATGAGTCTCCTTTGCGAAAATGGAGAATATTGTACCTTAACTGAAGACGTTAGAACAACGAAAAGAGTCATTTGATTTAAAGAGTTAAAATACCAAATAGCAGACAGCGTATTTCATCCGTGGTTGCCTACTGGTGCTTCTGTGCTCTTGAGTAGGAGATACAGTAATTTTCCCGTGGAATGATAAAGCAGCCAATCCGATTACAGGAGAACCGTCGAATAGCCAAAAGTATCACTTATAGCCTTCCTACCCTGTAGGACAACCCTTTTCCCGCCAAAATGGAGTGAGCAGCGCCATTGAAGGTTTCTTTTCTTTTTTTTAAGCCTTCCACCACAACAATTTGTTTGACATGCATTTTTTTTTTCCGCATTCTGTGTCATGAATTGCAATATATGGAACTTTACAAGAGTTTCAAACACGCTGTCAAAATTGTGGATAAAAAGGAGCTAGTTCAGGTACATCTCTCTGTAAACTACATACCTAAAGCTTTGTAGCTGGCATAAAAACCCGGCCAGTTGTTCCTCTTATAACTCCTGAATGTCAAAAACATTTTCTCCTCTTGGGAAACAAATGAAAATAAGCTCTTACAGCCACAGAATGTGCTGATGTCTTTCGTGGAGTTCCCACGATACTCGCTGACAGAAATGCTGTCATCGCCACAACTTCCCGGGCGAGAATATCGGTGATCTTCAATGCCAAGAAAATGAATAGAAAACTGCACTCGGTACCCAGGAGGAGCAACAATTGTCCATAAGCATACTTCATTAGCGTCATAATTGCTGGGAAAGTTAGGACTCGTTATAAAACCCGAGAGCCCTCTTAGCTCAGTGTTTATGCCACATATGTCTGAAAGTCAACAGAAACGACATGAATTGTTACAGACCCTAACACAACAAAATTAGGGTAGTTTAGCATGCGAATCACCAATTTCACTCGCTCGTTCGACCATTCCTTAGCCGAGCACTTCTGGTCAGTAAGAGCCCATTTTTTGATCCCTTTCTGGACCATCACATACAGTTCCTTACAACTCTCTGGTATTACAAACAAGGAAGAGACCCCTAAGGGAGTTGGCAATTACTTGAAAAGAATTTTAGACGGCCCATAACTTTCTGCACCGAACCAGGAAGATAAGATATCTGTTATCTATCTTCTGCGTGTTTGACGACTCCGGAAAACGATTCTCGGTCACGCGGAAAGGCTTTTGGTCAATAATTCTTTTCGAAATCGTTGTTCATTCGTTAACATCTCACCCGACAACAAATGATTTAAGGATAATGAAAGGTCTGGAATTTAACTTATCCACTGAATTAAGCAGATTGGCCGTGAAAACGGTGAAACAAAGTTGATAAATGAAAAGAGTAAGTTTTTGCAAGAAATACAGCAATTTCCAGGCCTTGTTGTAAGTAAGGCCCTTTAGATGACGAATCTAAGTACACATGGAAATTGAGAGATAAAGATTTGAAAAAGGATATGACCTACCTGGTGGATCTTCACCATTTTCGCAGTTGACGTCGTCTGTAATAAAGGAACAATTAAATATAGTGATGAATAGGTTGAATCTGCTTTCCCTGATTCAGGATAGCTTTTAATCCAATCATGTTAGCTAATAAAGGTCAAAACCAGTCTTCCCTCAACAGCTAATCAGAAGAGTTTTAAAATAAAGTAACATATTAGGGTAAGACAGAACGAAAAGTTGTAAACATCCAAATTAAGCTGTTGGCGTTTGTCAGTCGCTTTCATTTGGTGAGTAAATGACAGTAACGATCAAATAAGGAACCCGTCATGACTTCTCTCTTGAGGGGAGGGGTGGGTAAAGGTGGAGAGGTGGAAGGGGGGGGACGGTTAGAGGATTTTTTGGGGAAATTCGTGGTTTTCAGGGGGGACGGAGAAAGGATCAATCGTCGCTAACAGAGTATAAAGGGGGACTATAGAAAATTGACTGTCATTCAAATGCCAATAATGAAGGATAAGAATATAATTTGACCTTATGAAGGGGAGATGAAAAAAATTTTATCCTAACAAAACCAAAACCTTCGATTCCACTAAGGCGACATATCATAACAAGTTCCTCATTTCAATTCGTCTAGGCGTTAACTCAAGAAAAATAACAAAACAATCAAAACAAAAAACGTTTCAAGGAAAGATAAATATAATTTTTCACATCAACATCTTTAGAGGATTGAAGGTAAAGTCGTGTCTCATCAGTAAGTCGTGGAAAATAGTTTCGACAGAGCGAGTGATAAAAGCATAAAAGCTATGGTTGGGAGTATATCTGTTATCATTATTATTATTATTATTATTATCAGCGTTTTAATGATATATAAGAATATAAAAAAATGGGTAACAAAACTGATAATAAATGAAGAGACGGTTGTCACAAACCATTTGGCATGTAAGCATAGGTGACTTTTCTTACCAGGATCAGTTGGACTGTATGAGATTTTTATTTCGTCAGTGTTCTTGTAAACAGCTGACTCTAATTGAAGAAAAGCTGATCTCCCGCTGGACAGAAGCGTAAGAGAGCCTTTTGCACATGGTCCATATTTGCCAATAAGAGGGCTGAGTCTGCTCGCACCATCACGAATGGCCAAATAATCGTCAGCACCGTTCAGATTCAGGGCTTCAATCGTGATTACCAGTCGGAAGTTCTCCGGAGCTTGGATTTGCCAGATGCAGGAAGTTCTCCTAGAGCCATCTGGGAATGTAGGTTTTGATATCGTGCCTGGTGACTCAGCATCAATTGCGATATTGGTGTTGGATGGAGAACAAACTGCAAAATGAGCACGTTCATGTCAAAATATAAAAGTTATTTTATGATACATTGGAGGTACTCTATGGAAATGCCAAGGGAACCGAAACACAGTACACTGGTTTGAGAAAAGGGAAGGGAAGTTAGCTGATGATGATTTTTTTTTGCTTCATAAGGGAAATGGATTTAAGTTCAAGAAAACGAGACATCCTTAAGGAGCAGTGATTATCTATTGCCTGACGGGGGCTGGAGGTTGGGGGGGGGGGGGGGATGAGGGAGGTGGTCACAAGGATTTCAGAAGGAATGGAAGGGGATCAGTCGTCGCCAACTAAGTATGCAGGGAGAATGTAGAAAATAGATAGCCAATTTATCGCCGATTGAGAGGGAAATCATGATAATATTAGACAGAGTAATGAGAGAATTGACTAAATTTAACCGTGACGTGAGCAAAACCCCTCGACAATCCCTTACCCACCCCCCACCCCCCACCCCCTTCCCCGGCGTTTCCTTAATGAGGTTCTATTATATTTGCTTTTGTTCATTTTCCGAGAAACAGTTCATTCCTATAGCGTTGTCAAATAAAAAGGCGAAACAAACAGAGACTGTGGGCGAAAACTTACACATAGGGAAATGATAGGCAAAGTTTTAATTTAATACCATCATTCGTCTCAGATTCTGAGAAGGAAACTCGTATGCTAATTAACTTGCACTTGGCTTTTTCTCTGGATAATCTGAGACAAAATTTTGACAAATAGTGCATTTCCCGAAAATTTTAAGCAATGACTTCGTTATTTGTGATCCAACCAAGCAAATTGAAACTGAAAACTCGCCAAATATCAAATTCGCTGCTCAGGGCTTGTTTTTTCTTTTATGCCTCAGGAGAAATTCTAATGCGTTGTTATTGTGTAGCAGCTGTTTAGATGTAAAATTACTGAAGGATGAAAATCCTATCTGATATTGAGAATAAATAATAAACCGCTGATTGGCGTGTGGCTAAACTTTGACTAAACAATACAAAAATAGATAAAGTGCTCGCCGTTAAGAACTGCTAAACAAGGGTGTAAATGCACAATACAATTGTATATGTAATGCAAATTACTTCACAAAAAGAATGTTTGCCATCGGGGCATAGCATTAACAACCTTTTGAAAGCCGAAATCTGTTTTGTCGGATTTTAAGTCCAAAGTCACCTATTTCAAATCAAAAGAGGTTTTCAGAATCTTAAAGGCCGCATGGTAACTCCGATGGTCTTGGCCTTCTCGATTTTGAGATTTATCGGCCTAAAATAACGACGGTACTCAAGATTCCGCTTTTCCTAATTTTTTCCATATTTTTTTTAGAGTTAGTACTAGCATAAGCTTTTGTACAAAAGACAGCATTAATAGAACACTTTTGTAAAATTCTCCGATTGGCATTAAATAATTGTTGTGAGTCCCCAAAGGCCATTAAAATGTGATTCAAAGCCGGTAAGTTTCAATGGCGCTAAACTAATTTCTCAAACTCCACACATACCTGTAATATTTGCTTCTGTCTTAAAAGAAAATGCTGAGCAGATTGTACACCAGAAGAGCAACTTTGTGTTCACCAACAACTTCACTTTTCCCATGGCTGATCATAGACGCGATGTCGCAGCTTCATCGCACCTTCTAATGGAAATGCATTCCTCAGCTGATAATGGGATCCGCAGACAACCCAGTAAGCCCTCGATCACAAAATAATAGCCCCGCGGTCCCTTTTCATCGAAGCACAACAGTAGAATATTCTAGATTTGATACGCACACGCTAAGTTCAATCGTCCTTCCACGCTGAATCCCATCAACTCAGAAGGCCTCCACCCAAACAGTGATTTGAATAAAAGGAACTGTAAATGTCAGTAACACATTGAGAGGTTATCTAGCGTGAAGGAATAACAATGAATTTTAATGCTGTTCGTGCATGTTGTGCGCCTGAAATGTCTAGCTCGAATTGCCCCCAACAAATTGAAAAGAAAGACAAACAAAACACCTCCTTCGGTGGTAATTATTTGCTTTTCTGTGAGGTAAAAGATCTTTGATATTGACACTTGCGGCTTTAACCATGTGTTTTTCACAGAGTGGGTACTCTGGAAAACAAAGTTAAATATGCTAATTATAATTAAATTGCTGCTTCTATTTGGTTATTCGAGAAATTACAGATCCCAAGGTTGGATCAAATTTAGATTTTCTTACCGTTCTGACAAACAGCCACCGAGATTTTTCTAGTTCGATCCGCAATATGTAGTGTTAATTGCTGCATACATATCTACAGTTTGCGAACCGTCTCTTTCTTTCTTTTGCCGCACAAACCGCATGATTAATAAATCCAAATAAAGACAGAAGCCATTTAGTTTTCTTAATTAGTTGAAAATTGCACGCGCTCTCAAACGTGTTTGGCCAAGCATGAAACTAAAGCCCGAAATTCAAACATGTGCCAATTAACTTCTACTGATCCATTTGCAGCGTCAATGGTGTTGACACTGGGGCCAGAATGGCTATGACATAGATGCGATCATTCAGATATTGTAACCGCAAATCTTAAATTAAAGGTGCTATCCGCCTCTTGCTAAGGCGACCATTTGTACTTGGATATATGCCTCTGAAGCAGCTGAAATCTGCAAACAGCTTAAAAGAACACGTGGTCGGATTATTTAGATAGTTTCATCACCTTTTCTTAGAGTATCAGGGATAAATCTGTTGTTCTTTGTAGAAAAGCTTTATCTCTTAAATTCAACCCCTAAGCCAACGTCACGACAATCTCGCCAGGAAATTAGCTGAAAGATTGTAGTTATACTTTCTAATATATCCCACATAATAAATTTTTACCAGATGGTTTGGATTTTTTATCCAGCGCTAAAATGCTAACTTCTTCCTCGATGATCCTGTTTCCATTCATGTACCGCTTGACTGAACTCAACCTTCACATTGATTTCTTTGACTCAG
The DNA here is from genome assembly GCF_964200805.1 of Pocillopora damicornis. Taxonomy (NCBI): domain Eukaryota; kingdom Metazoa; phylum Cnidaria; class Anthozoa; order Scleractinia; family Pocilloporidae; genus Pocillopora; species Pocillopora damicornis. The sequence goes on from NC_142675.1 coordinate 6,060,909, forward strand.
TGGGTTTGCTTTAATTTAGTTTAATTTAAACTTTTTTCAGACAATAAAAGTGTCATAAACTTAGCTGACACATTGAATGGTATAAATTTTTGTCTTTAACAAAACACAGCGAGATCCAAGATACAAGGAGCGCTAAAAAACCTGCAAACAGTCAGCTAAGTACATGGCTATGCCACGTAGCCCTTCCATGCCTTGTTAACCACTCCTGAATTTCTGACCGAGTAAACTATGGAACCGTTGGGCCCATGAAATAATCACTGATTGGCGAGTTATTCACAGCAGAGTTTGTTGTATCATACATTCGCCACAAAGTGAAGACATGAAATTGTTGCATAAAAAAGTTTATTATTGAGCTTTGAAAAAAATGCATTCGAACGTGATTTGGTACAGACTTTGAAACAGGGCTGGTTGCCAGAGTCTTAGTGGCACTAAAGATATCTGGTGGAGTACGAACGATCAAAAATGATATTCTAGAGAGAGTTTCAGTACAGGATTTGAAGCAGAGGACGTCTGGAAAGATAATGAAATTTTCTATTTACAGGGTGTTGGATAGACAAACGAAGCGATGATAAGGGGGGGAGGGGTGGGTGGGAAAGGAAAATACTCGTTGCCTATCAACCTCATCCACCAGCCACTTAGGAGAAGTAAGGGTTTAAATTTTCAATGAGGAACATTTGGTAGGCAGCAAGTCAAATTACCGTTTTGCATTGGAAATAAGCTATAACTTTTTTTCCTCAGAGGCACTTTGACGAGAGGGGGGAAGGTAGAACTGTACCATGTTTTAAAGGACTTTAATATCACTCGATATCAAGCATGAAAAAGAAATTCTCGAAAATAACTTGACTGTTCTGATTCACTAGGGCTAGAAAATGTGCCGTTCATAGCGCAGGTAAACGTGGTCATTGAAACCATCGCCGAGGTAGTATTAACGTTGTCACGATGAAACTCCTGCCTATAGATAACATAACGAAAACTCCTTGAGTAAGAAAAAGCAAAAAAATCAAATGCCTAATTAAAATACATTTATAATGAGCCATAAGACCTCATGGTATCCTAAACGCAACTTTTAAGTTTAAGTGTTCCGGCCAACCCTTTCTTGAAGTGATCATTTCTGCACTGCAGCCTGTTGCGGACCAGTCTACGTTTCTTCACTAACAAGGAGAAACAATCCATTGCCCGAGGATTTTCGACGTCGGCTAATGACAATCACAGCGACAGTGAGCCCAATGGCGAGCGTTCCTAGCACTCCGACTAAAATTCCCACGATAGGAATCGTGCTATCAATGGAATCTGACTGATCGTCGCTGTTCTTTTTAACTGTGCAGAGGAGGAAGGACAAAGTTTGTTGACTAATGAGTACAGGAGAGCTTAAACAAAACCTTTTTAATCGTTGCTTTCAAGCCATCAGATTCTGAACGGTGGAAATAAAGTGTTGTTGGTTTAAAATTTAAACTGGTCTTAGCATCAAGACTGAACTTACTCCAAACTATTCTGAAATTTACTTAGGACTGAGAAGTAGAAAAAAACCGTTAGAGCTCATGCGAATTTCTGATTGTGCAGTAGCGATAAATTTATAGAGGAAACGTTTCCATGAAGCATTTAATAAATTTGAATAAGTGAAGGATGTTTTGGTTGCAGTACTGAACATGGCTGCCGTTCTAGAGCTCTGGTACCAATATGACTAATGTGGATACTTCTGTGAGAAGTAAATATAGGCGATAGATAGAGTTAGCAGGCGACTAACTTTTCTCTCGAAGCATCTGTGAAATAAGCTTAAATAGATAATTTGGACGTATCCTCGTGAACACTTTTTTATTACTCACCAGCGTCATTCTCGACGAATTTTGGTTTCAATGGTCCAATGTAGAGACTGGCACCAAAGTCCTCTTCCTCTGATCTCTTTCTTCTCTTTGTAGGCTGACAACCTTTGGCGCACCTAGATTCGTCGTCATCTTTTCGACAAATCGTTAACTTACAGTGGACATAGATATCACTAAAGCTTTCTGTGAAGCGGAAGACATCAAGATTGAAGAAGTGTTCTGATCTTTGGCCATACTGGTATTGTAAAGTATTGTCTTTTGAGCAGCTGAAAAAAGAAAAAAATTATCATCCTTTGCCAAATTACGATGTCTCCGTCAAACGTTTCACAAATCATTTTTGGAGAAGATGTCAATATTTGTGATAAGTGTTGGACAACGGAAATATTCTTCAGCTCTCACTCAAGATCTGAGCCCTAGAGCTTCCGACTTCACTGTCATATGCAGGGAGAATTAGGCTAAGGGTTTTCAAAGTGCATAAAGCCCATTTTTAAATCATCGTTAAGCCTTTGATATTTTTTTTTCATTATTATTTCTTCATGTCGGAGTATTTTTTTTCAGGAAAAACGTCTTTCCATGGCCTAATTCTTAAAGCAAGGGTTCGTGGAAATCATTGTTGTCTTATCAAATTTCAGTTTCGGTATCTTTCTTACGCCTTGTCGATGATGACGTGGTCGGGAGTTGAGTTGAACCTAGGCGATGCTGTGGCTTTGCAAACATCCGGGAACACAACCAAACCAGTGTCTCCAGACTCCACTCGAAAGCCATAATACATCTTTTGACCCAAACCAACTTCTTTTGGGAATTCTGTGACCGTTGCGTTGTTGCTTTCGTCCTCATACATGTCCATATAGTACGTGAAGTTGCCAATGCCCTCTGGAAAAGCAGCACAAATAATGAAGAAGTTTTCTATCTGCGTATGGTTCTCTATGGTTTGGACTCGTTAACGCTAACTGCGGCTTACTTTAGTTGCTCCTATTACTTTATTCAATTCAAAGTTCCCCTCTTATCAACAAAAGTTTGATATTAAGATTGTAAGGCTATTAAAATTGATTTACAATTGATGAGGTATCGGCATTGTCCAGGAGCTCACAGTGATCTCATCAAGAGAGGCGTCTCACCTTGGTGTAAAGAGGCACTCGATCGAGCAGAAAGCGGAGTGTTAGTGCTGCAACGATTCTCGAGGCTAAGGGTTCAAGTGAACCCTCTTAGCCGACCATTTGGTGAGTGAAAGCCAGTTACAGGGTTAGGGTTAGCAGCGAATACGGTATGTAGACCTTACCCGAATAGTCCCTTGGGATAGGAAGAGGGAGTAGGTAAAGTCGCTGCGGAAGCCCTATGTTCCAGGCGGAGAGCAAAGGAAAAAGGCCAGTTAAGTCAATAATCCAAGTTTGAAACGAGATTTTGAAGTTTTAGTCATGCAGTGGTCAGTTTCAGCAGGCAAAAATAAACTTTGTTCCCAAACCTCAAACACAACTGGCACCCTACCATGTACCTAATACTTTCAGAGATCGCAGACACAACAGTCTGGTGACAAAGAGCTTATTGAGAGAATGTTCTTTATTATAAATTGAAACTAAGCAAGTACTTTACCTGCATCTGTTATGATTTGCACAGCGCGTGGGTTGTATGAAACTTTGGAGAGGATGGCTTTCTTGTTATATCCACAGTGAAAAGGAATAATCTCCGTGTGTTCGCGAGTTATCGCCTCGTCTTCGGCCGCCTCACCGGCTTTGAGGTAGACCTTGTTCGTGTAGTATATCTTCTCCCCATCGTTCTTGTGTTTAGTGCTGCAATCCTCAAGTCCAAACTTAAACGTCACCTTCGTGTTATCTTTGTAACCAGGAACGCAGTTTCTGTCCTCAAGATGAAGAGAAGAGTCGTTGAGAGCGATTCCAGGAAAATCTGAAATCTTTAGAGAGACCTCGATGAAGTCAGGTTTGCAGACCACGTCTATTTCTGAAATCAAAACGTAAAAGGAAAATCCAAATGAACAACCCAATTTATCTGAATGTCTTCTAAAAATTACCTGTATCACGTTCTAAGTCTCTATAGGCAATATTTACATTTATTTTCCCACCATTGGTTTTGACGAGACGAATATTTGTTAAACCTACTCAGGAAGTACGTTACAGTAACAATCATTGTATCCCGATGATTTTTTAGGACTGCATATCGGTTTTTTGGCTTGTTTCCAACAGCAACCTTTATCCATAACTCCCTCTTTTTATTCAATCCTGATGTAGGCGCATCTTCCTGGTATGTGTGTCAACTGACCATTTATTGATTAATGACAATTCACTTCGGTGCGTGCTAAATATCCAAAATTAACCACCTACATCGAGGTGAATACTTGTTTAAGTATGTACTAAAAACTTGGCGATGATATAGAAAAAAAAAGAGATTTTTTGAACGATTGAAATATCTTCCGGCGCAAGTCCCCAGCGAGTTCTTTGATGGTGAATAGCGCTGGGTAATCGGACACTGAATAGCCAATCAGTAATCGAAGTGCGCCTTTCACGTTACTCGTTGTTTAGGTGTGTACTAAACCCCAATATAAGGTTAGTAATCTTTGGCTATATATAAACATAGAACTTTGCAATTGAGATGAAAGCTGAACCACTCACTAGCTTCGGTATCCAAAGTTATGTTACCGCCATCAGTAGGCCGTGAATCGACTATAGCTAAAAAAAACACAACGCAATGGATAAGCATGTATGTACCTACATGGGTGTATATAAACGGAGGCTTTCTGTAGTTAAAATACTCTTCAGCTGTTCTTTTTTTAGAAAGGCACAGCACTTTAGCTGACCTTAATGTAGCAAAAAAAATTAAAATCTCCGTTTGGTGTTGGATACTTCAAGAATAAAAGTCTCTGTAACAAAATTGTTTGATCAGCAGTGTTCTGGGAATTTGAGTTACAGTTCCTGAGGGAAAAGAAAACAGCATCTTTGAACCTTCAGCCAAGATTGCAATTGTGGCCAAAGTAAATTTATCGATTTTACACTTCATTCCAGTTAAATTCCTTTCATTGCAAAGGCGACTTCTTCTTATTCTTCTACTTCCCACGTTTCTTATCTTTTAACATTTATTTATTTACGTTTTGACTAGCTCACCTGGATAAAGCTCTTTCGTTTGATATATTGCACACTCGATATAATGAAGTATAATATATATGAAACAGTCTCGATAGGGTGACGGCTTCTACGGCGAACGGTTAGAATTTGGGCCATTTTACGGCTACGGTTAACCCAGAATGATACATTGTAGAAACGAAACTTGTTTACGGTTCACTTTTGTAACGACTAAAGGTTAAAATTTGTCAATTTTTATGCTCAACGACAAAATATTTGTGGCCGTTTTACTGCATCTTACTGTTAACTCCTATAAGACCCTCAGATATATCGACTGGGTGATTTCAGCCGGTCGGTTTTCTCTCCGTCGGTCCGTGAGTTAGTCTATAGCGCATAAATCAACATATATCAAGGGTAGCCCGTTTTCACAATACTTTCTAAACGCGCATTTCTACCTTGAGAGTAGTTCAAACGAAACTGCTTACCCGACGACTTGCACACCTCTCCTTGAGCATTGAAGCCAATTGGATGTGAATCTTTTAAAGGGCAATTGGTATTTCCTGGGGGACATTCTTGAGGAGCTGAAGGAAATATTGAAAAATTAAGTTTACAAGAGAATATTATCCCTTGTCATATGTCATATATGAATGGGTTGAAACTACAAACAAGGCGAAATTGAGTCAGCAGAATTTAACGTTATCTATTTTGAAAGGGGTGGGAGTGAGATGAATGAATTTTTAATTCTATTTGTCTAAATAAAAATTTAAAAAATGTCCAGAAAGGCGCAAAATTTATGGCAAAACATGCGGCAAATAATGGAAATGGGGAGAATGAGTCGAGGGAAAACCAATTTTCTCGCCAAAATCGTAGTCCAGGTAATCAAAGCATTTCAGACGACAACAGTTAGATTTGGATATCGTCGATATGCATGAAAATAACTACTTTGTCTGTTCACCGTGAAAAAAGACTCTACAATACTTGGAAATAACAATCTAACCTGCATGGGACGACTTGAAGTGGGCTAACACACATATCAATGTATTCAGGAAACTAAACACCCTTTGGAAGACTCTAAACGTAGTTAATTGTGAGCAGAGTCTTGGATATGAAGCATTAGAATTATTTTCGAACGGAAAATTAATATACTCTTCAATCTGCCCCGGGGATCGTTCCAAGATCTTGCTCAGGACGCGATAAAATAAATTTATAACTATAAAGAAGGCCGATATAAACTTACACAATGCTTGGTAGGTGGCATAAAATCCAGGCCAGTTATTCTCCTTGTAAGATCTAAAAGTCACGAACATCGTCTCCTCCGAGGTAACGAATGAAAAAAGTGGCTGACATCCGCAGAGCGTTTTGATATCCCGGGTTTTGTTTTCACGCGACTCGCTTATGCTGATGCTGTCATCACCGCAGGTCCCTGGACGCGAATATCGGTGGTCTTCAATACCGAGGAAACGAATTGCAAATTGCATACGGTAGCCTGAGGGGGCAGCAATATTCCACGTACAATATTCATTGGCTTCATAGTTCTTAGGGAAGTTAGGACTGCTTATAACACCCGAGAGTCCTTTCAAATGGGTGTCATCACCACAGAAATCTACGATGAAGGAAAAAAAGTTATTGTGATTGAAATATCGCGCATAAAATATAGAAGAAAATTCAATTTTACCAAATATCTTCACTTACAATGTAATATTATAGAAATTATCAGCACAATTATAAACAAATATTTAAAAGTATACAAAAATAAAATTTCAACCTTAGTCTTGTGGTATATGATCAGTTAAGCCTCATTGAATTTCAAATGGTTTGTGATTTACGTATACCAATCTTCAAAGTTTCTAATGACGAATACATGCAGACCAGGTTGCAGGCGAACGCAAACGAGAGTCTAAATGTTCGATAAGTCACTAAATAACTAAATATCAAACAAACTTTAGCTCAATTTATAACAAACTGCAATTTTCGCGTGCATTTGGCGTATACAGTGTCTAATAATGAGACAAAAAAAGAAAATATTCTAGAGCCCGCTTGGAAAATAAATCAGGAAAAAATAGTGAAACTCTGTCCTACAGCCAAAGAAAACCGCTCAAATGCAAAAGTATACTAATCCTGAACTTACTTGGCCGATTTCCGCCCGGGCTCGAGCAGGTGACGGTCTCTGTTGAGTTAATGCAAAATTACCTTGTCTTGAGCGAAACAAAGATCAAGTAATGTGAGTGATAAGGATGAACCCCTTCAGATGGGGAAGAGGACGACTCTCCATTTGACTGTTCACCACAATGATGAAAAATTATTACTTAGTCACTAAGCATTGATCCAGCTAAACAGCTTCTAATGAAAAAAAAATATGTATATGCTCATATGTGTACCACCAGCGGAAATTTTACCACGTCTTAAAGGAAGGTGATCGGGAAACCGTAGGTTAAGGAAGTGATGGACAGGATTCATGAAAGAAACGTGCCAAGTAGGGGAAAAAGTCATGAGCGAAATATTTTTATCTGATAGGGTCTCTTTGCTCGTGCGTTTCTTCCAATTGATAACGTCCAGGACGCAGTAATTCAAAGAGTGAATAACACCATCCGACGGATAAATCACTATCCAGCGGATACCGTTAAGAAAACATACTGCGCTATTCCCCGATAGCGTTTTTCCAGTAGATAGTATTATACACCCTTTGAACAATCGGAACCAGTTGTGAGTGTCTGGCTTCTTACATCTCTTTATTTTACAATATCATGCATCCTTTAATCAAACGTTCAAGTCGCTAGAATAGAGAAAATGATTACCAAATTAAGACGCTCCTGGCTGTCAAATAAATTCTCCTTGTCGGTACCATAGGAATTGTAAAGAAAACAGTACAAGTAATAAGAATACAAATGTAAGGGTGGAAAGCATTTATATATAGTACATTGACTTACCAGATTCAATTGCTCTATATGCGATCCTAAGCTCATTGCTCGTTCTAAAAGTGGTGGACACCGTCTGCAAAAAAATTGAATTCCCGCTTGAGAACAGGGTGAGAGAGCCAGTGATGCAAGTACCATATCTTCCCATCAGGGGACTTCGGTCATCAGCACCATCATGAATGACTAAATGGTCATCTGGACCTGCAAACTTCAGAGCCTCGAGTGTTATCGCTAGTCGGAAATTCTCAGGAGCCTGGATCTTCCAGGTGCAGGAAACTGCCGGCAGAGCCATCTGTGAATTCAGGTGTGGATATGACACCAGGGACCTTAGCGTCAATGTCAATGTCGGTGTTGGAAGGAGAACAAACTAAAAAGTCAAAATATATTCGTGACAGAATGAACACACTCCACTTCAAAGAAAGATTGGGTTAAGTTAAGGGTACCCACTATTTCCTCTTAATGTCGTAAACATTGTCGTGATCATGACCAGCTGTTCCAGACTAATTAAAAGACAAAAAGCAACAAAATGAACTCTCATCCAATACAGGCTGGAGTAATAAAAAGTCTAATTTAAACAACAAAGTGCATAAATCAAAAACCTCTTTAGCACAATTTGGAAGATACCTGCTGGTTACTAATAAATCATTTTTCCTATGAACCAACATAATGGTAAGGTCTCAGTTGCCTTGCTTGCTCAGTTGGTAGAGCATTACACCGGTCATGGGTTCAAATCCCGTACCGACCTTAATTTCAGGCCTTCTTTTCACAACTGCTTCAGTAGTTTTTATTATTGCGAAGATTATTTTATATTCAATTCTTAATCTGCAGGTCACCTATACTGCTATCACTGCTATCTGCTGCAGCCGTCATACAATATATGGAATTCAAAGTAATTAAGCTCCTTGACCTAAGAATAAAACTCTTTTCTTTTCGGTAGTCTTTGAAACTTCATTTGCTCATACTAATTCCAAATTGCCTGAGACATCACTTTCTTGTGAAGACAATACTAGCTCTCTCGGGTGTTCTTTGTGCGTCGAGCTCATTGTCTACTTCGAAGTGAAGCTATGTGGTCGCATAACAATTGTTGTATTCACGGGCGTAAGTAACTATTCGTTTTGAATTTTAAATAGTTGAACTTCGCGGAGGTAGAAAATGAGTGTCGCTATTTAAGATCTTTACTAACCTTTTACTTTTTGCTGTTGACATTCAGAAGTAGTAATTATGTCATTTGTTTTAGAAGTTGATTCCAAAGCAGGCAAGAAAAGTTTACTCTTTTAGTTCTTTCTCTACGCAAAAATGATTCAAGGCCAACAGTGACTTTGATTGGCCGCACTTGTCAAATTAGAGGCAGCCAGGCAGAAGTTTCCTCCATGCAATTAAAAGGCAAATTCAAGTCAAGTTTATTCGCACGTAATAAATTTCAAACTTTGCATACATAACAGAGCGGGTGTCAACCCGAATCACTTAGTAATCTAACTAAAATTGAATATCAAAGCATTCAAACAAACTATAAAATCTTGACTACAGTTTAACCTATTACGCCGAAGGCAATCAGTTTAATGGCTCAATTACTTAGCACAGTCTAGGAACTTAATTCGAAGTTTAAAAAAATAATTGAGAATAGCTCTTATCATTCCACAAACCATAAAATGTCATTGTAAATTGAGACTAAATGACACCTCGTGGGAAAAGAAAAGCTGTCAAAGCGAAAAATAAATCTGAACTCTTGGAGCAAACAATCCATATCTTTAGGCCAGTAATGACTAATTTTCGTGGGAAAAGGATTCCGTCCCATGTGTCGATTAATGATATGAAAGCAGCAATCCGTTTGAATACCTTAATTTTTCAGTGTGCATTGCAATAAAAGCCTGCCCTTCATACGAAAATCTCGATTGGAAAAGAGCCGTAACTCGCTCAACCAAAATTTGCGAAATACTTCACAACAGATGCGAGTATAAACTCGACTAAAAGGCCCCAGGACGAAAGCTGTACTACTCCAGCTGCATTTTGGTGCGCACAGGCTATGTGTTTAAGCTAGATGTGCAAATTGATCTCAAAGATGAACAAAATCCCTCAGAAAAAGACCTGTCTAATTTCAGTTACTGCGATGAATGAAGCATACAAATTATCGTCAAAAACACACAATGATGTACTATAATGACAAAAACTCTAGACATACCTGAACTATATGCTTTTGTTATAGAGTAAGCCCAAACTACACCCACTAGGAGCAGCTTTCGAAGCAGCTGCAAGTTCATTTCTCTGATCTCCTTCAAAAAAAGGTTACAGTTACAGCTTGTCCGGACAGTTGCTTGACACGTCGCAACCTTGGTGTACAGCAACCGCGGAGAATGTTCTGGCCGCGTTTTCTTTCCTTTGTTTGCCTGATCATATATGCAAATAAGGCGGGGTGCAGCGCTGCACAAACAAGCTTCACCTGCGAGGCGCTTTCTGTACATTTCAATAGGGCATGGTCATGCAATAACGAGTAATTACTTTGAAGATAGCGGTCTTGCCCGGGCGACACTCAGTCCACTGTCTTATCTGGTGCACTCAAAATGACAACTCTCCCGGCCAAAGTAAGATAAAGTAATATGAACTTTGAGCAATAAAGCTTCAAACGGCAGATTGTCCAATATTTGGCTAATAAATGCAATGAAAAAAAGGGATCGAAATTGTGTTTTGTTGACGTTTAGCAAGAATATTTATTTTCGAGGCTTCAGCCAACAAAGCAGGCAAAAAAAAAAAGAAACTTCGAAATACCATTGACCACGATCTCAGACGTTGCTTTCGCGTAATTACGCATCTTTCGTTCATCTTTTGTTTGCACTAAAGTGAACAAAGGTCCCTTTGTCTTGAAATCCAACGGGAAATATAATTATTTGCCAATGTTAAATGAACTCAACTGGGAGTGCACAGGCCAGTTCCAAATTACGAGGCGACAGATTATAAAAATTATACCGTGGCTAGTGAAGGCGTTGTTTTAATTGTCACACAAAGGAAAATTTTCCTAAATTATGCCCAAAATTTAGAATTCTAATTTTACCCATAAAACGTCGAAAGGTACGTGCATGCATAATTAAAGAAAGGTTCAACAAATCGAATTTGAGATTAATGACTTCTGTTTGGGATGTCAACCTTCAAAATTAAATTATCACAAATCTCTTCAATGTTTGGTCATACAAATTATAAACTGCGAGAAAATGAGGCTGCTGGCGGACAAGAAAATTTGGAGTCAATGAGAAGTCAAAGACAAGGCGACTAGTATTATGCCATGGCTGCAAACGTGGACCCACTTCCTTTGTTATCTTGATAGAAAGTAATAGCCTCTCCAGGGAAAGGGTCGTTGTTATTTTTTTTTTGTATTGCTCTCCTTTGAACTGAACCCAACTTTATATGGAATTTGTTTTAAATTGACTTGGTCGAAATTTAAAATAACCCGTGCTTACATTTTACTTATTAGAGGACGGACATAAAATCTTCTCCCACGGCTGTCCATGTTAGCTTAGGATTCAAAATTGTTGTAAACCGCCGCGATCCTGATCTAATAAGCGACAAAGATCATCGTTACTCCAGGAAAAATAGAGTGTAAAAGCCAACAAACAAACAAAATTCTTAGTTAAAAGTTAACAAATCCAATTTTAATGAGCTTTAAACCGCACTTAATAGGTTGAAAATATTTCATCGTTAGCAGACAAAAACTATATACTTCCCGCAGCATATCCCTGTAGTTTCCTTAGCACACCTCTTTAAAAACAGTAGATAAATGAACGTACTCTAGCTTTATTTGACTTATTATGAAATTAAAGTATACAGCATTCTGGAAAGTGCTTGAGCAAAAGTTATAATAGCAGTAAAAAAGCTTGTTCTCTCGCAAAATTACATGTTAAGTGGAAACGTGAGTTGAGCGAGTTGAAATGTCTAAAAGTGATCCCGTTGTTTTTTACTTTGCAATAGTTTTGCCGGCTTTAAAGAATAATAGTAAAAGATATTGAAATAGACGAAACTAGGGGAAATGGTTTTCCTCTCGGGAAGAATAAAAATACTTGTAAAAAAATGAAAACTAAATTGCTTTGAAAACTTATTGCGTGACTAATTTATTCCATAGTAATCACATGCAAAGTAATGTAGTTAAGAAACAGGTGCCATGAAACGTTCTTAAGACCCTAGAGTACTGAAAATACGGTTAAAGTTACACACTACAGCTCGAACGAATGCCCCTTTAAATTTCCTCAGCAACGATGAGAGAAGCGCCTTTCTTAGCGGACGTACGGCGTCGGCTGATGATGACAACGGCAACGATGAGTCCAATGGCCACAGTTCCTAAAACTCCAACCAAGGCTGCCACCAATATGACCATGTTACTGTCAGTCTCTGATTCAGTATAGTGCTTGGTTTCAGCTGAATAAATTTAAAAAGATGGTGTTCAGTCAGAGATGGCACCAAAAGACACTTGTTAGAGGACCTGTCCCCACCAACTAGGCGCCAGGAACAGGCAAAATACGCAACACTCACCCTCCTCATTTGTCGACTGCTTAAGTTTCACCGGTCCAACGTACAGCTCGGCACTCAGTTCTTCTTCTAACCCTTCTGTGGTTGACCTTCGTCTCCTCTTAGATGGTTGACAGCCCTTGGCGCACCGTGATTGGTCATCGCCTTTTCGGCAAACCGTCAACTTGCAATGGATAAAGACGTCATCGTAGTTCTCTTTGAAGCGGAAAGCGGCAAGGTTAAAGAAATGCTCGGAATTTTCACCGTAGTCGTACTCCAAAGTGTTGTCTCTCGAGCAGCTGAGGAGAGAGAAACGGCAAAGTTTGTTTATCTTTATTTCTTGTTTCCGGTGTTATAGCCAAATATAACACTTCATAATTGTTTCTGATAGCTACTTTAAATTTAGCAAAGCTCAGCAGGATTTTGATGTGACGCACCATAGCATACATTGGATGTATCCAATCGTTAAACCTACTTTGAAAGCAATCACTATTGTGGACATGGTAAATTATGGTCTTCATAACGAAAAAAAAATAATTATAAGGATTGCACAGGTACTTCACCAACCATAATACAAAAAGCAGTCAATTGTGGGGCATGCACAACGGATCAATTCCAGCTAACTGCGTGCTAATGTTCCTTACAAGTGTTTTAAGATAAACGCAAGAAACGACCGGTTTCACGCAAATTTACGTTAAAATGAAAAACTTTTTAGAGGCAGCAAAATTCACTTTTTCGACAAAAATTACTCATTAAGCGGTTTCTTTCGATTTACTATTATTTCTGAATTTTGTGAAAAATGTAAACGGTTTTTAACACTAATGTGCTGCAACTTTTCCCTGACAGCTTGAAAGCGCAATATTGGGCGGACTCTTAAAAGTTTTGACATCTGTACGTGCGCAGACGTTTGACTTTCGAGTTAGCCAAGCACATGATGTGATCTAAAGAATGAAACACTCATTTTATCGTCAGCTTAAAAAGTATGACTTACGCTTTATCAATAATAAGATGGTCAGGAGTGGAACCGTAACTTGATGATGCCGTGGCCTTGCAGAGATCGGGGAATACAACCAATTCACTGTCGCCAGACTCCACCCGGAATCCAAAGTACATCTTCTGACCCAAACCAACTTCCTTTGGAAACTCAGTAACTGTTTCGCTGTTGCTTCCGTCCTCGTACATGTCCATGAAGTACGTAAAGTTGCCAATACCCTCTGAAAATAGAGGGGAAATATTTAACGTTCTTTAATTTCTCGAGTACAAACACCCGTCCACATATACAGAGTGATGGTTCGATTTGGTTTGCAATATAATTCGCAATTTCAAGGATATGCCTTTTTATGTTGTTTTGTTTTGTTTTTTCATAATTATTTTTTGTCCCTAAATTCTCCTCTGATGGAATCATTAAAGCGCTTTCCGAAAGGGTGTCGTAAAACTAACACCAAAATTATGGCAACGGCTTCATTTTAAGAATATACCTTTTAGCGCTACTAAGAACTCAAAGTTAAAACAACCAAACTGCCTAAAGCGCGGGAAAACTCGGGCGACCAAATCGTGATCGGCTTTAGTTTTCCATCTGATTGGTTAAGAGAGTAGCGGTGGCTAGTTTTCTGTACCAATCACAGAGCGAATTAAAGAAAGACCAATGCAATTTCGGATTACTTTCGCTCTCATTCGTGTTTTGCTCTTTTAAAACAAATTTTGTACAACACCTGCATTTGAGAGGACGAGAGTAGTCTGAGGATTGTACGACACTTTTGACAGGACAGCCTTCTTGTCATATCCGCAGCTGAACGGAATAACTTCGTAATGGTCACGGACTATATTCGTATCATTCGGTGGCAAGCCAGCCTTCAAGTAAACCATGTTCTTGTAGTAAATCTTCTTTCCGTCATCCTCCTGCATGGTTTTGCACTCCTCCAGTCCAAACGTGAATTTGACCATTTGATCATCCTTGTAACCAGCCACGCATTTCATGTCCTCAAGATGCAGAACGGAGTCGTTGACGACGAGTCCTGGGTAATCTGCAAGCTTAAGGGTCACTTCTATATAGTCTGGTCGGCACATAATGTCGATTTCTGAAAATAAATAAAGACAAAAAACAAATAAAAGTATTACTGAGTGTTCCCAGCTACTTAACATGATCTGTGACAACAAATGCGTCACTGCTCAATAAAAGTCAGTCCACTCCCATTGATATCATCGCGAATGAAGGAGCACAAGAAGCTTTGTCAAGAAAAATTAGGACAGGCCCTCAAGGGCTATTCCCTTCTGTTTTGTCCCGAAAAGTTCACCAACAATGTGCTGAACAGATTGATGCGACGCTCAACTATTAAGATGCGCACTGCAAATAAGGGCTTTGAAATAAAACTAAAAAATTTAAGACCAGCTTCAAATACAAATACTGTCCAATAACGTGGAACTTCGTAAAATTCCAGGTAGTGCATTCATTATTTTTCCCCAATAACAAAGTTAATTTTAGATTTCAATTATTCCGATTTTTTTATTTAAACATATTTACTCCAAGAACATGTATGTTTTATTAGAATCAAACTTATTTGATGGAGGAAAAAATAATGCTAATAATATGTGCACAACAAAGATTCATGGAACCAGCTTTGCAAGCACCGATACAGGGTTCGTCTCTTGAAAATATAGGCCGTCTGACAGTAGAAATTTACCTATGTTTAAATATATTTGTTTTATTTTTCTTTGGCAT
Organism: Pocillopora damicornis; assembly: GCF_964200805.1. Lineage (NCBI taxonomy): Eukaryota > Metazoa > Cnidaria > Anthozoa > Scleractinia > Pocilloporidae > Pocillopora > Pocillopora damicornis. The sequence goes on from NC_142675.1 coordinate 6,075,925, forward strand.
TTGTTTGGTTTTGTTTTGTTTTTGCTGGTACCAAATGCAGTCTAACGCAGAGCAGCAAAAAATCTATAAATTGGCCACACACTGATCGATCTCAGTTGTGATCAGAAACTAAAAGTTTTGCCATATCGCTTCGTTTTATGCATATGAAAATATTCTTATCATTGTTTTTAATTTCGCATAATTGAAGATTCCAGAACAATATCCAGTGAGGAGAAAGGTTGGAGTGTGCACGCAATCGGATAAAAAATAATCGGGTCTTGAAAAAGAACACGGCTGTTTGCTTTTAAGTAATTTCTGAGTATTGAGCAGCGTCTTGATGATTTGATGTAAACAAATTTACTAAGTGCTATCATAAAGGTTTTCTAAGACTAAAATCATAATATGATCACGCTTCGCTGATTCACCCGGGAACAATACACTTGTCTAGCTGCGAACTAACAAAACCAGACATGCCTGAGTGAAACGTCTCTAGAAACAAAAGACGTCAAGATATTTTGCTCAAATGGAATATGATTAAGTATTTCTGGTAAACTCTGGATTGTGTTTAGTATATTAGCATTTATAGGGCAGACGTTCCTGCGACTGGAATAATCCCGGTAATGCGCTCTTTGTTCCAAATGGTAAGACACCGTAAGATATTGAATATAAAGAAAAGTTATATGGACTTGGCATTCTGAATACCCACCCCCGACGGCAACGGCAAGCTAACATCTTAGTAAGCTATATAAACAGAACTGCGCCTTATGCAAATGAATTTTAGTTCCTTGCTGCAGAGGATCGTGTGATAGGAACATGAATAATGTGCAGATGCTTGAAAAAAAGTATATTTTTTTGCGAAAGATCTCTGTTCCAAAGATGGCCAGACAAAGGCCATTTGTTATGCAATGTAATTGTTTAAGTTCTTCTAAAATTCATTGATTAACACACGAAGTGTGTGAAAAAGAAAAATGCGCAAGCGACAGCCAAGAATTTCAAGTCATATGACATCAAACTGTGGACTGACAGCGTTTTGTTTGCCATGTAACGAGTTCACTTCGACCTTCCAAATCACAATTAAAGCGCACAACTGCGGAACACTTCAGATCAAAATGTAAATACTGAGTAGATTTACGAATTATGCACTCACTTGCTTCGGTAGCCAAAGTTATGTTTCCACCGCCATTAGATGCTGAAGCTAAAATAAAGATAAAACACAATCAATAAAACAGAACAGAGCACGCAAAAGGTGCATCAGAGAGTAAGGTAAACAGTACCTCAGAAGAGCAAGCGCATCACGAATAGCTCCTGTAATTGATTTTTTGACATGGCCCCACCTAATGAATTGATTTTGAACTTTCAAGCTGGGCTTTCGAGTTATTAGTATCTGGAGTTTCATGACGATATATGCCCATTTAATAGCTGTGTTACCATCTTATGATATTGAAACGAAAGTTTAGGGCTTCCAAGAGCGAAACTCTGTTTGAACAGAATTTAAGCAATCTATGCGCTTCAGTAATTCCTGCGTTAGTACGTTGTATCGACGGTGAGCACATGTGTTGAATCACGAGAGAACGCTTTGAGAGAAAGTTGCATTCAAACTTAGCAATGTCTTAGCGTTCAGCAAAACTCGACGTGGTTTCCGGAATTCGAAAGTAAGTAAGACTCAGCGAATTGAAAACTAGATGGTACAAGTTATGAACACTAAAGGGACAATAAAGTTTGAAGCTAAAATATTTCGACCCTTCTACAAATAAAAACAAATTTTAGCATACCTAGTGCAAGACAGAGCGAGACGCACACAAGAGCGAAGGCCTTCATTTCTTTCTTTTTTTTAGATGGAATGAACAATCCTGCTCAGGAACACACAAGCGCTTGTAGCCGTCTCAATTGCCGACTGACTGACCGAACCGCACGCCACAAAAGTCGCACACCTGCTTTTGAAGCAGAGCGTGACGAATTGAACGCTGTTAATTAGTCGCTCAGAAAAAGGCGGTGAATGCGCTTTATTGTTTTGGCGGGAGGAACAAAGTGCTCAGGGCCTTCGAGATAAAACTGATTGAATAAATTAGTATTGGGAAACTTTATCTCGCTGTGGTTGTTTGGCTAATTGCGCGTTTAGCAAGTTTTGTGACTTTTATGGCCTGTTTGGTTTGGAATCATTCTGAAAGTGATATGGAGGACTCAATATTTGCGTTTTTGGTTTCTTTGCTGAAGGTCGCTAAATGTAATTATAAGTGTTTTTTTTAGCGGTGTAGACTGCAAAGAGGCATTTGATGAACTTTTTGGATCATTGAAGTCATGTTTAAGAACCTCAAAGCACACAATGATTTTCAACCATTTGTTGACCGGTTGATGCAATGTGAAATCCACTTCGAGGGTGAAAAATGCTTCAACATTTTTGAAAAACAGAGCGTCCAAAATCATGGCATATTTAGAAAAGCTATACTTGACACTCTTTGTCAGTTGTAGAAACTTCACGAGTTTAAAACGATGAGACTAGAAAGGTGATAAAGAAGGCCAAACGTGATAGGATAATGAACAAAACCACAAAATTGTAAACACGGCACGACATGCGCAGTACACCCCTCGCAACCTCAACCCACCCTCTCCGTTAGGGCTTTATAAGGGAATGAAGCGTTTTGATATCGGCGTTTTATTTGTACAACACATTAAAGTTCAGTTCATTTGAGCCATGAAGCCTGGCTCATTTGACTTAACCCAATCAATGACGATCTTAAACAGAGAATTTATAACCACTTTTGACCATGTGTTCACCGTTGAGGGGCTAACTTCTTTTCTCCTGTTTGTTCTTTTGATATGTAAATTATCTTTACCAAGAGGGGAAACTTTAAGGAATGGTTTACCGGGGAGGAGAAAAGCTAAACCAGCGAGAGCGACCAAAAACGAACAGGGCTGGTAACAAAATGCGAAAGCTAACGAGAGTTGAAATACTCAAACTCGAGAACAGTTTGTCAATTTCCATAAGAGGCACAAGTAACTCCTTTACCATTGGTTCATTTACTTACGGGGCTTATCATTGTCAATGATTTTGACGGTAGCAGATGCAGGACTGCCAATTCTGGCACTTGGACGGGAGGGACCCATGAGCTGCAAAGAGAGCTGGATTGATTCGTCGCTTTCGATTACGTCATCATCTATTATGGGGATGTTAACCTCTTTTGACGCTTCACCTGACGAGAATGATACCCTTAAACCAGCGGTTGGGACGTAATCTTCACCACTTACAGCTGTTCCATCGGCAACAGTTACGCTAGAAGGAAAAAGACAACAATAGGTGGCATCGCCAAAACAACAAAGGAAGAAGCGTTTAATTTACTAGAAAAGTAGTTTACAATTGCCGGTAACTTTTTGCTCCCAAACATGGTCATCAATTAGCTACAGAAGTGTTTCACCGTAGAAAATAGTAACTATCGGCTTCTTTAAAACTCTTGCCGGAATGCTAAGAAAGGTTATTGGAGATTTTTTATTTATTTACAGGAGAACTCTGCTGGTTAACGAAAAAGAGCTTAACTGTATGTATTCCTGAAAACCGGATCAAAACCTTCTTATCCACAAAAAAAAAGCCTTTTTCACCACAAGGACTTGCACTGATACAAATTTGGCTTCTTTCGTGTATTTAGGTATCTAGTTTGTGGGAACCAACAAAGAAAACCAGGATAAGAGAGAAAAAACGAGGGGAGATAAGGACTGATGGAGGTTTAAAGCGAAGAAAATCAGTCAGATTCTTGTAGATAAACCTTTTTAGGAGAATATTTGTAATATAATAGAGTAGAGCTTGTACGTATGCCTACCTGAGAGTCCCAGATTCCGCTGTATTGCCAACATTTTCAATTACAACGATTGCGTTTGATACTGACTCGGAGACGTCGAATTCTGGAGATCGAAACTGAAACACGGCTGGATCTGTTCAATAAGGGAAAAGCTTCAATAATGAGGTCTCCAAGGTATATAAATATCATAGTTGAGAAAGGTTACCTTTCGTGTTTATACGAAGAAAGAAAAGTAAAAAAAGGGAAAATGGAAAATATAGGGAAGGAAAGGACGTAATATAACCAGAGATAGAGATGGCCCAGTAAAGTAAATTTCTTCCGCTCGAGCTCTCTCCACAAGATGATTGACAATCTTCGAAACGTTTACTTTCCGATCTTAAGTCCACAAATCCAGCAGTCCGTGCCACGTTCAATTATTTGACATACTGTTTCCAAAACTAAAATACATCCTCGTGAGAAGTCACGGCGAACTGTTTTTAAATATAACTTTACGAAATACTGCGAAAGATTCATAGTTATTTGAGCTTTAGCAGACCAACGAGTGTTTGCATTTGTTTCAAGCGAAGTACGTTCTACATGTATGTCACACCCCGCGATCAGATCGCTCGTTCGCTGAATTCGCACTGAAGCATGACGGATTAGCATTTAGCTTTCCTTTATTGCAAGCACCCTTAATGGCTTCCTGCGTGAAAAAAATGTGATTATAGTCATCTAGAAAAGGGAGAAATCATTCGCTTGGCACCATAAGATAGGCAGCATAATACATCGTGATACTCTAGGCAGCAAGTTGTTGTTGTTTACAAAGTTATTCAACCAACCTTGTGCGAAGCACATGTGGGCAAGAAACGCAAACAATATGAATCCCCTCATGGCTGAATCATCTACTTGCTTGATGAGGCCCTATTCTCTGTGAGAGGTAATGAAAACAAAGAGCCTAAAAAACTAAGAGAGCGAACGGCAACTACTGTCGCAACGATGCAGAAAAGCGAGAGACGCGTTGCGCTCCAGATCAGCCGATTAACTACTCAGCCATGAATGCTCAGGCAGGCGGCATGCATATAAAGTGATTCATGAATAACAATAGCACTTAATCCTAAAAGACAGCTGTTACTCTCAGAGCAAAGTAGCTAGAGGCAGATACAAAAACCCACACTGACATGTTTACTCTGAGCCAGCCATCTAAGGCTTACAATCTTTAAAATTTCTTGTAAACAACGGTCATTGCCAACTGTTTAGCAAAGAAACTGAATCATTAAATAAGAGAGATAAGGGGTCTTCTAAGCCCCGCCTTTGCTCGCAATTGAAAACACGACCATGGGGACTTCAATGTGGCCCATAAATCAATTTAAAGAGATTAGGACTGATAACATCTAAACAGCTCGTCAGCTTTGCGGTTTAAGAATTTGCTAGTTGCACGACTAAAGACATTTTGCAAAGTCGCATTGAGTTCATTTTCATGAAAAAGCGGCGCATTTCCTTAAACAGTTGATGTAAAAAATCTTAAGATTTTGAAACATCTTTACTTTGTCCTCAATGACTCTGCTAAACACCATAAGCCTCCAGGCACCTTTGCATACGGGTGGTTAACACTAACTAACGTTGACAACTTGCATCGACACGTTGTCTACCAAAAACGAAATGAGAACATGCAAACAAAATAGTGAAGAAAAAAACTCAATTTTCTGTAAATAATAACTAAAAATGTGTGGTAATAGTGGCTAGAAGGGGAATTCAATCAATAAATGAATGCCTAACGCATGTTTCAACTGCTGCACAGCTAGGTTCGTCAGACAGAAAATTCATAATAATAATAATAATAATGCTTATAATAATAATAACAATTATAATAATAATCCTTTATCCACTCTAATCACTAAAAATATTTACAAATATTATGATAAAATCCTTTTAAAAAATCGAAAAATGCATTAAAATGTCTAATAAAAATCTAAGAAAAACTAACGGATACACGCTTGAACTTTCAAGAAGGACAAGATAATAAAAGAAAAAATAAAAATAAAACCTTGCAAGTTTGCTACCGATACAAAATGATAACAATAATAGCAATAATAACAATAGTAATAACAATAAAGTACTAGCTGTATTGGTACTAATGAGATATAAATAATAGTAATGATGATAATGATAACAATAATTATGATAATAATTCTAATGATAACACTAATAATAGATAAAATATTGACAACAAAACAAAAAAGATAAAAAATCGAAAATAAAACACAATCAAAGAGGAAAAAAGACCAGCGAACGTAAAAAGAAAATACTTAATCATTTTAAAAGAATCCATTCCTATTTAATCTAATTGCCAGTGGTACAATGTTTTAGGTTAATATGATATATTAACTAAAATTAAGATGTTTCTAATTGCCTAATAAAGTTACCCCGGTGTCGCCAGACATCACTATCTCTCTGTCTCTCTGTTAAACACACAATATTAATAACATTTCAAGTATCTGTGAACTTTAAATCATAAATAAATATATAGAGATTTAAATCTAAAAAAATAATTTAAGAGGCCATCCACTTTATTCCAATAGTTCAGACATCATGACTTTTGATCTACAAATAATTAGAAAACTCCGCGAAATCACTTAGAAGTGATTTCATGAAAAACGGTGGTTTTTATTTAATATAATTTTTTGTCCCCCTATATTGCATTTAAAACTACTTCACATCCCCATTAAATGTTTGACTGGTCGACCATTTACCAACTTTTGTTTCATAAATAGGACAATTTCTGCTTCGCATCACAATGTTTTCATTATTCACTGGGACCCTAAATATTTCTCAAAACCCTATGTTGCATCCGTTGTACAAGTTCTATGTCATAACGAATGATTAATTTCGATTCGATACAAATTGGTGCACTGATATAAGTACTTCAAAAAATCATCAAAGTTACATTAGGAGCAATTACGGAAGCTTTGATGAGAAACAATGCACTATATACAAGTTTGTACTTACTCTTGGAGCGAAGTCAATCTTGAGATGCGATGTGAAGAGTGCGAGAGGAGTCAATAGCTAATGAACCCTACATTCTCAGAATCCTGAGCGTTGATTGGTTGCAATTGTGGTCTGGTTTTCATCGTCACGCACGTTCTCTACGCTTGTGTCACGCCATCAAAATATAATCATTGTCCCGTAACGTTATGAGGACATTTTGGCGTCCAAAAGTTTATATCTTTTCGAATCTTCGTGAAACGAGTTATCCAGTTTTTACATCTGCTGTTAGTCACTCATGCTAAAAAACGATGCCACAGCTTTAGAAAAGCCTGTACCGTTATTAAAAGCCGAGCGGTTGGGCGCGAGGTTTCTAAATATACGGAACCAGTTATATTGGCAATCAACATTGAAACATTTCGTGATTGGCTGGCGTCAAAAAACGCCGCAGTTGAATAATATCTTCCACTAAAAACAGGAAGAGCTTAGAGAGGTTAGTCAGAAAATGAAGCTACCTCATTCATTCGCACTCAACATCAAAGCATTTCGCCGAATAGCTGATGTCAAAACCTTACTCATTGTAATTATCGCAAAAGGGATATTATTTATCAAATAAAATTAAATATACCAGTTATTCAGAGGAGTGACTTCGAGAGGTTTCTTAGAATATCGTGTCAATTCGTGTGTACGCACTAGACATCAAAACATTTGATTACAAGGCTGACGTGATCAGGCAGGTATAATTTTCAATAGTCCTAACCCTCCACTCCCTGAAATGCTCTTCATTCTGTTCCCTCAAAAAATAATAAAATAATAACCCTTAAAACAAGAAATTCCGTCTGAGCTTTCCCGCCCCACAATCCTCGAGGAATATTTCGCAACCTCTTGCAGTCTTGTAAATTTTCCGGTCCAAGTCATATCATGATCAAACTAGTTGAGGTTTTTTCGAAGTTTTGAAGGTTTATAGCGTTCCTCTGATGCTCTGAATAAATTGTATACCTTAGAGCTTTTCCACATAAAAAAATTTGATACAATTCGGATAGAGTAACTCATTTTTTTTTTAATATTCTGTCTTGCATAAACATAATGAAATATTTATGACATACATTTTTCTTACCAACATCGTCTTCATTGTTATTGATCGATGTTTTTATGTCTTATGATTTTTTCCAATGTCACGAATTTACTGTTCGAGGGAAGAATTTTTAAAAAAGGACTTGTTTTATATTATGGTACAGCGTGACTGGCCCTCTTTTCGACGAGACATTTTTTTGTGTTATTTCCGACAAATTAACGATTTTCCAAGTATTCGCCTAAAATCTTCCAACAATATCATGAATTTGAAATGAAATATCTAAAAAAGATTTTTATTTGGAAAGAATTAAAATAAACGGAACATTTTACAAAAAATTTACATGGATTAGATAGAGATTTAATTTATATTAAGCTTTCACTAAAAACTTTCCCCCTTAAATAAATAAATTTTGCGCTGTCCCACAAGGGACTCCCTGAAAACAATAATAAAAAATCTCTACAAATAAAAAACAAATGCTCCGAATAAAAAATTGTACTCTTCAAATAAACAAAATGGGTTCTGCATGGGGTTTATGATGTCGCCTCATGAGGAAAAAATGGAACAATTATTCTCTCTTGGTTCAATGATCACAATCTCAAACATTCTATCGCTACGTTCAGCCAACCTGGTCGAATCTTCACAATTTCAAACGTTTTTGCTGCGTTCAGCAAATCTCGTCGAATGTTCACAGTCTCAAACGTTTTCACTACGTTCAGCAAACCTCGTCGAATGTTTACGGTCTCAAACGTTTTAGCTACGTTCAGCAAACGTCGTTGAATATTCACAGTCTGGAACGTTTTCGGTACGTTCAGCAAACCTCGTCGCAAGGAGTTTATCCGTCAGTTTCAAAGTGGGCATCCGTAGAAGGACCGTGGGTGTCGCATTTCACAGAGAATTTGTTTATTGTTTCCCAAAATTCTACATTCGAATAAATGCTGTGGATAATTCATTCCAGAAACGACGTTAAAACTCGTAAATTTTCGCTTCCACTTCGAGCCACCGATCGCTTCAAAAATCACGAAATACTGACTAACTTACTTGCAACATGATGGTATTACCTTTACTGGTATTTGCGGCGTTAATTTTTCTCTCTTTTTGCGGCGTTTTTAGTTGCAATGTGTCTTTTCTTCAGAACGAGCCATCATTAATTCACGTTATATGTTTCAAGTGAAAAAAATCTAAATTCTAAATTTATCGATAAGCGAAATTTTATATCTGGGGAAACCCCCACAGGGGAAAAATCCAAGTACAAAAATAAACGGAGGTTTTCCGATGTCACACTATCGAAATCAAAATAGCAGTGCAGTTGTTTTACCAAACTGCATAAAGCTTTGAGGAAAAATTAAATTTGAGAGATTAAAAACAGCTCTGTTTGTAAAATGGAGACCTACATTCTGCTGAGGGTTTATTTTTTTAAATTATTTGTCTTGGTGTAGGACAGCGTGAAGTAAAACCTAAATAACGTGACGTCATTGTTCTGCTCTGATGATGCAATCATTACAAGAACGTAGCAATACGTACCTGGTGTTTGTAAGTCCTGCATCTTTTCTTATAAAAGTGCTTCTGGCTTCAACGTCGTACAAGCTTTCAGACGAGAAATTGCCATAAAAAAATCTCAGGAAATGGATCTTACACACGAAGGATATCGTTATAAGCTGATTGAAGTACAAACCGAGGAAGTAGAGGAAATGAACTCTGAAGAAAAGTTCAGCGATAGCGACAGATACATTTTAGATTGTCGAAATATCAAACCAGAAGACATTTTGAGCAAATTAACAGCATTCTACCACCAAATTAAACGGTCAAAAGTTTCCTATGTTTGGATAAACTGCAGCGAGGGAAAATTTCTCGAAATCAAGGAACGTTTAGTCAAATTATTGGCAGAAAATAATGAATTGTCTCGCGGCTTAAGAAATCACGCAATCTTGAAGTTGACCACACAAGATCATACAACAACTGTCATGGATGCTTTGAAAATAAGCATCGACGTTCTAAATTTTGGAAAAAGTCTTCTTGATGTTTATCGTCTAATGGATGCCCATCCCGGAATTCTGAATGGAAAAGTCCACTTGCACAATTCTCTTAAGAGAAAGCGGTCAGTCGAGATTGTTCCTTCGGATTCTGCTGCTGAATTGGTAAATAGGCCATACGCCGATCAACGTCGACCCGGTAAAAAAGTGTTTAAAGCCTTAAAAAAAATGGTAGGAAAACCAGATAACAAGGGGTCTAAAAAGAAATGTTACATGTGCAATGTAAGTTCGGTATTTGATCAACTCTGCGTTGATTGCCACTTTCTAAATGGCGAGATGAAGAAATCCTCGTGTGATTTAAAGGGGAGGTACGCTATAGTCACCGGAGGTCGAATCAAGATCGGCTTTGAGACAGCTCTCCGCTTGTTGAGAGACGATTGTTTCGTCATTGTCACCACTAGATTTCCGGCCAACGCTGTGGAACGGTTCAGCGGACAGGCAGATTTCAACGTTTGGAAGCACAGGCTAAAAATTGCACGTCTTGATCTCCAGAACATGCAATCAATCGAAGATTTCCTTGCCTATGTTCAACAGAGCATTCCTCACCTCGACATCTTAGTCAACAACGCCGCACAAACAATCTTTCGACCCTTTCCTTACTACCAGTCCCTCATCTCGGAGGAAGTAAAGAAACTACCAAACTTGGCCAAAGATGGGAACAATGTAGTCGTGAATCAAATCCAGGCTCTTGAACAGTTACATTCCATGATTTCAACTCCAAATCGATACCAGGCCCTTCCTTGGAAAACGAACACAATTGATTTTCCACCAGAAGAGAGAGACCAACATGGTGAGCCGCTAGACACTCGACCGAGAAACAGCTGGACGTATAATTTGGATGAAGTGCCACTAGAAGAGCTTCTGCAAGTTTTAACCATCAATGCTGTAGGCCCGTTCATCCTGACAGCTAAACTAAAACCACTCTTCAAACAAAGTCTTTTTCAGCGAAAATTCGTCGTGAACGTATCTGCCATGGAGGGGCAATTCTCACGAATCAACAAAGGTCACCGTCACCCACATACCAACATGGCCAAGGCAGCCTTGAACATGATGACTCGTACCAGTGGACTGGAGTTCCAGATGGACGGAATCTACATGACAGCTGTGGACACCGGCTGGGTCACTGACGAACGTCCGTTTCACCAAGCCCGGCTTGAAGCAGAGGTGAAAGGGTTTGTGCCTCCCCTCGATTGCCAGGATGGCGCCGCAAGGGTTTATCATCCGATTGTTCATGGGCTGAACCCCAAGAATTCGCCATACTTTGCTGTATTTCTGAAAGACTTTAAACCCAAAGACTGGTAATTTCATAATTATCTTAACAATAGTTATTATTATTGTTATTATTATTATTATTACTATTATTATTCGAATAAGTAAAGATTTGGTAAAGCATTTGACAATAAAAAACTGCGATAAAATATTATAAAGCATAACACGACGTTTCGACGTTTCCAGAACGTCATTATCAAGTAAACTAAAATAATAAAATCGAGTACATATATAATGAAGCGGTGAATAAATTACAAAACGTTAAAAGTTAAACAAAGAGTTTGGCCTTAATGGAATCGCTCTGGGTGTTTAAATTGGGCCTTATTGTTCTTATGTACAACATTTCATAAACAAGACAATCCCATTTCGTGCTACATTTTTTAAGCATTCTAAACTGGCTCTCATTGAGTAAATCAATGTTCCCATGGGCATCTCTCAGGTGGCGACCAATGGCAGAGTATCGATGATCAGCAATGCGTTGAAAGAAATGGCGCGTCGTATATCCGACGTAATTTGAATCACAGAAATCACATTTAAAACAGTAAACAACGCTATGCTGATTTACGATGCGTGGCTTGATTTCTTTAAGCTTTAGGTCCTGCTCAAGTTTCTTACTGGTGTAGACTGGTTGTACATCAATGCCAATTTTTGAACTGAGATCGCGCATTTGTCTTTTGGCAATGTTCACTGAGACTTGATCTTTGAAAGGAATACTGACTCTTAAAGTTTCATCAGATTTTTTCTTAGTATCTGGTGTAGAGGAATAATCACATTTGTCGATAATACAGTTCACCAAAGAACTAGGGTAACCAAAGCGATGAAACATAGATTTTAGATGCCTACACTCATCGACGAATGCTTGATGCGTAGAGGACAATTCCTTTGCACGATGAACCATTGTTTTGATAAGACACTTCTTGTAGCGCAAATCGGTGTGACTTTGAAAGTGAAGTAAAAGGCCCGTGTTCGTAGGTTTACGATAGACCTGAGTCTCCAGCTTGTTGCCGTTCTTTGTTATCAACGTTCCAATAAAAGGAATTGAATCGTTGTTGGAAAGTTCCATAGTGAAATGAATACTAGGGTGGAGTCCATTGAGTACATTGAGGAAACTTTCAGCTACATATATAACCATCAATTTTTTGGTCAAGCAAGTTAGACCGGCATAAAATGGCAGCAAATTCTACTGTGGACCTATTAATTACTTGAATGCATGTACAAAGCCTGTGATAGATAATTTGGTGAGATAAAAGCTTTTTACAGATAAAACGCAGATAAAACGCATTTATCAATGAGGAGATTTTCAGTAACATTGTTTGTCACCGTTGAGTGGGAAAACACACTGAACTCCACTTACCGACTAGGACAACTTGTGGAGATCTTAAAATGATCCCGCTCATGGTAAGAAATATGTGACTATTAAATAGATCGTATAGCTGAGACTCAATCAGCCAAAAATTACTCAATTTATCATATCAATTTTGAAATCATTAATTCTTCATCGTTGTAATCTAAATGGCACTCAACAGAGCGACTGATTTATTCACGTTTGATTTAGAGATAATAAACCAACAGTCTAAATGTATTATACACTCATGAAATTTATTGATGATCATAATTGGATTAAAAGGATACAAAGGCATTTGTTGTGGATACACCATTGTTTTTAGTATTTCCTTTGATTTGTTCTAAACCGACGATATATAACGCGAACTTTCGTCGGTTATCCTTAAAGGCTCGAGTAATTTCTTTGTCCAAAATTCTTGGTAAGACAAATAATCATATTTCTCTAAGATATTAACTTATTCCAACTTAAATAAAGAACAAATACAGACCTTTCTAGAAATATGATCTAGAAAATATTTACAGGCGAGTGCCATTGAAAAAAGTAAAGTGTACTTATTGTATTGGCTGGCAAGAGAACATGTTCAGTCTACGTATACTGAGAAAGATTAAGCGATCGGAAATAAATAATCTTTTCCTTTTGTAAGTATAATTAAAGGAAATTTACGAAAACAGTTCTTTTTTCACATATTACACGATTTGACTCCTTCAATGTCCCTACTCAGTATTACTCTTAACTCTGACCAGGGAAAAATTGAAACTCTCTGAAGAAAAGTAATAAAGCCTCAAAGATCCCAGACACGAATAAATCAGCTCTACAGTAAGTTTCGGGACAAATGGGCGCCACAGGACTACACTATCCTGGGATAGATAGCATCAATAGCAATTCCAGAACAAGGGGTTGCTGACACGAATAACGTAATTCCGCGGCACTTCTTAGAACAGACTGTTACCACAGGGAACCCTAACCCGACTTAGTCGGGATAGATGGTTCCTGCAGGGGTCCCAGACAAGACTCAGTCAGTTGCACAGTACGATTCGGGACAGACATTTGGTATGCCCCGCAAGTAATACACATAGAAAGTACCGCAGCTTCTCACTTTAATCCAAAGAGATTTATAGCAGCAGGAATTCCTGGTTGAGAAACAAACCTTTCTGCTAACAACACCATCTTCCACAGCAGGATGGACACCATTCATCCATCCAGGTCGAGCTGTACCACACATCGTATTACCCGGGCATGTCGTCGGAATCCGTTTACCAGCAGGTTCTACCATACGATACCAGCCTGGAATGATTGAATCGTCGCACTTGTATGGTCGAACAGCTGCGTAAGTTACTTTCCTGCGAGCATCGTTCAATTCGTGATATTCCACACATTCTAATGTGACAAAAAAATTAAGCAGATGGATAATTTAAAAAATGTCATGACAGGACGGATAATGCATGCACTGTAAGTACCTCCCGTTGTTCCATACAAAGCCTTAGAAAAGTTTTCTAAGGCTTTGTATGGGACAACGGTAGGTACTTACAGTCCACGCGTTTTTCCGTCCTGTCATGTAAAGTAGATCGATTCTTCACAAGTTCATTAGCACCCAATTACCAAATATATAATTTTAAATTGATGAAAACTCATTTTGTAAAAATTAATTAACTATAACTTGCCTGTCGGTTCGCAGCTAAAACCGTCACCGGAGAATCTAGTCTTACATGTGCAGTTATACGAACCTACAGTATTTCCACATGTCCCGTTACTATGGCAACCGTGAGATCCTTCGGTGCATTCATCGATATCTGAGTAACAAATTAAACAAGAAAATACAAATATAAATTTGATTTTTTTCCAAATTGATTTTGCGTTTTCAAACGAGTTTTGTTTCTAACCTTCACATTCGTTTTTTCCATCTCCCCCAAATCCTGGTTTACAAGCACAGAAGTAGGAACCATTTGTTTTTTTGCAAGTTGCGTGGCTATGACAGTCATGGAGGTTATCTTCGCATTCGTCGATATCTATAGATGATAAAAGGGCGTTACTAACTTAAAAGTCTCTTCTGTGTAGTTGTTACCATAGGATAAAGAGAATCCTTGGTTCCAAACTATCCACTCATTCCGAGCTCATGAATAGATTAGAAAAAGGTACCATTTACAATTAGTAGCCGGTTTGAACCCAGAAAGACGCGGTTTTGCTTACCTCTCATTCCCATGTTACAGTGGGTTAACAAGGAGTTTCCAGATCTGTTAAAATCCAACCAGTAACTACCGCTGACAGCTTTCTCTCCTTCACTTGCTAGAATCTCTTCACACGAATCAGCGGGCAGCTCAGGAATGGAACCGAGAGGAACTGGTGGCAAACATTTTAAGCCGACCAATGATGAGTACAAAAAGGCAAATTTTAATGCTTTCAAATCGAATACTGCCAAAAGATCACTGTTCAGCATTCTTCGTGTTTCTTTGTCTAGTTTTTTTTTCTATGTTCTTATCATTTTATGCCCGTTTGAACTTTCTAGTGCTCTTAAAAAACACACTAATTTAGCACATAGATCTCGATGAAATGCCAAAATTTCTCTTTTAACGAAAACACGATATCTTCACCATACGCTGTGAGTTCATAAACATTACTAATATTGGCTTCAACTGAGACTAATACTTCTCTAGCCAAGAAACATTAGGCCCCGGTTGTTCGAAGGTTAGTCAGCGCTATCCACTTGATAAAACTCTATCCAGTGGATAACGCTATACGTTTTGCTAATACTCATCCGAAGGAGAGCGATTTATCCGTGGGGTAGAGTTATGCGCCCTTTACACCACTAGGGCTAAGGTTCTTTCGATTTAGGTGTCTTTACCTCTATAGTAAACCTTTGTAATGTAATATCTGTCCTTGTTCTTTATGAAATCATCTGGCCTGGCGTCTTTGGTCCTGTTATTCAATTCACATATGCCTCTGAACATGACCATGTTGTAACTTTGACATCTGGTATCAGCGTTGCAGGCTTGTCTGCAGTCAGACGTGCCTGGACGAGCCTTGATCGTGTTGAAGGTGTGGGCTCTAAGCATCATTTGATAGTTGGAGTAGACATCGGCTCCACACTGCCAGCCGGATGTGTCTTGAGACATTAGAGACACCATACATAGCATGCAGGTCGCAAGACTCCCTCGGCGATCCATTGTTAATCTTCAGATCCCTGCATAAAAATAAAAGAAAAAAATGTCTTTTCGACGATGTTTTCCATTCTAGCCTTGCTCCCCGAGTGGTCTCTGTGTCCCATTGGTAAGCCATTAAATTCGAAATTCAAAGGAAAGTCCCATTTTTTCATGTCTCACGCAAGACGAAATAAGCATCTTTCTCTGCGTCATTACCAATACAAGATCACCGTTTTTCTTTTCCCAAAATCAATGTAAATGTCGTCTTCTCTAGACAGCCAAAAGTAAGAAATACAACTTGATCCCCGTAAATTTATTTGGCAACTCTGAGGTGCGTTGTTCTTGGCCATAAACTAATTGTAAACGAAAGGACGAAGCATGCCTTATGATATTTCAATTTCCTCTTCATTGCATTTATTTTTTCTTTTCATTTTTTTTTTTGTTCCTTGTCTTACCCATTTATGGACCACGACTTCGTCTCTGTACATCATGGTTACAACGCACGTTCAAAAACTTGGACCATGTCCAGTGACCTTGATCACGTATAAATACACAGCAAGTAAGCAGCGGACACAGACACAATAAATTATTGAGAAAATCAAGTGGCCGCACCAAAGAGTGTGTAATAAAAAAAAAAGTTACCAGAAAACTTAAAAGAATAGGATTTTTTGGATTTCTTTTTAACTTTCCTGAAGTAAATTTTAATTCTCTCTTGATATGATACCTTTCCTATTTAAAATGAGATCAATTTTAAAAAGCGCAAAAAAATTTGCACTTCAATTAGGAAACATGAATCTCTCGTAAGTTTCATCTCTAGATATCTTTTGCTTTGAATGTATTTGATTCTTGAAAATGCGATGCTCTATTGCAGTCGTTTGTATATAGTGTATTGTGCAAAAAATGTTGCAAAACTGTTTATATTCAGAAACGGAAGACTAGGAAGACAAATATAAATCAATAATTTGTTGTCTCTCAAAAATTGATAAAATTTTTAAGTGGCACAGAAAGCTTAAACCATGTACAGTAATTTTTTTCCCATGCTTTACTCATGAACAAGGTAAGTCTTGCATTTACCTGAATAATTCGAGCTGTGTTTGACAACGAAGAATTATATTTCTTCGATCAACGGCAATAAACGTTTGAAATTAGGGCCAGGAGAAGGTTAAAACTCATTTTATGCTGGTTCGTTAAGAGATCTGAGATAATTATACCCCGATAATACTGATTCATCCTTTATGAATTGAATAATATTAACGTTGGACTAGCATGCTTTGGTGCTACTCTGGTTTAAAGATTTTGGGAATGTAACCAAGAAGTTACAATTCATAGACTCAACGTTTCGACACTCCTATCTAGTGCCTTCATCGGGGTGATCTAGTCGCTGCAACAAGTCATTTTGTATGCTTACTAATTACTAATCTTAGACTTTTTCTTGAATCATATTCAAATGAAATATTCAACAAAACCTCTTTTAATCAAGTGTGGCCATTGTTAATTTATCACGTTTTTGAATGTTATTTCTTTCCGGCGTGGAGATGGCAATTTCAGTCTAGAGATCTTTGAAAGGTTGTGGCGACTCATTGCTTAAAATATGCTGGTGATGAATTGAACGTTCTTGCTTGTCTGACGAGGCGGTCAAGTTGTCATGTGTTACACATCATGCTTCGAGTTATTGGTTGATTTTCAACGCGTTTCATGATGTACTTTGCTAGAAAGATAAAATGGTTTCTGATGCGTGTTAACTCACTAGAACAACGCCTAAGTCCTGAAATCGACGTTATTCTTTTGGGCTCCGATTCCCGACCAATAATGTTCGAGAGGTTGTGATACTTATGATGGAGATTCACTACTAGTTAGGTATTAATGTATACTAAAACAGAGGGTAGCGTTGAAGACGCGCTCTAATTGGCTACACAAACTCCGAATATCTTTGCTATTTACAAAATATTGTAATAGTTGCGGGAATATATGAATTGTAATTATTTTTTTGTGCTATATTACCTGACTGTACACATGTTTTAGTATATATATGCTAAAACAACTATTCACCTAAGTGTCGGAGGCTGGCGTTAGATATTAACTTCGCTTGTTCGCGCTTAATTGAAATCGACCACTAACCACGAGCACCTCCATTTCAGTGAATAGTTGATAATCATCTTTTGTCTCACAAGATGATCAGTATCTAATCTTCTAAAAAGGGTGAAAATCGTCTAATTACAGTGGAGGATAATTTTTTAGGTTGATGGGAAACCTACCGTTTTCGTCACCTGACGAAGACCAGCTGTATGCGGACGAAACGTCGTGATCCACGTTGGAAGTGAGTACATCGTGAGACAAGCGAGGTAACTTAATTACTACTCAAGTCTTGACATTTTGCGATTCATACATTAATGAATGATTGAGAAAAAAATTGAACTGACGTTTTTTCTAAGTATTTTCAATGATTTGAGCCTCGTCAAAGCTGGCTCAAAGCTAATTTGTTTTTATCAACTGAGTTGAAAGGCCACTGCAAAAGTTTACTAAAGCTTACGTTTCGAGTGTTAGCTCTTCGTCAGAGCGATTAAATGAATAGGCTGTTTTACAGTTGTGTACTTATTTGCCAAGCTTTTGATTTGAAGTGAGGCTGAAGGCGACCTTGTTGTGATAGAGACGAATACCAAATAGCATAATAACAAAGTAATTTACATTTGAAAAGCAGCAAGGTTTGTATCATAACAAGGTCACCCTTAGCCTCACTCTTGTCAGAAGGCTTAACAACCAAGCACGCGACTGTAAAATGGACTATTGTGAGTTTGGTGTGGTTACATCCAGACAGGTGGATCTACATACACTTTTGTTGGGAACATGGTAACGTGGAAAACACACGCAAAGATAAGTAAGTTGAATGAAAAGCGTTTGTTGATACCGCAGGGAGTAAAAGTACCGATTTAAAAGACAACTGCCTAAACAAGTCTAAACAGGTTTCGATGCGTCACTGTCATTCATTTCTACGTCACGAAGCTTATTTCAGCTGCAGTTTGATTCAGTAAAGGAGAGCAATGAAACAACATTCACCGCATAACTTTAAACATTATTGCATGGTGGGTGGAAAAAATATGGCGGATAAGTCTTTCCAAAATGGTTTTAAACGCATGATGCTATCGTAGATGTATTCAAGGAGAATCATCGAGGGGGCGTTTTTTAACCGAGTTTTGGTTGATTTTTGCTTTTATTCGCAGTATTATATTTCTCTTTCTTGGTTTGTGATTACTTAACAAAGGGAGACCATCCCACTCTCTAAGCCTCTTAGCTAATTCTAAACTCGCCCACCCACTCACCCATTACTTATACACCTATTTTACCGTATCGCTACGTCACCAAATCTTTCATTAGTATTCATGTAAATGCACCGCTGAGCTCAGAGATGAAACTTAAATAAGTTGCTGTTATGATTCCTGTTCTCCGACCACGTTCAATTTTAAGACTTCAAGTTCTCGTTCTTTCTTTTCTTTTTCTTTCTTTCTTTTTTTTTCTGTTTTTTGTTGTAGGATTGTTGAAAACTAAACAAAGTTTTTATATCGTATTAATTTTTTAGAGTTATTATTCTGCTACTGTGTAAAATTTTTTCTCGCGCAGCATTTTCGTTACGTAACGGTCGTCTTCGTTGTTTTCCTTAAATAATTACTGTCTTGTCTGCGCCACGCTCAAAATTTTTTCTTACAACACAAGATCTTGACAAACTCTACACGAAATGCTCTGTTCATAACTCCATAGATAAAAACATTTATAGCACTGCTGGTTGCTCCAAAGTACGTGCTTACAAGGTACACTTGGCGCGGTACTGTCCACAAATCTATGAATCTAATACACTCCACGACCATTACAGGACCCCAGCAAATACAGAACCCTAAGGTTACCGCGAACAACAACTGAGCAAGTCTTATGTCCTCGACACTACTGCTGATCCTTAGTCCTCTCTCAGTTGAGACCCTAAGACGCTGACGACTTATGGCGCGAAATACTTTATGGTAGAGGATAATAACAACTGCCATAGGCACAGGTATGTTAATAATTAGCGTGCTGGTGAAGAGGGCAATAAATTCCGGCGTAAATGACGGGGTGGAGTAACAGATCACGGTACCAGGGTGAAAATTAAACGTCGAAAGGCCAAGGATGAAAGGAAGAGCGCTGCAGATGAGAGCCCATGCCCAGACGAAAAAAACAGAGGTCATGGTCAGTTTGGAAGTATAAAGGTTTGGGTATAGATTTGAATGAACCACTCGGGTGTATCTGTTGCAAGCAGTTAGCGCCATTGTGTGTAAAGAAGCGATGCTGAAAGCGAATACGAAGTAGCCTTGCAGTTGACATGCCCAGTCACCGAAGGGCCACCTGCTGAGAATTAGTGCTCCTGCCGAAAACGGCAACGAAAAGACTGAAGTTAGCAGATCCGTTAGCGCCAGGGAGATGATGAAGTAATTTGGAATGATCCTCAGTCTTGAGTTTTTGTAAAAGGCGAGGCAAACCATTGAATTCCCAAAAAACGCCACGAAATCGATCAAAAGGAGAACGAATGACTCCAAAACTACCAACAAGACAGGTCTCGATTTCAACTCAAGAGCCAAGATATCTTGATCTGTTGCCTTTGCAACTGTAGGTTGTACAATCGAGGTGTTGATGGAAGCGTTCGAGATGGATGAGAGTTGCGCCATCAATTTTTAAAGTGCACGTCCAAAAGCAAAGTCTTCTTTTGTTGTTCAATGCAGACGATCCGAGTGTTATGACGAGGGGAAATGAGCATATAGTGTGTGGTAGTTTTATCCACTACAATTTCATCTAATAGTTTGAACATCACGTAAATTATAAGATTCGATGCGAAGAGCCGAAAATGGATCTCGTGACGTCGGTGACACCTTGCTGTGAGAAAACAAAAGACAACTTTAATTACGATAGGAATAGCCGCAGATGGCGTGCTTGGGATTAAATGAAAGCTCGTTTTCAATTGGCTGAGGTAGCAGACAGCTTCTTGTAAACACTCTAATTTGCAGTGAAACAGGAAGTTACAAGGGAAAATCCTGATTCTGCTCATGATATTGAAAACAGAACACTGACTAATTTCTTCTGTTTTCAGTCCTTTTCCACTTAATCGAGTTTGTTCGTGTACAGACGTAGCCGTCGGATATGCCCAAAGCTAATAACGAAACAAATATTCATGTGATAAGCATATGATAAGTAAGATATTCAAAAGAGCGATCCAATACGACAGTTTGCTATGGAAAGATGACACGTATTTGTCTTCGCTTCGCAAACTGCAAATAAATGTTAACATATAAAAAATTCTTTAAGGTTAATCTTTTCAACTCAGACAACAAAAACGAGGAAGCTGGAAATCACCCATCACTTTGTAAGAGCCCAATTGTTTAAAGTCTTCCGCTATTTCAAGTCCAGGGCATGTTCAGTTGAGGTGGCATAAACAGAAAAAAATAGAAAGAGAAAGGGCGAGAGAAGGAAGAAAGAAAAAACTGGACTGGAGGGTCACCAGTCTGTAAGTTACCTCTTTCTATAATCATCATGGCTCAGTTGTATAAAGATTGCATGACGCTATCTAACGAATAAATTGCTATGCGATGGATGAGTGATAGCAAAACGTATAGCATTATCCACCATATAAAGTTTCATCCAGTGGATCGTGTTATTTAACCTTCGAACAACCGTGGCCAAAGTTTTTGGAATTTATTTTTCACGACAAGTAATATCATCGGTACAGACCGCTAACTTTAAACTTAACAACAGGGTGAATAACATTTCCGCATCGTTAATTTATTCAATAAAAACATCTTAGTGGTTTCAAGATGAGATGAAACGCGGCACTTTAATGAGTGCATGTACTTTGGTCTAAAAATATTTTTGGTTTTTTCATTTCCTGAGTATAAAGTAATAGCTTTTCTTACAAAGAAGCTATCTTTTAGCATCAAGGGGTCGTAAGTCCCGTTATGATCTCTTGAGATGAAGAATTAGATTGAATCGCGCTGGGATTTTCCAATGTTCCTAAACGTGATTAATTTTTCAATTCCTCTATAAGATGATTCTTGGATCAATTATTCTTCCGAAAAATTAAATAAGCAGTGGAAAAAACAGCGGATATTTACAACAATAACTACTTAAACTTTTAAGTTTTTCTTGCCGGTCTTCACCTTATTAATGACTGTCAACAAATTAAACGAAAATCATTCAGTTCTTTGCTAAAGACAAAATAGTGTTTTTTCCAACATAGTAGGAAAGATTGTGACACAAACATGAGCAATTTTAAAGGGAGGGAAAAAAAGTCCTCTAGCAGCAAGGATTTTTTTTAATTTGTTGTGAAGAGTAAATTTTTATCCACAATTAATTCTTGTTTTTAATTTTAATGTTAATTTTATCCAAATGTTATCTTTGTTTTGTGTCATGAGTCAATTTGATTGTGTCTGTGAATCTAACATATGATTAATTTATAGCTTTCCCATCGCATTCGTTGTCTTTGTAAGAGATCTGGTTCATTCTGGGTGAAAATGGCAACAATAGTCTTTTTTCATTTCTAAGTTGTTTCGTCTATTCCAAAAACCAACGTCCATTACAACTTCTATAATTTCATAATGACCAAACTCCACTGGGATCTTGTTTTCATCCATCTATAATAGTAAATTGATGTTTATATAGGAAGCTTGATTCGTCGCCCCCGCTGAGTGGTAGCTGCGGTACTCGTGCTAAGACAAATTGTCTCTTTTTTTATGAGTGAAAGTAATTGCGAATAAATTCAAAAAAATAGCTCAAAGTTACCATCTTTCATCTTTTGCAAATGTTTAGCGTGGTGGAAAAAGACGTCAGTTGCTGAAAAATTCGGTCATCAAGAAAAGTACATAGAAAGAAATTTTTAATGAAATCATGGTGCACAATAGTTTATTGCCTTAATTGAAAACTTTGTAAGCCCGGGGGGTGCGTGCCCTCGTATAGGCTACAAGATGTATCTGATACCAAAGAATTTAGTGTTTGAACCGTTTTGGTCTGACTGCTAAGAAAGAGAATGCAAACAGTTTATAATCCCTTGCTGCTAACGATATGAAATCGATTAAGGTTTGCTGTACACCTCAGAATTGGAATGTTCTTTGTTTTTTGCTTCGTTCTCTGTTTGTTTTTTCTTTAAATTAACAACTAATCAAGCCACCTGAAATATCGATCAACATCATGGATAGAAACTTGAATCAAGTCTACAATAAGTTAAGCCTCAGTTTGATCTGAAAAATTTTTCTCGCAAGCCAAATCAGTGATCCTGACCATTCAGCGTTTTTCCCTCGGAGGGATAGGGCTGGCTGGCTGGCAGAACGACTCAGACATTTTCCTTTTTCCTGAGCAAAATCACACATTGAGGCTTAAAGAATCGTCTGGCTTTGAGAGATTCCCAGATAATTTTTGCGACTGATAGGTCACATTTCCAATTGAATCGTCCAGCTGCCAAGCTTTGAATGCGGGCTACAAACCTAAAGAACTCACTGAAAAAGTGAACTGATATAAAAAATATCCGTATAAAAAAAGACGACAACAACAATCACACGTTTTTAAATAATCAACTATGACAAAAGGTCGCTTTCTATTCTTATCTTTTAGAAATCATACCTTGTACTGAAGCTCATGATATTGAACAAAAGACATGTGTAACGACGGACACATCTGTGAGGTCAACTCTAAATGGATATGTCTGATGAATAGATGGAAGGGAAACGATTTTTAAGACTAGAATTGCACGGTGACAATAATATGCTTTTGAGGCTATTTTAACGTAAAAATAGTGCCTAGTCATATGCCCACGAATAGGTCTTCGACAGAGGATACAAGAACAAAAGATTATTTATTCAAGATGACTGACCATTTGACTTCCCTATAAAGCTCTTAAACATTACGAATTCCGGAAGGTGGGAGGACATGTCTGATATACAGCGACTGAGAATGATTGAATAAGAAACAAAACACTTGAACGTATTGGCTCTGGCACTATTGCGTGTCTCCTTTCTCAAGGAATTTAATGGAATTTTGAAGTGCTTTTACGATGAAATTTGCAGCTGTCCAATTCAAGCTTTTTGTAATCAATTTGAAGAAAATTGCTACTTACTGTTTTCAAATAAATTTTTTCTTTCATTTCCTTTAAGTCCATAAATGACACAAATTAGCAACCTATTTCGTAATAGTAAAATCTTGGTACGGTCTGCCTATGAATTTTATATTCATTTCACATGAAAGTTTTACGTGCAGGTCAAATTTTTCGTGTCAATTGAGGCGGTTTTAAGAGCATTTATAACAAAGTTCGGATCTGACGCGCGTTCTCATTGGCTTAAAAAACCTATTTTATCAAAGTAAAAAGCTCGGAGCCAAAGCTGTTACGCCATCTATCAATTTGTACAATAATATCAGACCATTTCCTGGACTTCTCTTTAACATTTTTTTGTTAAATGATCCAAAAGTTTTATATGAACTGAAAAACAAATACGAAAACGACTCTTGGCTTCAATTAATACAGAGCAACCTTTAAGTAACAGCACAAACTACAAGGAGATAGAAAGTGAAATTTCGGTACAAGCAAACTAGCATATTTGTTAAGGACTTATACAAATCATGCAGTCAGAGCAACTGCAATCAAGCTGTGGTCCATCGCGGCTAGCTCATCAGGGTGATCTCTGTTTATCGCAACGAAGCAAGTCTCAGAAATTTGATCGTTTTCCCTTGGAGTGAATTACCAAGAGCTTGTTTCAACATTTTTTCCGATGCGTTGAGTGGAAGGCCTCATTAGTCAGAAGCTTTTACGGACGCTGTTACCTCGAGCAAACATAACGAGCCACAATTCACTGAATATTTCATTTCAGAATTGTGTATTTAGACTTAAAAGCTGAGAGCAAAATTTTTGAGTTTGACTCAAGAAGTAGGGGGGAAACGAGACGTGCTTCTTTCTGCTCTGGCCGCTTTCTGCGTGCTTTACAACAGAACATAACACGGTCAAGGCTTCTTTATTTGTTAAATAAAAAGAAAAAAGTTGATTTTACGTGCTTTTCAACTAGTTCTTTAAGCTGACATGGAAAAAAGCCTCGACCCACGCACGCTCTATGGCCTTAAGAGCCTCATCAGTGATACGTGAGTTAACGGAACAACTCCTTTAACTCCGAAGAGTGATTAGCAACTAATTTATTCAAGAGATTATGAACCAGTTTACAATCTCTTTATTTCTCCCAACAGTGTTACCTCTGAATCAAACATTAAGTTCTTGAGAGCAAAGGATATGAACGCAAACGCAAGAAGCTCTTGACTGTAAGACAAATTCCTTTGGTAAGTTCCATAGGAAATGTGTAAAGAACAGTATGGAGAAGTTACATGCTGTTAAAACCAGACCTTCTTGGGGGCGCCTAGGAGACGAGACAATACCAACCAAGAGTACATTAACATTACTGTCTACTTATCTTCTCGCAAAGTTAATTGCACTTTTCATTTAATTTCAAAGCAATGGCCAATCGAATGTTGAAAGTATTCCAAAATTGCGTTGGCTCATTTTCCTTCGTAATGTGATTGGTCAAAAAAAACTCGCACCACTCTCTAGACCAATCAGACGCAGAACTAAAATTAATCACCGCCCGCGTTTTCCAGCGCTTCGGGTAGTTGGGTTATCTTTATTTGGATTTATGTTTGGCTCTTATATAGAGATATTATATAATTTTTTTTCTAATCGGCTGTTTTTTTTGGCCTTAGTTTTGGTTTTGCGACACCCAATCGAAAAGAGCTTAAGCCTTATCATAAAATACTGAGAGACTAAATTCGTCTGTTTAACCATTCATTCGTTTATTTAAATATTTATTTATTCATTTGATATTCTGTTCATTTTTCACTCAGACCGCCAGGGGGCAAAAAAAATAGAGAACTCGATTAAAAGTCACAATTTATCGTCCAAGGCGCCGAGGCCTCCTGTCTTGCAAGAACACGCTTTAGTCTTTATTGAAAAACTTTTCATCTAGAAATCGGCGAGGCACGAAGTGTCTACGACCTCTTTGATTCGTAAATTGCCGCTCAAATGCCTGACAAACGAGGGAGTATGAGTCAGTCTCTTTTCCAGGCTACGCCGCAAAGAGAGCATGAGAGGACCCTGGGAACGATGTTGATCAAGAAAAATAAATCCTGTTTGAAATGATTAAATATCTGATGACATTGAGGTTACGTTCCCAGACAAAATGTGCATAAATTTTGTTTGGCATGCAACCGGGCAAAAAAGTGGCTGGCTGGAGTCGATTAAGTTAGCGATAATTTTAGCAACCCACTCGAACTCACAGTATAACTTGAGTAATATAAAAATTACTGTTACATTGAGCCCAAGAAAGAAAGGAAAGTTGAAAAATTGTAGGATGTGAGTGTAAACAAATGATTGCGTGAGGTATTGAAATTAATTCATTTACAGTGCAAGCGGCGCCAAACGCGAAATTTACATAAAGTAACCCCCCACGCTATTGTTTTGACGGCTTGACAAAGATCAACACTTTTCCAGTCGTTTCTAGATATCAGACACAAAAGGGACAATGTTTCCTTTGCTTGTCGGAATAGTACTATCGTTTTGTGAGCTGTCCAACTCCGTACCAAGTGAGTAAACATTTTTTAGTAAAGTAGAATAATATCTCGCCTTAAAACTCTTTGACTTTAAAGCGAGTTCCTTGCGTCTCAGCATTTAAAATATTCGCTATCGAGCTCTCTGCAGCTGACGAGGGTAAACAGTTTTAGGATTCGAATATTCTCTCGAGAATATTCCTGTAACCAATATCACCAACAAGTAACTTACTGATTATAACGACTCTACCGGGTCGCAGCAACCAAAAATGTCGATTTTGCAGTGATTTTAACCACATAATTTTATTTATTGGAGTTGAAATGAAACTCTCACTTATAAAATATTCTTAAGAAGCACATTTGCTGGCTTGGTTTGAAAAAACAAGGCAAAAAGCGATAGCATCAGGGAAAGTTGAGTACAGTAAGAGAAGTAGGGCCAGTTAAAATTTGTTAAGCAGTTGAAAAGATTGCTCACCTTTTCCGAACTCGGGAATTGTAAAATGATCTCGCTATATAGTTGAAGGACTTCTGTACCCTATAGCGAAAGGACTTTTAGCCGATCGGGGTCATTCCTTTAAAGCCGATTTAGGTAAATTATAGAATCCGATACAACCAAATTTGAGACGGCGATTCGATCCGAGAAAAAGCATCAAAGCTGTCTGGGTAAGATATTTTTAAAAACAGATAGCTTAATTATACAGCCGATCAACAGACTGTCACAAATCCAATGCCAAATCGGCGACAACATTATTACAATGACTGCAATTAATCTTTGTCATTCGTAATGGGAAAATTGAAACGATTCACATACATGTTGTTCGAGTCACATACATGTTGTTGTTCCTTTAAAAAGTCACTCCAAAATAGACTCCTTGGTTCCGCACCATTTTCCGCATGTGAAAAAAAAAATAGTCGTTTTGATTTAGTTCTCTTTTCTGTTTATTTAAATCTTTAAGTTTTTTTCTCGCGTGAGACATCGTACGAGATTGAGACGGAATAAAGTTGAGCGATTTAGTTACCACTGAGTTCCATTGACCTTTGAATCTTTTGGCAACCTTGGACACGTACATGTAAATTGTGTTTCTCTCAGTCTTGACCGATGTCTCTACAATAAATTATTGAATAGCGTTTTTAATTATAGGTTTAGCATGCACATTTTGCAACAGTGTAATCTTTGGAGCCAACATGCTGCGATTCGACACGCGAGCAAACAGTAGGAAAACAACAAGACATCTGAGATGCCTAAATACCTTGTGAATCTTGTAAAGAATATTTGTAAAACAATAGCGAAAATCTCAAATGATGATAACTAAATATTTACTCGCTTTGGCTTCCGTTATCAAAAGTTTGAATTGGCCCGAGTTTGAACAAAAATTTCCTGGGTATTTCAAATTCATAAAATGAAAATTAGTCTATTAATAACAAATAATAACAAACTTGAGCGGGATGGTGACCACAAACTTTGTAAATTGTGGATTTGTCTGTCCGACTAAAGCGGTGAAAGAATTTTTGTGATGAGCTTATCGTACAGATGCCTCACATTTCCTGAATAGAACGTTCCTAACGGCAAGGCTAGAACGCGTTGCAATTTTTTTGTTATATTTTTGGAAAGCCACTCTTTATAAAGGAGGACCTAAGGTTTTGCGGTTGGGCCAATTTTTTAGATCGGTTTTTTCGGTTTTTGAACAAAATTCGGTTTTGAGTTTTTCAAGCCCAATCAGTTTGCACTTTTTCCTTTTTTTCGGCGTTTGGTTTTTGATTCTTTGTCGAGAAAAAAAAAAAATTCCGAGAAAAATTTTAGAGACAGAATATTTTACTCAGAGCTTTAAACCCACGTACAATGCGAAGGCAGGTTCTTTATTCAAAAAGCTTTCAGTTTGGCGAAATTCTCACCAACTCTGTTTTCCCAACATACTTAAAGGTCATAAAATATTTAGACGCTAGGAGCCCAAGGGTTTTGCAAAGGTGATCATAAAATAAGCATTTCCTATTGATCTGAATGCGACGGAATTGCAGTCGATTTTCATTCAACTGATAATCTTTTGGTTTAATTCTATATCTAAAGTGCAGCAAGAAAAACTGTCTTTTTCTCACAAATTCTTAATGAATCAACAAGACATTCTTTCAGCGTGTGATTTTATGACAATTTTCGTTGGGAAGTCAACTGACGAATCAAAGTGTCGCTCAGTAGCTTTATTAGCGTTAGCATCTAATGTTCGCAATTATCTATAAAATCGTTAAAAGGAAACATAAACAGGCTAGCTTCACCCACTCAATTGACCATATGCAAAATTTTCCTTTTGTTTTTATAGCAGTTAATTGGGAGGGCGCCTTCATCATGTGCATCCTGAGTAATTTTTTTACACAACAAAACGCCGGCCCAGCCCAGCCGGCTCCAGCTACCATTAAAGATTTGATGGAAATTTATACAAACGAAAATTTTGTATAAGCGCACATACGCTGCTTTCGAAAAGATTTAACGAAAATTGTAAATCTGGGTATTAAAACGTTGCGGATAACTCGAAAGCATGTGGCTGATGAAAAAATGATAAGGCCCCAGATTAACACTTAATCCTTTTAGTGCTTTTTTGACTTTTGGGGTGTTTTTTTTTGGGACTAACATGCTTGGTGTAAGTAGTCATTAGACTTTAAATAGAAGTTAACCTGTGTGCCTCTGCTTTCAGTAATCTTCTCTCCGGGTCATCCATATTTCTAGATTTTTGTTTAGATCCAATAACATTTTTCTTTCTCTCTGGGTAGACATGTCGCTGTTGTTCTTTCTTTTGTTTGTTTTGTTTTGTTTTTATTTGTTTTTGTTTTTGTTTTGTGTTTTCAACCCTCAGCGTAAATTATTTCCATAGACACCCCAGAAGTAAAAGCAATTTTCAAATTCCTCTCTCACTGTAAATAGATTATGGACCACTCGTTATTTTCGGCCTTGGGAGGGGGGATGGAAGATTTCTAGGGGGGGGGGGGGAATCATTAGGTTTTCAGAGTAAAACAAAAAGGAGGTCGGTCATTGCCAACAGAGTATGGAAGAGGGACTATAAAAAAAAAATTGAGCGCCAGTTAAGTGCCAATAAGGGAGGATCAGGAATCATAAGAATATTTGAAAGCCTTATTGAGGATCCGGGGATTGGATTGTGATACAACCGACATTCCCTTCCCCCCCCCCCCCCCCACCTCCACCCATTGATAAATAATCAGGGTCCTTTCTTTAGACTTGCTTAAAAATAAGATTACTTCCACACTAACACGTTTATTTTCTCACCCAACGTTTCATCAGCTAACGATCCATGCATTACGTACAAAGTGCTTCAAGACTCTGCTCGTTCTCAGTTCAACCGCCTCTCTGGCTTACAGGAAGGAAAGTGCGACAGAAAGTTAGTTCCAGGTTGGTACAGGTTTAAAGGCGGAGCTGGGACAAAGATGCCAGAGTCTTGCGTCAAGCCACTCCAATGCAGTACCCATTCCCCTGGCTGGTACGACGGGCCCCATCCAGCGAACGTTGGGGGAATTTCATCCGGAAGAGTTTGTTTCAGTTGGATGGGTGTTTGTTGCCAATGGTCCAGCCCTGCAAAAGTGAGGCGGTGCAATGGTTTTTATGTGTATAGGCTGTCGCCGACTAGCCATTGCGCTCTACTGCACTGTGGAAACGGTACTGCAGGTAGGAAAAACGCAAGAGGCTGGGGACTAGCCGTTGTTTGTCGTCTGTGGGGGGGGGGGGTGGTTGGGAGATCACACGGGGAACGGAAGAGGGATCTGTCTTCTCTAACAGGGTTTTGGGTGGGGAGGGGACTATTGAAAATCGACTTCCAATTGACTGCCAATGAGAGAGTTCTTCAGAATACTTCACAGCCTATGAAGAGAGGGGATCAAGTTAATTTTAATGTTACGTAACCAAAATAATGACTTTAAACCTGTAAACCAAACAAGTTTAAATACGAAAATGTCGTTTTCTCAAATAATCTGTCGCGTGCGGCTGACCTCATTTACAAAAAGGCGGGTATCGTCAATTCAGAAATGGAAACTCATTTGATATTGAACATTTCCACTATCAATATCCTCCAATAAGTAGCCATCTATTCCATAATTTCCAAGGGCCATTCCAAGATAGGACACACCGCTACAACACAAGGCTGCTTTTCCTTTGCCAAAGGAGGCTTAAAGCCTTAGAGTAACGCCCATCCACTCTAAAAATACTTAATCTTATTTTTACAAATCCTTACATGAAGGACTTAGGTTCCAAATCATCAATTTTAAAACGAAGATGGAAAGTTACTGTTCCAAATTGATTCTGTTGTTACTCATTAATCTTCAGTGTCGACTGTGGAACCTACAACTTTGCCGTCTCTCGTAAGTACAACAACAAAACCAGGTAAATATTCCGTTCTTTAATGCTAATAAAATGTAAGTTTTGCCAAGCAAAACAAAAATATTGTTTTCACAATTAGCGTGAATCAAGAAGACTGGATACACGATTTGCAAAAGAAAAAGTGTATTGAATTTCGCTATTTCTCTTTAGGTAAAGCTAAAAGAACTGTTTTGGAATTATGCTTAATCATTATGTATTGACAAAATTTGTCACCATTATTTATAATGCATCGTCTTGAATAATGTTGAACTACTCTGAGGTGCATCCTCCCCCACCCTCCCCCCCCCCCCCTTCCCGCCCGAGAAAAAAAGTGAAGTGACAGGCAGAATAACATAACGGAAATAGTGAGGAAAGTTATTGAGTCAACCTCATTAATCTTCAGAGTCGACTGTAGAACCTACAACTCTGCCGTCGCTCGTAAGCACAACAACAAAACCAGGTAAATATTCCGTTCTATAATGCTAATAAAATGTAAGTTTTGCCAAGGAACACAAAAATATTGTTTTTGCCATTCGCGTGAATCAAGAAGACTGGATACACGATTTGCAAAAAAAAGAAGAGTATCGAATTTCGCTATTTCTCTTTAGGTAAAGCTAAAAGAACTGTTTTGGAATTATGCTTAATCAATATGTATTGACAACATTTGTCACCATTATTCATAATGCATCGTCTTAAATAATGTGGAACTGCTCTGAGGTGCATCCTCCCCCACCCGCCCCGCCCCGCCCCCCTTCCCGCCCGAGAAAAAAAGTGAAGTGACAGGCAGAATAACATAACGGAAATAGTGAGGAAAGTTATTGAGTCAACCTCATTAATCTTCAGAGTCGAGTGTGGAACCTACAACTCTGCCGTTGCTCGTAAGTACAACAACAAAACCAGGTAAATATTCCGTTCTTTAATGCTAATAAAATGTATGTTTTTACTCCTATGAGTGACCAAGAGAGAATTTCTCCTAACAGTATCAATACAATATCAAGCATAGAAGTGATGAGAATAAAAAAAATATCAGTTAGGAGATTATTAGTCCATCCAATACCAAATTCTCCAAATTGATATTATAAGAATTGTGTGGCAGACAGTTAAGAGAATTACTAATGAGATCTTGGGAGTTAAAGGGTTAACACCTCAACATCAGTATATATATTCTTTACCTTTTCCTCTGTGCATTTCTTCTGATACTGACACGGAGAATTCGTTTAAAACTCAAAAGCTTATTTTGTTTAAAAGATCGTTTCCCATTTTTTCATTCATGGTCTCATGATGTTTGATTCAGCAGGAATAAAGCAAATTTCACTTGCGTGTCCAAACTAATCTGCTAATTTGCTTTTATCAGAAGCCAAACAAAAACCAGTCAGCTCGGCTTGGTCGCCCGCGTTTTCCTGCGCTTTTGGTAGACCGCTTATTTTTACTATCAGTCCTCATTGGCTAACGATGACGCGAACCTTTGTAATGATTGGCTGTTGTGATTACTCTGGTTTTGTTTTTAGGGTAGTCAGTAGTCCAATTTATAGTTGCGAGAGTGGTTGCCAGGCCTCTTAATAGGAGTCAGGCTACGTTTGACCTAGTTATAATACAAATGTTGCCGCTTTTCGAAAGTAAATTACTTTGTTATCATGCTCACTAGATAAACTGGTCTCTATCACGACAAGGTCAGCTTCAGCCTCACTCCAAATTAAAGGCTTGGCAACTAACTATACAACTGTAAAATGGCCCATTGAAAAACTACTCCAGTGTAAGGAAAATTAGATAGTAGTCACTCGCAAGCTTAAGGGTTAAAAAAAGAGAGATGTTCAGGCACCGCCAATATCATTACGTTATCAGGTGACGACTTTACCATTGACGTGAAGTGCGACAGAGACCAAATCAAAGTCATGTTACACATCAAATCTCACCTCAACTACGATCCAGAAACCGTCCACCTCAACGACGCATCTTGCAAACCTTCCTTCCAAAACAGCAGCCACATATTTATCAAATCAACGCTCGAAGGATGTGGAATGATATGGAATGTCTCGCAAGACGGTAAAATGCTTATTTATCGCAACGCTATAACAGCCCTTGTGAAGGGCCGAGGCTCCTTGGGTTTGCATGCGTCACGTGACCACCTGGCCGTGTTTGAATTCCAATGTCGTTACCAGAAGACAGCGTTGTTATCCGTAATCTCATTCAGTCCGTCGGAAATATTGGTGATCAGTGATATACGTAAGTATTAGAAAGACTAAGTAGAAGCTATCACGATTGCATCTTCTGGCCAAATTTCCATCGAAAATTTGCTTCCATCGCCTATGAGGACATCGCGAGTGTTCAATGGGGTTTTGCACAACTCTGATGGTGTTCAACCACCCCCTCTCTCCCCTCTCTTTCTCTTATCTCTGTCTTCCACATTCCCATGACCCCGTCAGAGTGAGCAGAGTTGATTTCCAAATGGAATGTCAAAAATTGGCCATCGCGGTTTCCTCTCTCAGCGACCTCGCATTGTGTCTTTGCTTGTGACCGAAGGAAATGCACACTTGAAGTTATAAAACAAACGTGCGGGGCCACTTTTCTGCGCAATAAATCTTTCATTTTCCCTCCTTCTCTGTCATCGTCCAGAATTCCAAATTGTCATTTTTCAATTCAGTGTTAAACGTAATCCAGAATTACTTCTTAACTCGCTCTGATTGGCCTGGAAAACTTGCGCTATCTTCTCAACCAATCTGATGCCAGAGTCTAACCCAACGACGTTTGCCACGCCTTCCACTGTCTACTTGTAATTCGCTTTGAGTTTTCATTTCCCCATGGAAAGCTAGTACATTGCATAACCATGATAATAATAAACCATGAGACTCGATCGAAACGCCATCTAACTTTACAGTAGTATAGCTGCTTCAGAAAGAAAAGATTAATTACTATTCCGAGTTTCGTTCCATCTCACAGAGTCGTTTGGAAATTTCACGTTCGAGATGAACCTATTCAAAACCGGAGATTTCCGTGAGCATTACACAGAATACCCTGTTGGACCAGTAGACGTAGGAACAGACATTTTTCTTCAGGTGGCAGTGAAATCAAATGATACTGGAGTTATTGTGTTTGTGGATGAGTGCAAGGCGACAGCCACACCTAATTATGATGATGAGATGCAGTTCGTTTTCTTAGAGGATGGGTAAGTTAAGAAGAAATATTCGAAAGACGTCGCCATTAAAGCGTAAATATGAACTTTCTGTTGATCACTCCTCTTCTTTCATCTCCCTGCGAACAAGTACGAGCGACAAGAAATGAAATTCCTTGACTCAAACATTTTTTTTCTTGGCGTTGCTGTTTTTTGTGTGCTCGTCACTGACCGCTTACTGAGTTGTTTTCAAAATGGAGTTGTTCATATACTCCATATAGATATTGTAGAATGTAACCTTGTTACCAGGGGTTTTCTCTTTAAATTGGGAGAAGCTCTGGGGGAGAGAATGTATTTCTGAAGACACTTTTCAACGTTAGAATCTCAACCGAATTATTTAGTTAATTTTTAAAGAAACTTTTTAGAACAGGGGGAATGCTACTCCTCAAAGAGACTCGTAAGTGGATTATGCAGCCCCGAATGGTAAATGTACCCGAGCACCACTTTAATGAGCGACGGACCAGTTAAGGGAGTACCTAGATATAAACAACTGTGATTTGAAGCCACTTCGGTTCGTGTATTGACGGAACTTTCATCACATTACAGGTGTCCCAAGGACAACAATCTTCGCTATAACTACACCTTGTCATCTGTTCAGCGTTTCATCATGGGTGCGTTTCACTTCCGCCCCGTTAAGTCAGAAGAAATCTTCCTCCATTGTTTAGTGTTGGCCTGTCTTCATTCTGATGAGTCTTCGCGCTGCGCGAAAGGATGTCCGTTCGAAAAGAGGAAAAGGCGAGACACGAAAGAAAAAGTTGAACAACATCTGGCTGTGGGGCCCATAATTGTTTCTTCCTCCCAACCAAAAGAGCCTTCAGGTAGAGCTGATTGCTTTGATTAAGAGCAGAACCTGGTGAAATTTCGGCTCCATATTTGCAATACAATTTAGGAATTTCTTTTTCGATAAATGGCCGTTTTATCGTTTGTTTCACGATATAGAGTGAAGCTATCAGTTGTACTGATTACGCCGTTATGAATTCTATAGTGCACTTTTCGTCAGGCGACGAAGTCCACGGTTCACGTGCCATTAATCATAACATCTTGGCTTGCTGTTATTGGTGTGTTTGTTTGTTCGTTCATCGATTCTTGCATTTGACAGCTGATTTTCTTACCAACCTGTCCGTTGGTTCATTCGTTCATTCTCTCATTTATTCATTCAGGCAGTCATTCAATCATTTATCCTTGCATTTACGCATTCATTGACGCATGCATGCACATATTCATTCATCGTTCATCTACTCATTGATTTATTCTTTTCTTGAAATTCATGTACACATCTACTAATTCATTCATTCAACGCTTCCTTCGTACGCGAATTCATTTCTATAATCATGTATCAACCTGGATTTTCTAAATTTGGTTGTTTTGGCTGCGGTGATGAGACCGTTGCCAAAAGTTGACGAAAGAATTGGCTTTCCCCAAGGCTTTTTCACTTGTTCCCCCAAGAGAAACTTACAAGATGCTTTCTTTCGATAGTTTGATTAAGTGACGTGTTCATTCAGCGAGTTCAGCATTAGTTCATGACTCACTTGTCTTGGATTGCCTTGCAGTGTCATTCTCACCTAAAGACGACACCACCACCATAGCCGTAGTGGCAGGAGTTCTCGGCTTCGCCGCCCTTTTTCTTGTGGTAGCCGTGGTAATTATTCTTTGCAAGCCCCACAGGACACCCAACGTGACTGGAGCGACCATTACTCTACTAGTACGAAGCAATGATCCAGGACCGAGCTGAAATGGAATCCAATGAATTTATAATTTTCTCGGATTCGGTCCTCGATCCTCCCGTTAAGTTCCTTCCGGGAAGTACCGGTGCATTTTTCGAAAAGTGGCTGATAATCAAGACTAAATTTAGAGCACTGCAGTAAAACGTTGGGCATGCGCAAAGGATCAATTTTTCAATCAGGATCAATTTCCCGCGCAAAATTTCTAAGGAAAACAATACGCCCAAAACATTGACAAATAATCAAAACAATTGAACGTTCATGGACTCAAAGAGAGAAAAATAGAACTCATAAATTTTTTAACAAGTGCGTTATTGATTTAGCATTTTGTTTTAAGCTTTATCGAAAGAATGATACGGTCGAAGAAAATTACCAATTCTCTTGTACGGTCTTAAACACTGCTTCTTACTGGCTCGTGTTGTTGCTTATAACTCGCGTAAATTTTGTGCTTATCGTGATTTTTACGGACTGAAAGAAAGCAACTTAGCTATTATAACGTTCATACATGCATAGACGAACCAATTTGTTATGATTTGGTTTCTAAATTTCTAATTCCAACTTTTGCCCAGTTTTTTAGGTATCGTAACGAGAGAGACTTTATAGTGTGTTTTGTGGACTGCATTGGAGAAGAAATGTTTCGTAAGCGTTTTTCATAGGCACTTGACACCTTACTGTATGTAAATAGGACAAAAAACCAACATTTTGGGGGTTTTCGTAATGGTCAAATTTCAAAATAGGTAGAAGTTATATGGGGCATGATTTCTAATAACAAAAAATATGTTAAGAAATCAAAGAAATATATCAATAGCATTTATTATAAAATTCTCCGTCCATCAAGCTGCTTTGTGTCCGCACAAGAATTGCGAGTGCTCATCACTCATTGTTTCATTGGGCAACAAATAAACGCGTAAACAAATTTGACCTTATTTTGATTATTTTTTCTGGTAAATTGCAATTACAACGAAACCGGGAAGGATAGAACCGGAATTTCTTACAGATGCTTCAATCTAGGTGTAACTGTCTCTTCTTTCCGTTGAGAAAGTAATTTCGATTTTTTGTCACCTTATACGGTGTCTATGGTATTTACCAACAGCCGTATTATAACTATGTGGATCAATTAAAAAATGCCACTCAAATCATGATTTACCATAGCTATGGTATTTTGCCGTCGTTTTGTTTGAGGGCTGTTATAATGAAGGAGTTTGAAGGGGTTTGGGTTCGTCGTTGAGTGATGCTCTACGACCTCCAGGTGAAACACCAGACGTCGAACTTAAGCTCCTTCAAAACCACCCATAATAACAATTCGAAGCACTGAGGATAACAAAACACCTTAGGTGAGGAGATTGAGTCTTCCAAGACGTTATTTCATGAATATTATTTTGGATGAGTGGATAAGCAGTATGGTAAATTCCGAATATTCACTGCAAAATGTACTGAGTAGGGAGACAGATTATAGCGGAGCTCGCAGAACGAAGCCCCATACCATTTTAATCTGGTAGTAACTGAACGATCGAAATCCTCAATACATAGATGAACAGTAACGGTAATATTTTGACTTAATCATTTTCCCTCCAAATCAAATTTTCATGGGCTTTTTTTCTTTGCGATTCGGCGACGGTTTTGGTTAAAACTTACTTCTCAAAGAGAGAAAACCTAATCTTTTGTAGGACTTGAAACAGTGGAGAACTTTATAATCTTTTAGTACTTTTTCATATTAATAATATCAATTTTAGTCTGGAAGGTTTCTCATCGGATCAGCTCGCCTTTAAGTTTCGTTTATAAAGAAAATTGCTATCAGTATTTACTGCGAGTGCTGGTTAATAAGAGAAGTCCACTGAATTCCTCCCTAGCTCTTTGACAGCAATACTCATGGGGACATTTGACGCCTTTAAAAAACAGGAAAATTTATAGTTGGGAAAAAATTTATTAACTACATATCATTTGTAATCTCTTGCTATATAATCAATCAAAAATTTAAAGTTTTTGAACGTTCCAATGGAAAGATAAACATCGGGTTTTTTTTTAAATTTAGTAAAGTTAATTCTGCTGAGATATTTTGATGGTGAAAGTTGTCAAACTTTATTGTTCCTTTAGAAGAAAAAGATGAGACAAAGCAAACGAAGATCTGCTAAAAAAGTCACTTGAATATCATTTTCCTTTTACCATGCAATATCAGGGTATTTCGGTCCTTGCACAATATTTAAAATATTGACACGAAAATCCCAATTAACACGTCAACTGGTTGTGGTTTATTCACACTGGAACATATTTTTGTCCACCGAAGTATTTTTTCCCGTTAAAGCTAGGGACGAGATTCTCGATAACTTTTTCAATACAAAACGTTAGGAATATCAAATAATCTCATTAGAAACGACCTCTATTGAAAGCAAAGCATATTTGCGACGCGAGAAGTAAGAACAAAGATGCTTCCAGACACAAACACATGAATACAACACTTTTACAGATAACGCTTTCTAGAGGAAAAGTGCGAAACCACAAGAAAAAGGTGGAAGGATAACATAGAAAATCTCTTTTTAAATTACTTCACACATACCAAATAGCTTAAATATTTTAAAACTCTCCAATACAATAGACCAATCTTGTTTCTTTCTGCGTCGTGTAGCTACAACTCTCTTTACAGCTGTTTGAACCGTTTTGTCGACAGAAGTATATCTTCTATGTGAATTACTCTTATGGCGAACAAACGTGCGCTTCAGTTGATCAGGCGCATTTGGTTTTGGTTGATTCAAGGGTTAAAGAGAAAAAGTTGAGTAGTCACTATTCAAAAACAACAATAATTGATATTCTTCCTTTTCTTATGCATAGGCAAGTTTGTAATCCAAGAGGAGTCGTGTAAAGGAACTTAATCGCTATCACCAACTTAGAGCGAATTTTGTTATTCAAGTTGTATTCCTGTTCCTCTGTTACCTCGGTCAGGATGGACGAGGCACCAGAATCAGGACAATTTATTGGCATTGAGGCCGATTTCAATTCGGAGCTGCCCAATGACGAAGACTGGGACACAGACTTGGAAGATTCATGCCCAGAGAAAATCAGCAATATTTCTCAAGAGCAGATATACTTAGCAGCTTGTAAAAAGCTGGGAGTACCTCCTGCATCAAACTTCATTAAACAAATGGGAAGTAGTAAAGTTGACCTTCGACATTATGGTCTCCTAGATCAGGGGTTGCTCGCAGTCTGCCATGCTCTAAACCGAAACATAACAGTGACCACGTTAAATCTTCATGACAACGGAATAACCAAAACAGGTGCTCAAGGCCTTGCATCTCTTCATGAGGAGAACTGCTTTCTAACTGACCTTGACATTTCTGGAAATGATATCGGTGTCGAAGGTAGCCAAGCTATGGAGCGTATGCTTAAGAACACTTCTTCACTTAGACAGCTACACGTTTCAAACATTTGCAGAAATGGTGGCCATATTCTTCCTCTCCTAGAGGGACTCAAAGAAAATTATTATTTGAAAGTTCTTGACTTGAGCCATAATTGCCTAAACGATGAAGGAGCTGCTACTTTAGGCTCAATATTGTGCGAGACAAGTTCACTAGAATTTCTTAATGTGCGATGGAATAACATAACCGCCCAAGGGGCAGCGGATCTCATAAATGGCCTTCGAGATTGTTACACTTTGAAGGAGCTCGACTTTTCTTGGAATAGCTTGTCTGGGGTAGGAGCACAAGCCTTGAGAGTTGCACTCGAGGCAAATGAGTCACTGCTGCATCTGGATGTTACCAACACGTCAATTCGGCTGCCTGAGGCAAAGATCATCGCGAAGGGCTTGAAAAGAAACAAGACTCTCCAGGTGCTGTGCATTGGAAATAATCCGTACTTGAGTAAGGGTGTGCATGCGCTCTTAAAAGCAATTCGCCGAAATCACGAGAGTGCCCTCGAAGAGCTTCATCTACAGGGGATGGCTCTTGACAGAGATTGTCATAAAGAGCTGGAAGATGTGATCCAAAAGAGGCCCAACTTTAACTGCACCTGGCAAATAAGTATCCAGGGAGGTCAAGCTAGGGACCTTATGAGCCCAGAAAAAGCCTCGCCATAGGATGTATTTGTGCGCTTCGCCCGCAACAGTGGACTGCGAATGATGGACATGTTCAAAGAGCTTTCTGGTAAGCGCGACACGATTGTGGAAGAGGATTTTATCGCAGGCCTGAAGAAAATGAACATTAGCATGACAAAGGCTGATTTAAAGACTGTGTTTTCCATTCTGGATGTCAATAGAGACGGAAAGTTACAGTTCCATGAATTTCCCAACCTTGTCGCCCTAAAGCTGCATGAACAGACTCTCGAACGAACAAAATTGCATATTTAAGAAGGACAAGATATAAATCAAATGCTTTCATTAAGAGTTACAATCGAGCCAAAAGCACTCAATAACCAAAATTTCTTAGGTATAAGTCTCCGCTCATCGCATTTGTCGTTAATTCACACCACTGTACTTTGAATCAAGTAAGCACAACCCAAAGATTTGGAGGCTAATACAAATTACAGCCACCAAACGCACGAAATCGTAAAAATATTGCTTAGGATAAACTCTTGCGTTCCGAATAAAGACATGGGATTACTTTTCTTTCCGTCTCAGAATAAGGCAGTTAAACAAATTATTCCCTCCTTAATTTGAAAAATTGCAATCTGCTCCAGAGATGTTTCAGGAAAATTGGAAGAACATGATGCAATATCATTAGATCATTTTGTTTTAGATGACAGTTTTTTTCTCCTTCCACGGGTGATATTATGCACGATGTCACCTTAGTTGTTCGTTAGCTGGAAAATGGTATAACTATTACAATGTGCTTAATCTTTGTTTCGTTTTAAAAACACAATATTTCCCTTGACTTTCCCATGAATCCGAGGGGGAAAACAACACTTCTACCAAATTTCTTCTCAAATGTCTTATCCTTGTGGTTATTTTAAGTGTTAAAAGTAAAACTGAAAGAAAAGACACTTCACCTTTTCCCGTGGCTAGATCAATAGCAATTAAAGACAAGCATAAATATATTTGCTTTTTAATAAAACGGGTAAATGCATAATTACATCGGCATTCAAAATTGTATCTTCTTCTAATGAGCGCATTCAGGGGTCTACAGAAGATGCAACTGCTACTCACAATTCTCTGTCATTGAACATGAATTTGGCGCGACATCCCTCAAATGCGGTTTACATGGGAGTGAAACTGAGAAGATATAGCTACTGAAACCTTTTAGCATTAGTGGAATATAGAACTTTAAATTCAATATCAAACAATGCTATTTAACAAAGTAAGACAAATCTTATTAGATGGGCAGCTCGAAATTGACCCTCATTTTCACGCTACGGGCAAGTTCAACAATATTGGAAAGGCGGACAACCTGGAAACAAACGGACGAAGACGCCAATAATTAGCGATTTGCATCATATTGACTTTCACAAACACTATAAGTTGCAATTTCCTGTTGCCGTATCACGAAGCTCAGTAAAATCATTGTAAAGTAGTGCTCTTCTCTTAATGTTTAAAGTGAAGACTCTTACCATTTCAGCAGCTTCTTCAAGGTCATCACAGGCGATAATTCTTAACCCACTAGCAGCAATGAGAGCCTTCGCGTCATCCACTCGAGTTCCTGCCGAGTAAACACAAATAGGACACATCTAGATCTCATCAGAAGAGGTTTTTCAATTATTAAATATATAGGTTCAGTAAATTAGACCTGTGAAAACATAAAAGTGTAGTTACGGACACCTCTTCTACTTCTGAAGGATGAGACGTGATGAAAAAGGCGTACAAAACGTTATTTTGGTTTCCCCACCAAAATGCTTTCAATAAGACCTGGCACCCGCCGGAGCTCCGGCGGGTATTCTGTTGTGAATCGCCGGGTATACTATGGAAGCTTTCAAGCAAAATCACGAAGTGAGACCCAAAACGCCTCGAGATCTTGTAGAGTTCTTTCAGTCGACTTTTACCGTTATAAAAGAGTTTTGATAAAAATGATTGACATTGTCTCATCCTATGTTCCAGCATACATTTCATACGTTTCCAGCAAGAATAAATTTTGAGTTTCCAAGAACATAGATCTTCTGACTCAAATTTCGGTAACCAGTCACCATATGTCCTTTCAAAGGACTTTTTGTGTGAAACTCAGTGAGCAGGCTTGCATGTCAGCACATGGAAGATTTTGATCAGAAATAAAACGATCAGTATAAAGGAGACGAAAATTTGATGAACATCTACGGAAGTTTAACACCGAAACTCTGATTCTCTAAAATTCTCCGGCGGGTGCTTTACCGAGGTAGCCACCTTCTTCAAATCTTATTGAAAGCACTGCCGCCATCACTTTTTAATCACTGGACAACAAAGACAAATGGAATAAGCTGGAAAGGTGCACCCAAATTAGAATGCAACCATAGCAACTTCATCACGGTTCGACGTAGACTCGTGGCAAGGTTGCGGTCTCCCACACCAACAGGAGATTATAGATTCGTCCCCAATCTTCTAGCTAACTTGGACCAAGAAACAAATGAAGGAAAGCCTACTAACGTATAGATCAATATGCATTCCTAGATATTAACTTTCAGTTAAAGAAGATCACTGCAGACAGTACCTTGCAATCGTACGACAATAGGAATATTCAGTTCCAGTTGTCTCGCTGCAGCAATAATTCCTTCCGCTATGACGTCACAGCGCATTATACCACCAAAGATGTTTACAAGAGTTGCGTGGACCTAAATAAAATCCATCCAAAAGATCAATTGGTTACTATAATTTCCAGCTTAAGGGGTACCCTAAACAAATTCGTTGTAAGGGGTGTAAGGTTTAAAAACAACACGGTAATATCGGGTTTCAAACTCCATCGTTCAACGCGCTTAACTCAACTGATAATCGTAGAAAACCTGTCATCACAGTGGAAACAAAACCTATTCTGGGTTTTTAGATCACCGTTATAATGAAAACACAAAACATTATGACTGAATAATCGCTTTTTACCATTTTGCGATGGTCTCACTATAGAAGCTACTGGTGAACAAGCAGGTCATGTAATAGTACCTTTTTGTCGTCACTGATGATCTTGAATGCTGCCATAACCTGCTGTATTGTTGCACCACCGCCAACGTCCAAAAAGTTTGCGGGCTCACCACCATGTAGTTTGATTATGTCCATAGTCGCCATAGCTAAACCGGCGCCATTCACTAGTGAAAGAGTTCACGTTATTTAAATGAAACATCGTTTGATCGCCATAATTATTTATAAATGATACCGTATTTACTCTCTTTGACGTCGCCCTCGAAAGAACGCGGCGTTCATTCAGATGAAACGTCTCTTATTCGCGCGTAAAAACAAACAAAACAAGTACGGTAAAACTACATGTTGGTATTTACACCACTGTTGCACATATCGCACGCCACTCAGTTACGATTCTATCTCAGCCGAAAAGCGAGAAGTTAGACCTTAAAAAAAGTTTTTATTTTGCATAGTGCCCACAATTGAGTTACCATAATTCTTGTCAGTATTATAAGAAGGCTTTGAAATAAAAGCTACCGATGAATAAACACCGTACAACCACGACATAACGCTAGTACTCCAGGTTAATATTGTAATTCAAAATCTTAAATCCTCGAATCTGATTGGCTGATCACGCGCCTCTAACGGGCAAAACGGACCTTGGTACGGAGTTATTTTCCGCACCATTCGCGGCTCGGCTGAAAAAAGTAAACCCACGGAAAAGAAACAAATATACGTTGCTTACTGGTCTAGTTCGGTCCATATGGTTTAAAATTGTGCCCTTGGTCTTGAGTACGGCCGTACTCAGGATCTGGGGCACAGCTTTGACCTCCCACCCAGTAAATAAGAAAAAGCTGTAACTTACCCAGACATCCAATACTTCCGTCAAGTCCAATGTAGTTCAGATTTGCTTTTCCTGCTTCTACTTCCCTCTCGTCTTCTTGCGACCAATCTTTCAGTTGAAACACTTCTGGTTGTCGAAATTCAGCATTGTCATCAAAAAGCACTTTGGCATCCATACATACAACTGAAACAGAGAATCCTTCATCAAATACAAATTTTACCTCATTTGCTGCCCCTAAATGAGTATTTCAAGCGAGAAAAAAAACGAGCTTAAAGTTTTATTCCAACTGGAATTTCACTCAGGTACAAATGCACTCTAAAGGAAAAAAGGTATTTCCCAGAAAATGAGTGTCTTTTACAGGTTATTTAAAAAAGTCTTCATTTTAGTGTTTGTAAGTCAAACCACTCCAGTTTAACCCTCTCATTGCCATGATCTCACAAGTAATTCTCCTTACTGTCTGCAATACAATTCTTTATTTATTAGTTTAGAGAATTTGGTATTGGATCAACCAACAATCCTCTACTTGATATTTTTCTTCATTCTCATCAATTTTCAGCTTGATATTGTATCGATATGGTAAGGAGTAATTCTCTCTTGATCACTAACAGGAGTGGTTTACAAATTATGGGCCATTGGGGTATTTATCCTGCTTTGTAAATATTGAGGAGATCAGCATGAGTGCAGAAGAAAATCAAAAACAGAAGGCTAAAACAAAATGTCTCGGCCACACTGCAGCTTGTTAAATTTACAATATTTGTTTGTGACATATTTAACCCTTTCATTCTCTAGATTTCCATAGTAAACCTGCTTACTGTCTGCCATGTAATTCTTATGATGTTAGCTCAGAGAATTTGGTAAATCGAATCAACTTATAATCTCCTTATTGATATATTTTCTTATTCTCATCACTTGTCTGCTTGATATAGTCTTGGTATTGTAAGGAGAAATTCTTTCTTGGTCAATCTTTGGATTTGAAGGGTTAAAGATCATGTGATACCCTATTATAGCCTAGAGGACATCAGAATAAGAAAAAACAAGATAAATAACTTTAAAAATGCTTGCAATGCCCACAAGAGGTTGCCCTTAAGAGCAAGCTCCTCCTTTAAGTGACTACATGAGGAAGGGTGGAGAATTTTGGGAAAATGGCTGGTTTTCTGGTGTGATTCTAACAGAGTGAGGCTGCAGAGAAAGGTTCCAGTTAGTTTGATGGATACTAACCTCTTCCTAGTACATCTTCACTCATGGGGTTTATTTCAATTAGTGTGGCATCCTTTTCAATAAACAGATCATAAAGTCGCACAATGAAATCAGCAGCCTGATCTGCACAGCTTTCACTAAAACCCATCTTTTTGGCAAACTCCAGAGCATCAGACTTTGACAATCCTGGGGAAAAATTGTTAAGAACCACATAATTATTTAAAACCCTGCCAAGGCAGTCCAGTATAATGTAAAAAAAATTTAGTTTATTATAAGGTAAGGTAAAATTTTAAAATAGTTTGATATGTAATTAACCCTTTAACTCCCATGATCTGATTGTTAATTCTCCCCCCTTGCTGCTACACATTTCCATGTGCATCAGTTTTAAGAATTTGGTATTACTTCTACCAGATACAATTGAGTATTCTCATTACCTGCTTGCTGGATGGTGGAGAGATATTGTTGGGAGAAGGTACATGTGAATCACTTCAGGGAGTTAAAGGGTTAACTTCGTTCTGGAC
Source organism: Pocillopora damicornis (assembly GCF_964200805.1). NCBI lineage: Eukaryota > Metazoa > Cnidaria > Anthozoa > Scleractinia > Pocilloporidae > Pocillopora > Pocillopora damicornis. The sequence continues at coordinate 6,120,899 of NC_142675.1, forward strand.
AAATAAATTATCGTAATCCTTTGACAAAAGAAAAACTACACACCACCCTAATTACTTCCAGTTTAGCCCATTCAACTCGCATCTCAGCAAACATTTGACCAAAATTCTTCACAAACATGAGAAACACAATGTGGTTTGATTTTTCCCAATCTTGAGAGTTCATAATAAATAATTTTTTTTTCGGTGAGTAAGCACTTTTCTTACGAGTTTCATGATATTCCTTAATTACTTTCATGTTATTCTGCAGCAGTACATGTAATGTTTGATATAATTTTGACATAATATTATAATTATATGATGCAAACCTTGCACAATATCCACTCCAAATTTAATGATGGCTTCTGGAGACTCCTTAGCAACCTGTTCAATGTCAACTCCTCCTTGCTGGCTACCAACCAGAACAGGTCCCTGCATACAAGGAAGAAGATAAAATAATTATAGTGCCAGTGGTGAAAGAGAAAAATCAAATTTTTTAATGAAGAAACGAAGAAAGAAAAAAATGAAAAAAAAAGAAGAAAGAATTTAATTAAACAACAAACAAGGAAATGAATGAAACAATAAACAAAGACAGCATGAATGAAAAATTGATGATGAAACAAAAGCACATGTGAGGTAATCGATAGACTAAATTCAGAATCTACTGTTTGTGGCGTCTCACAAGTTTATTTGACTCACAGACATCACACTCTAAACATACCACACAATCCTAATAAACTAAAGTTTTCCCACTGACGCCATGATAATAACATCAAAATAAAAACATAGCACTTAATTTCAAGAAACATTTAGAGTACCTTAAATGCTCTCTCTAAGGCAATGGCAAAGTAGTATTCCCTTCTCGCATAAAGTCTTTCACAAATATAAACCTGCAATTTAGATTAATCTTTTAAAAAATGTTCTTGAATTAAACAAAGGCAGAGATAAACCACAACAATGTGCTTAGAAATGTTGGGTTCTATGGCAACATTTCCTATCTTACTGCTACAAGAATAACTAGATTTACCAGTTTACTGGTCAAAATGGTTGTTACAGTTGAACCTAGATGTTAACAAGATTTGCAAGTTGTTTTGCTTGCCACTGTAACACATTATTGTTTCTTTATAGGTGATGTTAAGTGAACAACATTATTTTAAAAGCAATTTATACTGTAACAAAATATTTGCTCACATCATTGCATATTCGACCCTGCTCTCCAGTCTGTTTTGTAAAGAGCTTTTTACCAAGCATCCTTGATGCCATTTCTTTAGCTTCATCTGGCCTGTTAAAAAATTACACCTACTAGATGAGTACATTGTGTGGTGGCATCTTAGTGAAGAGCATTGATCTAAAAAAACTAGGCCAAGAATAAAAACAACAAAGTACAGTGTGTTTAACAATTTTCAAAACTTACGAGAACACAATCCTTACACCACCCTTGAGCCCTCCTTCGAATGTTCCTTTTCCACGGCCACCAGCCAAGACTTGTGCCTTGACTACCAGATCAGAGTCACTTTCAATACCTGGAAGCAGACATTAGCACATTTTCATATACAAGCAGTTTTTGGAAAATAACCAAGATGCAAGTTCAGAAGTGAAGTTAAAACCTTAAACATGGTTGAAAAGTAATTTTGCACAGGGTTTTTAAGCTTATTAGGAAAAAAGTTTTAAGAAAAATAGGCATGTGGGTTGTTTCTCAGCTGTACTAAATGAATTTTGAGGTTATCTGCAAGACTGGAACAAAAAAATTACATAAACATCCTTGTAATCATGTTATCTGATTGTCCATATGAGTGTGTGTAGTCCATTGTCGAGACTGACGTTTCACCACCTGAGCAGAAGTTATCATCAGAGTCGAGTAAATAGTTGTTGTCAGTAGCATGTACTTGGTCCATTTTGAGTAAACTGATTGGTCCATTTAGCTGTGATGTTATTGACTATAGGACTCAAGTGGCATAAGAATAAAGGGGGTAAGTTTCTATAGAAACTGTGGTGCTACATCAGTGGGAGGGCATAGCAGGTAATTTAGTGTTAACAACAGAGTTGAAAACGTAAATTAGCCACCATAAAGAGTAAAAAAGCTGACGTTTCGAGTGTTAGCCCTTTGTCAGAGCGATGGCATAAGTTCAAGGTCATGATTGGTCAGCTTCTGACCAATCATGACCAACTTATGCCACTTGAATTACTAAATTACACTCAGTTAACTAGCTCTAACTGACCTTTTGTAGAGACAGGACACACCTGTACTAAATAGAAAATTTACCTTTTCTCTTACTACACTAAACTGGCTAAACAAGACGCATTCAAAGACTTCAAGAATAACACCCTTAAAATCTTCAAATGTGAACTATGCATCTACCTGCGTTATCTTTGAAGACCAGCCTTCCTGACATCCTGTCTCCCTGGACTTAATGTAAAATCACAATTGTACAAAACGTTACTAAATCTCCACCAGCAAGGGTAATTTTAACCTTTCAACTCCCAGTAGTTCACCAAAACAGCATATCTCCTAACAATATCGGTATGTTTTCATGCAGAAGGCAACAAAAAGAACACATCAAAGGGCTACTTTCAATTGTTGAACTTGTGGATACACTGTTCAGACTATAATTATTTTCTCTGTTGGGTCACAATTAAGGTTACAAAATAAACTAAATATGTAATTCCCACCCTCCTAAAAAAAGATTAAATTCTTAGCAGGGAATCATCAGTGGTTTAAAAATCTGATTAACAGGGTTCATAACCTTTTTCAGAAACAAATTCCAAGGACTTGTCCAAGACTCAGAGCAATTTTTTCAGGACTCCAAATTTCACCTTAAACCCTTTCCTTTCTAGATTAATTAAAAAAAAATTTATAAATCTCTTTTTTTCTTAATCAATTTTATTTACAGTCTACATATAGTACATTTCTTGAAATGTACATATTGTGGATTTTGAAAACTTTATTGCTTGATTTAGGCTAATTTCCAAGATTATCTAGGACCTGAAGTCTTTTTTCAGGACTTTCCAGTCCTAGAACACATCAAAATAAAATTCCAGGACTTTCCTGTTCTCCCAGAACCCATACAAATCCTACCATTATGTGGCACATGCCACCATATAATTGGATGTCATTCCCTTAGAGGTCTGTGCCAATTGTTCAGCTATCATTAATAAGAAGCACCCCTCCCTAAGACTCCCAAGGCTACACTTCAAAATTTGAAAATTGAATCCCCACATTACTTGTTCCAATGCTTAGCATAGTCCATGTGTAATAATATCAACTAAATGATGTTGTTTGATTGAACACTTAATTCTCAAGACTGAAATTATGGGAAATCTGTGGCACATAGAGTGAAGAATAGACTTTTTTGATCTTGGGAGTAAAAGGATTAAACATCAATGTAAACATGACTCAACTGAGCCTCCACAATTGTGGGTTCTGGAAATTAACTTATGATCCACACAGTTTTTGGAGCATATGTTCTAGAACTGGTGAGATAATATGGAGGAAATCTAAACGCTAATCATTTCCTATTTGACTTTTTCTTCATACGTTTTTAAATTTTAACATTTTTTTATGAAAAAATGATCGCAGTTATTTGTGAATATCCGTACCAAGAGCTGTATTGTTCTAAGAGTTTATGATAATATTTGTCTCTGTGATTCAGATCTGTCATTTGATAGTTTTCTTTAGCTAAGACATCTGTACACTACCTACACCGAGTTTAACAGTAGCATACAAGAAGCTTTCGACTGTTTTTAAATTGTAGACACCAATAAAAACAAAGTGAACGATGTGTGTATATTGTACTAGTGAAATTATTCGCTGTAAAAGACACAATATACCCTCATATTCGCGCATTACGTACCCAAAGTAGTCGCTATTTCATAAGCTTGTTCAGGTGTCCTAGCCACACCACCCTGAGGTATAAGAATTCCTGCCTCCTGAAGAAGTTTCATGCTGTAGTGTTCATGTAGCGACAGATTTCTGTTCTGCTGATGCTGACAGCCATTTACACCCAACACCTGCAAGTAAAACAACGATTAATAACAATATGAGGATTCTTCAAGAAATTCGAGAATACTTGCGATTTCATACCCGCGGCAAAAGCCTTGTTTGAGACCGCAAGCCACCAACACATAGCTTCCGAAAACCGTTTAGGGCGGCCGCCATCTTTGTTTTCGTTATGCTGTTGAAGTACGCGTGATCAGACAAGTAACGCCGCGGGGTCAGTGGAAGGCGGGCGTGAATAGAATGTTTGATCCAAAACATGGCGGCACCTCGTCCTCTGAAAAGACCACGCTTGGGGCAGCCTGATGTCTATCCACAAGACAGTAAACAGCGAGAGGTACAATTAAATCGAAATTTAAACGCTAGAACTTCATTTTTGTAGACAACTTAAATATGTTTCTTCGACAGGACGAGCTCACCGAAGAAAATGTCAAAAAGGGATTTAGCTACCAACCGCTTCCATTTAGCTCGGGGACAAATGAGGTTGGTATGATTTGACATTTTGTCGTCACATATGCAGTTGATCGCTTCATAGATGCAAACTTGAATGTATATTTTCCTTCTTCAGTATGGATCAGCAAAGGATATCATGTGTAATGTGCCGCTGTCAAAGGTATTGTAGGTGCTTGTTGAATTAAAGACCTCGCAAATTGCGGTCTTCTCTTTATGATAGATAGTGGCTTCGCAGTTTTATGTAAAGGTATTTAATCGATTTGTCACTGATAAAAAGAACTGATTTTTTTTTCACTTTGTATTCGGATGGATGATAATGATACAAGGCAGTCTTAACCATATCAAGTTACATATTCTAGTCCCATTTTGTGCATTGATGTCGTCGTTCTAATTTATTTTTTGCTCACCTATTTTTATTCCTGTATTATTTTTCAATTCTGGAGATTATCTTAAAAATCAAAGAAAAAAGATTTAAAATGAAGGGAAAAATTTTAACCCTTAGGTATTAACTCTGTATGTTGAACTACTGTTGTACATTGACCTTTTAACTCCCATGAGTGACCAAGACAGAATTTCTCCTTACAATATCAATACAGTGTCAACCAGATAAGTGATAAGAATATAACAAAATATCAATTTGGGGATAATAAGTTGATTCAATACTAAATTCTCTGAACTAACATTATAAGGATTGTGTGGTTGACATTTAGGAGAATTACAAATTTGATCTGGGAGTTAACAGGTTAAGGTATTTTCTAGATATTCTCATCAGCCCTTTTACTCACATTAGGTCTCCATATCCATTCCTGTAACCATCTGGTCTACATTTCTTTTTATTTCAGCTTTGAGAAATTAGCTTTAAATCTGTAACTGTCCCTTGCTGAAATTTCTTTTTTTATTCTCATCACTTTTTGCTTGAAAATGTTTTGATACTGAAAGGAGAAATTTTGTTTTGGTCACTCCATGAAGTGAATGAAGGGTCAATAAAGGAAAAAAGCCATCAGTTTCCCCCTGTTCCCCCTCCTTTGAAGGATTCAGATCTCAGACCTTTAAATCAGATGCTCAACCCACTTAGCGAGTAGTTTCATGTATTAGATGCAGCTATGGTGATTGTGGTGCACACTGCTAAGATCTGGAGTGTTAAATATTTTTTTGATGTTTTAAAGAAAATTTAGGGGTAATGGTAGATTTTGTGAGAAATATATCTCTCCTTGTTTGACAAGTGAGTACAAAATTTACCATATTTCTACAATATCTTAAAATTGTGAAATTGCCCTTTTAATAAACTTTTGGATCATGTGCACTAATTAAGGAACAGAGCACTCATTGGTACAGAGATTACAAAATTCTCAGTCTACAGTACAGAATTCTCTACTACTATTTAAATGGCCTGTGCTTATCTTTATTCAGAAAATTTATTTCATACATACAACACTATCCAATATTTCTTTAACTCAAGAAATTCTTTAATTTATTGTTACACTGTAAAATGATGCAATGTTTGTTGTTTTTCACCATAGTTTGCCCAAAGTTTCAATGCCATATTAGTAGAAAAACAGAAACAGAATACCTTCACATCCCAAGATGGAAGCAAGAGAAAAGCACAGCCAGTCAAAGATAACTTTTTGCCTGTGAGTGAACACACTTTTAACCTTTGATGGTGTGGCAGTCTCCCTAAATAATTCAATCACCTGTTACCACAACTGTAGGTGTGAATGAGGTAGTAGCCCATTGGACTCCAACTGTAATAAGCAATTACTTAAATTGCAGTCCACCTTTGAGGATGGTTTCTGTAGTTTAGAAAGTTTGCAACTGAATCTAAGTAAAACTCTTAAACATGTTTCTAGGTACACATCACTGCTCGCTCTAGGCCATTCATCTCATCATGGTTTCAAGATTTGGCAGGGAATAAACCGCTGACAGTTTTAGCAAAGAAGGTACAGTGTACAGTGTGTGTATAATTATTTTTTATTTGTGTACTTGATTATAAAGGTATTCAATTTATGCACAGTGTGCAGTAGATATACCATGTACTGTACATGTGTCTTTATTGAGGAGAAAATCTTCAGAAATTAAGGAGCAAGGGTATTAAAACCAATTACTAAAGACCAAATTCTTATTGACTGATGTAATATTATCTCTATGGGAATCAATGGTAAATTAAAAATAGTTGGGAGCAAAATCTTGACAAAATTTCAACAGATGATAAATATAGCTGTACACACAGTGAACAGATAATGTGAAGTGTAGACTACAGATAACAAAACATTGTTTACATGGCAAGGATTTACATATAATGTAAAATATCGACTAAATCTTTCTAACTGGGTATGAAACACAGATAAAGATGTAAAGTTCAGACTCTGATTTACAAAGTTGTGTAAATAGATGCATGTATAAAATATTTAAAGCTCAATTTACTTTCAAAGTGAAGTTTTTCTGATAGACTATTATTTTTCTAATTCCCAGAGAATATTCACAGTCATACTTTTTACTAATAATAAGTATAATAATGATGATAATAATTATATATATTATAATTTCTATGTTATAGAAATTATTATTATATATATAATATATATATATATATATTTAAGAGGAGACCTCCATCACCCCAAGTGGTTTTCATCAGGTCCTCTGAGGAAAAAGTAAATTAAAAATCAAAGTAAAGTACTTTGTGAGTTCTTTATCTTGAGGAGTTTCTGGCTTTTTCTGGAATGTTCCCTGAAACAACTGCAACTGTTGTTCAAGAACTTACCCACAAGTATCTGCCAAAAGGGAGAAATTAGTTAACTGCTTGCTCTGCACAGAACCTTTCCATGAAATAATTTTTCTTTTCAGGTACCAATTTTCAACAAGAAAGAAGAAATCTTTAGCAGTCTGTGTGATCACTCCATTCCAATGTTAAGGGCAGCCTGGTTCATCAAGATATCATCAGCTTACAACACTGGTATCAATGAGTCCAAAGGCAAAAAGAGAATCATGGCAGACCCAGCTCAAGGTGCGCTCATAAGTACATGACTTAAATTTGTTAAAAAGGCAATTTTACTAAGTTAGCAACAAAGAAATGGTCAGTAATAACAAGTTTTAGTGTGCATTGAAAGCAGCATTCCAAGTGTTTTTAGCTCAATGTGGGAAATTTTTGTGGAGCTTTGGGAAAGGGAGGAAGGGGAGTTTGTATGAGGTTATTTTAATTGCAGTTATTATTAGATGTAGCTACATAGTATTAGATAAGGCAAGAGAGCGCTACTGAGCTTCAGAAAGATCCCCATGATAGTATTATTTTCCATTTAGTTACATAGATAGTTCTACATCAACAGTAACAGGGACTGGCAAAACTAAATGCATGTTGAAAGTTTTATCTATAATAATACCTATCACAAACACCCTAAGTGGTTCACTCTTTCCCTTTGTTATTACAGTAGGAATGGTGCCTGGATGTTTTCATGCTGCATCTTATAGTGTTACATTTTTTGCACTATTTACACCTTGGGAATAAAAGGGTTAATGTTCTGTACTGTATGTGCAGTTAAGACAGTTAGATCTTGAATTGTGAATGCAAGCTTTACTGCTTGCCATAATTGCTGTAAAGATCATGCTTAACCTCTAAACTGCCAAGATCTGATGGTCAATTCTCCTCCCTAACTGCTACACATTTCCTTGTATATTAGTTACAAGTATTTGGTGTGAGATGAAGAGAATAACTTCTACTGTGCTTTACTTGATAAGTTTGAGTATTTTCAGTGCCTGTTTGCTGGATAATGTGTTTTGTAACCCCGATGTCATCTTGCTTCTTTTCAGAATGGACTCATGCTTTGACAAAATTCTTGAAAGACCAGCTAAGCAAGATTGCAGATTTTTATCAAAGCCACTTTGCAGGCATAACTTCTTCCCAACACCAGCAGAGAATGACACCTGAAGTAGAACAAGCACTAAAGCAGTGGAACTACACTGTGCGACTTTCACACTGGCTTTATGAGGTGAGAAACTTGACTTACAACTATCTGTATTTTCATGTATGGGTGTACATGTATGTACTTGTTTTATTAGAAAACAAAAACAACAAGCTAGGCTTGTGACTTCAGGCTCCCTCACAAGTGAAACAGGATGAATGATTTAGACCACTAATTGAGTTATTGTAGAGGGTAATGTACATGTATACACAAGAACATGTGCCATAAAGAAGAAGTTCATGTAATTTTCGCTAACTGACTTTGAAGTGCATGATAAAATGCATGACTTTTTTTTTTAATTGCAATCCTTACAGCAGAAAATTAGCATTAGCTGTTGTAAATTGAAATAGATGATTTCTTACCTTTACACTATTACCAGCACCCAACTAATATGGCCTAACTAGAATCTGGAAGGCACGGGTTTGAATCACGACATTGCCTGAATTTTTGAAGGCTACTTTCTGCAACTGCTACAATTTCAGAATCATTTAACCCTTTAACTCCCAAGATCTGATTGTTAATTCTCTCCTCTACCTGCGACACACTTCCTTGTAAATAAGTTATGAGAATTTGGTGTCAAAGCAAGATAATAACTTTGATCTGATAAGTTTGAATAATCTCATGACCTTTTAAATAATCTTAAGTTATTATGGGGAGAAGTTACCTGTTAATGACTTCTGGGAGTTAAAGTGTTAATTTGTTGGCTTGATTTTCATGAGCAGATCAACTGAAATTTATGTCATTGTAAGTGAAACACTAATATTGTTATTTTGCCAATTTGTAGGAGAGTCTTCTTGACAGACAGGAATTTCTTCAATGGCTGTTAGATTTGTTGGACAAAAGCAAGAATGCAGATGATTTGTTGCTAAAATACCTTATTCCTCTTTTACTAAGGGTACAGTTTGGTTTCTGTTTTGTTCTAACAGCTCAGTATATATACATTTTTGTACACACACTTGTGTGCCAACTTTCTGAGAGTTTCCCCATTACAAAAAGGTTCAATTTTTGACCAATTAAAGCAATTTCAATTTGTGGGGGGAGGGAGGGGGGGGCAAGGATAGAATGAAGTGTTCAAAAATAATGAAACAAAGAAATCAACATTTGGCTGGGCTTGGAAGGGGCTTGCACACAAAAAAGGAAAAAAAGTGTTTGCATTTCAGGCCAGATTTTAATTTTTCTGGCGCCATTTTTTTTTTCAGTATGTTGACCAGATAGTCATGTCCCAAACTCTTGCAAGAGTACTTGCCCAAGTGTGTTCCAAGAAGCTGTCAACATTGTATTCAGCTGCTGAGCAAATGCAGTCTGAGCAACAGAATCAAGGAACAAGCAGTTCAAACAAGACAAGTAGCACATCTGTGCCCAGTCCTGTTCCATCCATTACCCCAGAGAGGTACATTATCTATGTGATGGGGATCTGACTGATTGTTTGGGCACTGGGGTGGTAATCTGTTGGAGCTGGGTTCAAGCCCTCCACCCTGTTATTCACTAGTCTTGTTCTTGGTCATCCTAACCTCAACTCATCGGTTGTGTTTTGCTTATAGCCAATTGATCTGCCTCCTGCCAGTTGGGTTTTTAAGACTTCTTTTTGTTCACAATGTCTTAGTTTGTTCATATTGGCCCTGAAAAGCTCCATGGGGTAGTGGTGAATTAAGTTTACATACACATCATAGATACACACTATGTTTCACCTACTCCTCATCTTGCCATTTGATCAAGTCATAATACTTTACATGCATATTTTGCATAAACAGCTTTAATTGAAACTAAAATTGACAGCTGTGCATTAGTTGTCAGAGTATCATAATGATTTAAATGCCCAACATCTGGAAACTTTCTGCTGCTCCCAGTGTGAAGCTTTACAGTACTTGATTACGGAGTTTAGATCTGAACTGGCCTTCACTTGTAACACAAGAATATGTGCTCTTAGGGCAAAGGAAAATCTTTCCATTGATTGTTGAAGCCACAATATTGCATTGGTAAGATTACAGAAAGGGTCAGAACTAGTAAAAATGGGTGTCATGAGGGTGATGGTGAAAAATGAAAGTTAAGCATCCTTCCAAGGGGGTTGATGCCCCCAACAAGGCAGTCATTTCTTTTGAAACTTAGATAAGCTCCAGGGATATAGGCCAGAGGTATGCTGACTGTTTTTTTTGCCACCCATCTTTTCCTCCTTTTGGTAGTTCATCTCTGACTCCTGTGAATCCTCAGTCTCTTCCTGTGCTGTCACAGTACAAGACATGTCCACAGCATCATGCACTTGTCCTGTCACTGAGTTCAGTTCTCCAGACAATAGCAATCTGCTGCCCTGGTGCTCTGATCTGGAACTCAATTCCATGTGGGGCCAGTAGCAGTAGCATAACAAGCAGTGCAAGCAACTCAACTGTAGCTAACACAGACATGGCTGCTAATAAACCTGCTGTGTTGGGATCCCCACTGGACAGGCTGTCTATTCCACCATCTTCAATGCCTCTTCCATCACCTGGAAATACTCAGGCTTCCCTGAATTCTGAGGTTGGTACCAAGCAAAATGAATGGTTACTCTCTGCTGTTCACATTTTCCTTTGTAACCAAAACTGAAATACTTTTTTTTCAATGTGTGCTATTCAGCTGTTATCTGTGTTGCTTGCAAGTGAGGAAGAAATCAAGACAAGAAGTAAGGCAGTTGAGTCTCACTGGTCTCCAGATAAATACCAAGACAAATCTTCAGGTGAGAAAGAAATCTACTGAATGACTGTTTCTGGACTTTTAAATATTGCTATAATAAACATACATTTCTCCATGCATAAAATTTTACAGTTTGCAGGTGTGTAAAGTTATGGGGTAGATGTTTTCATGTAATTTAGCACTGAAGTCTTATTCCTGTAAACTATTTATATGTACAATGTACATGTAGTGAAGTTTCTTTGGTTTATTTCATCACTCTGTCATCCAGCCATGTACATCTGTGTTGTTGTGTTCTTGTTTCAGTTTGTGTACTTATCGAATTTCATTCAATATTTACAACTACCAATTACTGTAATTAAAACTTAAGCATCACCTTTGTACATTGACACTCGCTTAAAAGATAGGAACAGCACTTTTCAGTATAACAACTGTATATACGTAAAGAGTTCTGTGAATGTCTCAATGTTTTTTGAGTACAGTTCATGCCCTTTTGATTAGTTCGTTCACCTGGAATTCATCACCTCCCCTGTGAATTTGTTTTTCGTAACTATGCTCACTCACTGCACACTTCTACATCTAGTTCTTAGCTGCAGATATAGCTGTTGTCTACAGCCTTTATGCATTATTGCTTTTAAAAGTAAAATACTGCTAGCTCTCAATATCTCTTAACCTTTCTTGAGCCATTGTAAGTTTAATAAAACACATGTACTGTGCATTCATCCTATCATTCACTTTTATTGTAGACGTTTTAACTCAGTAGTACCACATGCCTTTGAATGTAATGTAACATGATAAACTGTTCAACTGAGTAAGTCTTTAACATGCTTAGTGATGCTCTAACAAGTTTATTTAATACTTTTATGCTTAAAATTGTATTTAGTCATAGTTTGTGCTGATTAAATTGTCTTAAATATTAAGCAAGCCATATAATATGTAAATTGAACAGACTCTTCTGGAGTTGAAATAGATTTTGCATTACATACACAAAATAGGCACCATACCATGGGATATACCACTGTACAACTGTACAGTGTTGTGCAGTAATCCTCCCAGCTTTGTGCTTTGTATTATGTTTTACAAAAATATCTTATAGTATCAAAATAATTAATTTTTTTTTCTTTATTGATCATTCACATACATGTAACTTCATTTTTTTATTTCTTTCTTGAGATAAAGTCATTGTAGATATAACGTTTTTAGATTTTTCAGATCAGAAAGCTAAGTAGAGGATTGTAGATGCTAAGGATTTCAACCAATTGTATCTGAAATTTTTACAAGGATTTTCTCTTGAGCAGCACTTAAGGAGAGTTCAATTTGTTTAATTTGTTTTTATTTTCTGTGAGAGATCAAGATCGATTAAGTTGGACGAAAAACTAACCTTGCTGATATGAAGCGTTCTTAAGGCTTTCGAACAAATATGGAACTGTATATAACAGTTTACCTTAAGCAGTTTCTTCTCTCACACAATTCAACTTTAAGATGTAATCTTTTACACCCTGGTATCAGTCTGAACATCCTCCACACTGTTTCCTATACATTTCCTAAGGAGCTGACAATGAGAATTTGTGTAGTAATCAAGAGCTTGTTTAGTTGGTGATCATTTCCTTTACTCCTATGACCGTAATGTTTGATTCAGGGGTGATATTGTAAGGGAGTAACTACACCGTTCTGTAGAAGCTACGGCTGTAGTTACTCTATGGGGACTAAGGGTTCAACTACATTATACAGGGCACAATATATCATCAGTCATGCAGTTAGCAGAACTTCTCTTCGATTCTAACACAGTGATAGACTGAGGCAGTTAGAAAGAATCTGAACTGATTGTTAACCTTTGGTCTTTTGATTCTAAGTCACCACAGGACTCTACCTGACTTCATGCACAGTAGTATACCTGTGGCGTTTGTCTAAATGGACCTTGCACTTCGGTTAATCTTTGCCCAGTGTCCTTGTACGACGATCTTGTTTGTGTCTCTCTGTGATGACTACAACTGTTGAGTTACTGCACAGTGATCGCATGTGTGGAAGATCATTAATCATTAATCATGTACTGGTGTCTTGGGGTTTCCATCTCTTTTAATTACAAAGCAGGAAATGTTGGCTCTTGTCACACATCTGTACTCTGACTGAAGCACTAACTGTTCTTTTAGCATTTACAAAATAATTGCATGATCACTTTGTAACCTGCATGTTTGCCATTTGGTTGAACTACCTGGCTACTCTCAATTTAATAGTCTTTACTTTGAAATTACTTCCTAGAGCATGCACAACGTTTCTTTGAGATTTAATTTCTTTAAACCACATCTATACTTAACTCGAGAAATTTAACTCCATTTCCTCCAGTTGCTTCATTATATAATGGTTAATTTTTATTATTCAGGCACTGCTGACAATAAACAAAAAAATCAGTTTCCGACAAATTCTAAATCTAAGTTTTTAAATGCGAAATCTAGGCAACTGAAAAAATGGTCATCATTGACAGACTACCTTTTAATATAAATATCAATTAAGAAGTTATTTTTTTATTACCAAAATGTGAATTCTAGTAAAGGCTCCTTTATATAAAGGCATACAGAATAAATGAATGCATAAAATATATTTTTTTTTAAAACACCTCTAGCTTTTTGTATAAAGACTATCATAATAACTGAAATTATGACTCAATTATAATATTAAGATACACTTTTGTAGGAAGAGTTTAACAAGTTTTTGCGTGGGTCATTATAACTTTGGACTTTAAAATGAATGACAATTTTCCTTTTTTTTTTTTGGAGCAATCGTTAACATGGCTGTGTTCAAATTAACATGAATGTGCAATTACTTATTTTTTTTCCCTTTTCATGGAGGAGTTTGTGTTTCATTTTGAGACCTTGAAATTATTTAAAATAACATTTTTGAACCAAAGACTAAAATCAACAACAACACTTATAAACGCGTAATAATGTTTTGTTCAAATTTCCTGACACGTATTTAATGCATGTACTCATTGCTGTCAAGTATCAGAAACCTGTGAATACCTTAACGTCTTTGGAAATTTCTAAAGTTTAATTATCTAGGCCCAGTTGTTCAAAGAGCATGTGGCGCTATCCAACAGATCCAATGTAGATCGTCATCCAACGGATATGTGTCAGCAAAACGTACTGCGCTATTTATCCACACTTCGAACAAACGGGGCCCGGTGTTTGGTTATCTGGTTTATGATTGGCACAGACATCTCTGGAAAATATCAGTTCGCAGACTTTTTGGTGTTCATGGTTTTCTGAGCTTGTCAGAAGTATATGTAATTTTAGCATAACGCTATAAGTGGTCTTTCTCAAATGCTTTCATCTGACTGGCTACGCTGCGCCGCTCGCTGTCTGATCCGTGATAAACTGTGAGTGGTTTGTGAGTAGTCAAAGTTTATCTGCGTCATATGTCACGCATAGAAATCTCGACCCATTATCGAATTGTCTCAGTTTATATCTGCTATAAGGTCAAAATTTAACAACAAATCAGGCTTGTGTTTTGATTTTATTTTGTCATCAACTGCATACTGTGAGCCTACTCACCAAGCTCACTGTCTATGCGAGTAGCGTAGCAAATCAGATTGCAGAATTTGTGGTAGAATGCTTATAGTTGAATGGTAATTGTAAATTAAAACACTAAACCCTCTTCATCCACAGCTCAATACTACACGGCTAATTCTCTTTATTTATTTTAGCCCTCTCTATTTCAGTTTTAGCTGTGAAGAGAGTGCTCAACACTTTGGAAATCCTTGACCGCTACAACTTCAACAGAGCAGATTCAACAAGTTCCATTGACTCCCTTTACAGCAAGATTTTTGCTGATTCAATTAAAACGGGAGGACAGGTACGTGTTAACACTTAATAATTTTTCACTTTTGTAGACGTAAAAGGGGAAGCAGTGGCCAGACGGATAAGGCGCTGGTCTCCAAGGCGAGAGATCCGGGTTCGAAAATTGGCTAAGTTGCCATGTTGTGTTCTTGGGCAGAGCAATTTTCCGAAACGATTTCCCTGAAAAATGCAAGAATTTTTTTTTTCTAGTGTTGCTGGCTATACTTATGTAAATACACATTATTCTTAGTGTCCTATTACCCATGCTATTGGTTTCTCTCTGTTTTGTTTTACGTTAGGCATCTGCTACTGATGAGGCAATAGCGCTTCTGTTGTTTGAATGGGCCGTCAGTAAATACCGAGTGGGGAAATTCCGTGCTTTAGCTGTAGCCAAAATATTGCAAAGAAGACAAACTGAGATCCTGGAGGAGGTAAGATGCGTACAGCCTACAGTGCAAATTTTAACGTTGTTGGAAAGTTTTCAAGCACGCTGGCTGTTGCATAGTACATAATTTAATTCTCAATTTTGAGATCCATCAGATATTTCCCTCGCTCGCGAAATCAGAAATATCCAATTCATTTCCTAGATTAGTTTGCAGAATGGGTGTCTTTGCTTAGCTCGGCTGACGGCAGTCTTGTCGTAAGTGACGACAGCTTCCGGTTTTCAAGGCATACGTCTGATATGACGAAAACCTTCGATTTAAGATTCGAATCAAATGGAAGAGCATACATGTAGACTGTTGTTAAAGATGAGGAGAGAAACCTGAAAGAAAACAAAGTTACTTGCTTTTGACTGGTAGTACGTTCTTTGCCAGAGAAAATAAAAAGATCGAGCGAGACTAAGAACCACCGTTTCTCGGTGTACTTAAAGGAACAACGAAAACGATGACACTAGTTCCGTTTCGTTTGACAGAGAGAAAGTTCTCAAGAACAAGGAGAAGAAGGAACTTCATCAAACGCGGTGACTACTGCTGCGAGCACAGTGCCACCTTTCCAAAAGGTGTTGATGAATTTTCTGGACAATTACGCTCCCGTAGTCGGTAAGTATTTATGTGGACCACTGTTTGTCTTTCTTTCAATCCTCTGGTTTGGGGGTTTTGTTTGTTTGAGTATAAAGTGCTTTCAAAAAGGGAAGGGTAATATGAATAATACGCTAAACGCCACCTTCACTTCTGGCCGAAAGCCATTAGAACTCTTCTTTTTGCAGCTAAGCTAGCTTCGTTGTCCCATTTCCTCCTTTTCCCTGAGGATTTCCTCTCTTTTTCTTTTTTGTCTCTTATCTTGACTTCTTTTATTTCTTTTTTCTTTCTGGTCCCCTAATTTCCTTCCTTTCTTTTCCCTCCCTGTCTTTCGTTTTCCTCTCTTTTCTTCCATGTGTCTCTAAAATCTAAAAATCCTCAATCCGCCTATTTCCAAAATAGAGTAGACTTATACACGGTTTTTTACTGTACCAAGTTGGTTGTAATGACTTTGCTCCATTGTTTTGCAGATGGTGGTTACCAACACAACAAGACACATCCAAGTTTTGCACAGTTGACCCTCCTGTTTGGAGAACTCATCAGAAATGAAGTGTTCTCGCACAACTCTTACATGTGTACCCTCATATCAAGGGGGGACCTTCAACCCACCCCACCTGTTTCCATCCCCTCTCCCCCACGACCAGTTATACAAAGCATTGAACACCCCCCTGAAGCAGATCCGATGGGCATTGAAGAGTGTGTACAAGAGGGTGATGCTCAGGGGGGAATAGACATCCATGGTCTGGTGAGTTGCTTTTTCATTATTACACCTTTCACATATACCTGCCTCTTGACCGATATTTCCCTTTCGCATAGGGGTGATCATGGCAGGGGAATTCGGACCCCCTCCCTTTCTTCCCCCCCCCCCCACGCCCGCCCATCCCCTTATTTAAAGGCTTGTCCACTTTAGAACATCCCATTATAACTCTCTCCCCCCCTCCCCTTCGATAAAAGGCCCCCTCCTAGTTTCCTTGTTAACTCACCCTCTAAGCATTCTCGCTGTGTACAAACCTATTTCTGAAAACCTCAGAAAATTCAGGAAGAGAAGTAGTCCATTTTAATCCATTACTTTTTTTTTTTGTCAATTGGATCTCAAACTTTGCAAATCTCGATCTTAAATGTGAACACTACAAAAGAAAAATAGCCCAGTAATTATAAAAATGCCCAATAATTACAAGCAACCGTGAGCGATATCCACTAATTTTGTTTGTTACCCATCTCCACAGACCTGCCAAGAAGATCTTGGCCGTAAGGACAGCAGCAGTGACAGTGAGTTGAAGATGTCTCAGCACCTTCTGGATCAGGAGCTGCTGGTACATCAAAACAGACTCATACAACTTCTTGACCAAGGCGATAATGAAATTTTTGCAGATCAGGAAACCCCGATACTAACTGCTGACCTTTCAGGTAAGATTATATCAACAATTCTCTGAATTAAATTATTGGAAAACTGAGGTGGTTCTACCCCTCCTAGTAAATGTTTATCTCTGTAGATAGGTGAATCTTGAAATGTTTACAATGATTCAAAATGGGGGCCACTGAAATCGGTCTTACATCATGTGCACATTTAAGTTTGGTGAAGGCTTTTAATTTAGTCTTTTGCTGCTATGGTAACCCAGCATGTCAAAGAATTACCTCAACTTGTGGATTAAAAAAAATGAGCATTTAGGGGCGTTATATCTCAGTTATTTGACAATTTAATTTTCACTTTAGCACGACAAACATTTGCATTTTAATTTGTATTGATATTAACTTAATTTTAATGTAAAATGGTTGATTTTTGTTTTGGTTATTGTTCTTATTTTTAACCAGCTGTCGCAAACAACACAAAACTTGAGACAGGCCTGGCAAATCCGTCCTCTCTGACCGCTGACCAAAGAGACAACTCACTCATGGATTCAACTTGCACACTTCCCAAAAAGTCGCAGCATGCACAGTACGCCCAGCATTTTCCCATTCCTGCTGAGAATGTCACAGCACACGAGAGTAACCAGCGGCTTATCTTGTTGTACGGAGTGGGTAAGGTGAGAAGCCAGGCAATAGCCACAACCAAAGAAGTGATGAAGGCGCTCTGTGCCATGCTGAATGATCTGGGGAAGGTGGACGATTCTGGGCTCTGTACTGATCAAGGGCAGAGCAATGAGTATTTGGTTTTGAAGCGAGAAAGAGATGAAAAAAGAGCCGTGCTCTACAGGTTAGTGTGAGATCAATACTTGTGTTATAATACTTCGCGTAAGAAGCTGAGTTATACAC
Organism: Pocillopora damicornis; assembly: GCF_964200805.1. NCBI lineage: Eukaryota > Metazoa > Cnidaria > Anthozoa > Scleractinia > Pocilloporidae > Pocillopora > Pocillopora damicornis. The sequence continues at coordinate 6,139,041 of NC_142675.1, forward strand.
GCGTTTTGATTAGTTATTATATATGATCCAGTGGGGAACGAACGCATAGATGACATCACCAGCAACAAATTGTTAACACTAAATTACCTGTTATACTCTCCCACGGACGTGGCACCACAGTTTTTTTAGAAACTTACCCCTTTATTAAGAAACAACTGTTTTGTATCCAGTACTCCATAAGTTAGTGTAAGAACTGCTCATATGTCAGTTCACTTCATATCACGTTGCTTGGAGTAAATCATAGAGGAGGATTGATTCAAGAAAGAAACTCTTAATAGAATAAATAATGCGTTTATATGACAAACCCTTTGGAAAATAGCAACACAGCATTGTTCCGCAACGTTGTCATTGCAAAATATTACACGCGGTTTGACCACCTCAGCAATTTTATCTCACACTCGTTTTCTTCTTCACCAACTACTATCAGTTTCCATATGTTTGTTTTGTTTGATCGTTTTTCCTTCAGCAAATTTTCAAACCTCACGTGCTTTGACCAGTACTTAGCCGTTGCGAAGTGCACCAACATTCTTCGCGACCAGAAAGCCAAACAACCCAAGATATTTGGTTTAGTAATGCCCACACCGACACTGAGCCAACTTGAATTCCTGTACGACTTGTTCGAACTTTCTGGTGATGTTCATGGACTTCTTGACTTTGTGGCGTACCTGCTTATGCCAAGTGAAGAAGATATATCAACCACGCAATTACCACAAGTTAAAACAGTCGTTGGGACATTACCAACTAAGTCAGTTGTGGTAGTCGCGATGCTTCGCAAATATCACGCCTGTCTAATGTTGCTCCCCGAACACACAACAAGGATTTTCAGAGGGTAAGATTTTCCTTTTTGAGTCTTTGCTCAGACAGACATCAGTTAGAGGCGGTGGAAATGAACAAGTTATTCGAGTATTTTTAACGTAGGAGTGATGTCACACCATCTAAGTGGGATACTACAAAATACACTGACTTCATTGCTTGTTAGAGGGTGGAAACTTTATTTACCTTCGGATTTTTATAGATAGCTTGGATTAAAGGGAGCTTTTCTCCCCAAGGCCAATTCGGAAGCGGGCATGGCACTTAGTGAGAGCGCTCGCCTCCCGCCACTGTGGCCTGGGTTCAACTCCCAGACCTGGCGTCACATGTGGGTTGAACGCGTACTTTGTTCTCTAACTTACTCCAAGAGTTTTTTTTCCGGGTTCTCCTTTCACAAAATATTATATTGAGGCGCTTCTCTTTTGAAAAATCCGTAAGACTTAGATACAAGGTCGTCTTCAATGGTAAAATGGACAATGAACTGTGGTAGATGAACCTATAAAAAGTCTCCGAGTAAACCAACCACCTGTATTTAAATTATTTTCATAATAATGAATTTTTATGAAACGAGCGGCTAGCTTTAAATTTACCCATTTGAAGTTTTTCGGTGGCTGTTTTAAAAAATGAATATTGATTCCAGGCTCCTTGCTGCCGTGGAAAACATCGCTTACCCAGGTATTTGCTCGTCGCCTGAAAGATGCATTCTGGGACTGCTTTTCGACCTTTACTCATCTTGTGCCCATCTCAGGGTAAGTTGGCGATAAAAAAGTCAATGTTCAGATTGTGGCGTACTTGACCACAAAAACAGTCGAACTGATAAATGTCTCGCTCTCGGAGCCTCTTCAGTCCTTTAGAAATGTTGAAACACTATGTTGGTCATGAAAATTACACTGACCCGTTAAGTTGTTCATGAAAACAGATCAAGTGTTATGTTACTTCACGTGGATTGCCAGGTATTCGTATTTCTACCGCTATTCATGAGTACCGCAGGCGAAAAGTAGAGGTTGTCTTATACCTCCTTAGAGTTCCTAAGTGAACCCTCTGCTTCTTCGTTTATTCTAACAGCCCCATTGTTGTTTATTTTTTATTAACGAGTATCAGTTTGACTGTAAACTTATGAATATCATGTATGTGAGCTGCGCATTAATATATGAATATTTAATTTAATTTAATTTATTTATTTACTTCTATAGCGCCCTTTAACATTTATATGATCAAAGGCGCTTTACAATTAGTGTCTCTTCCACCCATCCCACCCCAGGGGAGGACATCCACCACACAGTAATCTCGTGCGTGGGAAATTAACGTCTCCTACCCCAACCCTGCAGGAGACGGGGCCTACGGTTTTACGTCCTATCCGAGAAGTGAGAGAAATCCGAGAATATGAGAGTGATCTTCGTAGTAAGGAACACTACTTAAGCAGAAGTGAAAATAAATCCTTAAAGAATTTAGGCCTATACGGAAGTTGAAGATCATTCTCATATTCATCGAGTATCTATTTGACGTCTTAACTTTTATCTTATACTTTTTTGCAGTCAAAGTATGCGGATATTTTCAGCACTGCTTTCACTAAAATCAAGCAAGCAGTGTGTTCGAGCACCACTCCATCAGCTTGCACTGAACCGTACGAACCAAAGTTTATGGCAGAGTACTTCCAGAACCCAAGGTAACCAAGGGCGGGGCAAGGAGGGAATCCTGTGGTGTACTGTATATCCCTCCTTTGTTCCTTTGTTAAGGAAATTACTGATCATTATTTTGTAAAATGAAAAGTAACTTGACGTTCCCTCAATTACTACGAAGGCGCTACTTTACGCACCTCCCCCCCTCCAAGTAAAATAAAATAGTTCCTTTCCCCATCGTAACATAAGGGACCAGTCATTTTTTATCGCCAATGGGATAAACTTTAGAATGGTTCCCCCTTAAACCTGTGTAGTTCAAGTGATTGATAGTCACTCTTAACTGAAATTCAATTTGAACGTCTCAGGACCAAGAGGCTCGATGGCATCTGGGATTATCTTCTGAATCACGAGAAACCATGTGATGTTTACAGCTTTGTGTGTAATGCCATGATGAATGTGTGCAACTGTCAGAATAGCGAAAGGTAATATTATAAAAGGTTAGGCCAGTAACAGGTAGGAACCGAAAAGAATTTGAAAAAAAAAAGAACGCATTTTGAGCTCACACGCTTCACCGGTACTCCAAAACAGGCGCAACAAGCTCGGCTCTTCGTATGAGCTGGAGTACAGGTTGTTTTAAAGAAAATTTAAAGCTTTAAGCAAACGTGAAAACGGCTTTTCAACCGTATTCAAATCTAATTCGGTTTCATCAACTGCGTTGATAACGGTCGCATTTAGTTCTTAAACTGTCCATGAACAGCTCTTTCGTTATGTGTTTTCCCTCTTTTTTCCGTTCCTGGAATAAAAATACCTGCGATATCAGTATAGGGTCTTAGTCCAGAGTGCTAGCTTCATTATATAATACTATCACTGAACTGTATCTGAACTGTATCCACAGATTGTACGACATCGGTGTTCTGTGTGCAGAGGTAACTGCCCATCATGACAAGCTCAGTTCACAATGGCTTGGCGTTCTCAGAGCACTGTGTTGCTCTTCAAACAGCTCTTCGGGATTTGTGGATTTGCTTTTGGAAGTAGATGTAAGTATAGCGGCAAGCTAAAAACTAATTACTCTAGGCAAACGCTAAGGGGGAAAACCTGCAAGACTAAAATCTGCATTTTTCTTAGTGAAACCATAAGGTTTTTACATAATAGTCCAGATTACAGCAGTGTGCTTTGTTTTGATCATTTGTTTTAATCATTTGATCGAGATGATTTTGCTATGAGAAACGAAAATTAGTGAACATGGTGACGTAAAAAAGCGCATTTTAGTTGATTAGTATAAAACCAAAACCAATGTATTCAAAATGGCCAGTCAGAATGAAGGAAGATATCCTAACGAGCCGATTTAACATCTAATTGGTTGAGGGGGGTGACTTGAGTATTCTGGACCAATCACTGAGCGAAGTAAGGTAAAACCAATGCAACCCCAAGAAAAAGTAGTTACCTTAAGCCAGCAACTTTAGTAGCTGAAGACTTCTCTCACGATCTTGCTTACAGGTCGGGGATTTATCAATTCATGAGTCCGTCGCCACATTTACAGCTTTACTAATAGCCAGAAGTTGCTTTTCATTGGAAGATGTCATCTATCACGTGGCGTTACCCTCACTTCTTGCCGCCCTTCCGTCAGGTGAGAAATTTAACACACGTTATTTTTTAGTTCTTTTATATTTTGAAGGATTTGATCGTAGGAAGCAGAGGAGTTGTTTTCGACTGTAGTTCCGGCTATTTCCATCATGCCATTACAGCGTCACTCGGTCTTGCTGATTTATCGTCAGTTTATGCGATCGTGTTACACATCTGTTGACTTTCTCTCTGCATGAAGAAAACCGTACTATGTAATGTTACTCTCGGTGGTTCGCGCCTCGCACGGAAAGCCTCGCTTACCGAACTTTCTTCCCACGGAAAAGTTCGCTTACCGACAATTGCCGCAGTACATAGGATTTCAACAAACGAGTGATGTGATAGCATGTATTGACGGTAACTCAATCAAGTATCTCCCCGTGGTAATGTATTTTTGTCAGTTAAAACACCATATTGCGCATTATGTTATGCATGTTTCCATTGTGGTGGAAATCATTGGTAAGGTGAACTGAAAGTCGTTTGTCACTCGTCACTCGAAGTGATTTTGATATGACTTTTTTTTACTCTGTTGTATTTTTAGGTGTGGAGAACCAAGAAGCGGAGCCTGGTGCGAGGCTGACATGTCACTTGTTATTGAGGCTTCTTGACGAGTCCACTGACGTCATGTCACATGACCACTCGTCGGCGTTAAAGTTTCCCTTTAAATCATCTCACGACCATCACCTACTGTCTGCTGCGCATGACAGTATTCGAATTGGCCCTGTTCTAGCAGCGTTGAAGGCCATGCTCAAGCTGTCGGAAGCCGGTATGTTGTACCGTTCAAGGTCTAGTTCGGTATGTTCGTTCTGTTCTAGATTCTCGGTCATTGTACATGTAAACGAGCGAAATAGCGAGTGCGCAATGTTATGTTTCCATGACAAACTTTTTTTTCGCGTTCATGCTCTTTCCTTTGTGTTCACTGAGCGAAATCATGGGCGTAAATCGCAGCTGGAATATTACTAAAGACTATAAATTCTGATCGTCTTCTTGAACTGAGAGCTTGGTCATGTCTATGGTCAACGAACAAGAAACACCACCTATCAATTAATTTTTTTTTTTCAATTCAGGCAAAGCAGGAGACAGTGGTTCTACCAGCACTAGTGATACCACTCGAGATGACTCTTTCCGAAGTTTGTTCTCCAATAGATTGGACGACTTCATGGATAGCACGTCCAGCACTGGGGACATTTTTCCTCCTCCACTGGCCTCGAGCAGATCAGGTGGGCTGAAAACTGCTTTGCTAGGTAGCTAATTCCTCCACCTTGTCATTATCATTTGATTCACTTATGAATGCACAGGACTCTGAAGACTAGGTTCACACCGTGGCCGGGACATTATGTTATGTTCTTGGGAAAGACACTTCTCCCTCACAGTGTCTCTCTCTACACGGGAGTATGAACCGTCAGAGAAACTTGACGTAATGCTAGATGGTTACTTGCGATGGATTAACATGCCATTAGGGAAGCGGGAAACACATTAAGTCACTTAAAACTGCTGGAACTTGAACCGGAACAACCAATTTTTTTGTACCTCCCTCTCTCTCTTGCTATCTCCCCACTTGATCCCCTTGAATCCCTAGAAATGAATGCCCCTAGAAGGCCTACAAGAGCGTTTGCTGTAAATCCTAATTTGATTCAATCCTTGTAGCAATGGAGACTTCGAACATCAGTGTGTTCGCTGGTTTTGCGTTGCAAGTGATTTGCCGTCAGGAATGGGTGAGAGAGAGATGCCTTCAAGATCCACAAATACTCTGTTCACCCGAGCATTTACTTGATCCAGCAATATCTCCCAACCAGGTATTTACCGGCTCTGTGATAATTATCTATAGTGACAATCACGATATTGTTTTCACGATGTTTTGTGTTCCTCTTGTTGTCCAATCCTTTAGAGAATAGACCTCTTAAGCAGGTAAGTTTATTTCCCAGTTTAGGTCATGTGATGATACTGGAGAGAACTTTTTCGTTAACTTTCGTCATTTTCACGTACACTTGCACGCATCTTGTACAAAATCTTGTACAAAAGATAGAGGTGAAACTCCTTTGAGAACAAAAGAGACAACTCTACCCCAGAACAACTAATTGGAACGATGCGCGGACCGTGCGCTGCTTATAATCTTTCACGAAAATTACATGCCTTTTTGTGCAGGTTCTATCGTTGTTCATGTTGTTGATCACTTTCTCGCAGGCGAGGAAATTGCTGCATTTGATTTGTTATCCTGCTGGTGTCCCGTCATCCATTGGTGGCCTTATTGCTAATAGTAATGATATGGAGACGATGCATGAGGCTGCAAGCAGGATACTACAGGTCAGTGGTTTTTTTGAATGATAACCTTTGGTGTTCAACGATTACAGAAGCAACCTTAGCTAATATTTACGGGAGTTCTTAGTTTACTGAATCATTTGCTTCTGTTTTTTTTTTCTCTACTTGTTTACAGAACTTGGATCAGTGGTCTTTGAGGAAATCTTGGTTGGAGTTACAGCTTATGATCAAACAGGTTTCTAAAGAGGTATCCCACAATTCATCTTTTCTTTCACGTATTGTTTGAGCGAGGAAAAGTAATTCAATTAACTTGATTTTTGTCTTAGGAAACCGGACCTCTACTAGATGCAGTCGCTACAAGCGCCATGAGTGTCTTCGTCCAGCGGCATGACACCACTCCGCTAGCAACAGCCCATAGCAACCAAAAATCTGTGGTAGTAAAAGGACCAGAATGGCTAGTCGCTCCTTTAATCTCTAAATTGTCTAACTCGGTACAAGGCCGACTCCTGAAGGCTGCTGGTGAAGTACTGGACACCAAACAATGGTGGAAGGAACATTCGGCAAAGTCCTCTGTGTAAGATAAATTTATACTGTGTAATCTACTATTAATTAAGGAACATATGTAAATTTCTCTTTTAGTTTTGAAATGGGTCGATGTCATCAGTTTGTGATTTTATTGGCAAAGAAGTGATGATAATGTTAATGAAATAAGTAACTTTACTTTCAAACCAAAATTTGAAGCGATCATCGTTTTCGAATCTGTTTATTTTCCCGAATTGTTTGTTTGATCTTGTCTGTGGCTCTAGGGGAAAATTGTGAAAAGGGGTTTCGTTTCTAGAGTAATGGTGGTGCTGCGTTGGTGTGGGGTATAACACGATAATTTGGTTTTACCAACTGAGTTAATGTAAATTGGCTATCGTAAAGAGTTTCTAAAGCTGACTGACTAAGGGCTTACGCTCGAAACATCAGCTCTAGAAACTCTTAGGAGCCATATTGGAAAACTCTCAGCAATCTCCTCTAATGCAACACCATTCTTTAGCGAAGTGTCACTGCCACTAGAATTCTTGTTTCAATTATCGCTTATTTTTCCCTTATTTTCTTTTGTGTCCTGCCAGGCCAACTTTAGTTCACACGCAGCCTTTCCTGTCTCTGGTGCTCGCATGTCTCAAGGGGCAAGAGGACCAGCGGGAAGGACTTCTGGCTTCCATACAGCGGCAGTTGGCTCACTTACTGCAATCCTCAGTTGAGGTTTGTGTGTTCCCCTCTGTTATAGATGATTTCCAGTCTGAGCTGAACAGCCTCCTTACTTAATGTTTGTGAGCTTCAAGCATGAATTTTAAGAAGTTTCGCGGCAAGGAAAAAAGTGGCGGGCGCCAGTCTACTTAACTCGCCGCTGCGTTCTCGCCAAACTCAGTAGGAGAAGAACTCTATGTGTAAAAGGAATTTCTAGAAAATTAATTTACTCGGTTATCATCATCGTCGGCGTAATTTTTTTTTGCACGTGAAATCATTGAAAATTGTCAACAAAACCTGGCGTCTTCGTAATTCCTCATAGGAATAATATGATGGCACTAGTAAAAGAACCTTGGTGAATTTTGGAGCCTGCTGATGAGTTAGGCAGATGGTTTTTTTTTTCTTCTTGTCACGAGCGTGGAACAAAGAAAAGATCCTGAGTTCTCAGGTGGAATCCAGCCTTTGGTTTCGACCCAGACCCTCCTACTGGATCGCGAATCCGAAGTTCTGAGGTTCGATTCTGAAAACGGGACTTTTTCTCTTGGATCACGCTCGTGACAAGATGGAAAAATAAAATCCTTCTTCATAGTATGTCTCACTTGCTTTTAAATTTTGAAAATAGTTATTTCAAGAATTGAATGTTTCTCGCATTCGTGTCACCTTTAGAGATATGTTTCTCAGCCAACAGCTAGATTTTTGAAAAAAATCGTATGACAAGTAGATCTTGATATGGAAACAGATTTCTCCTTTAACTTCCGTATTTGAGTACGAACGCGTTAACATTTTACCTTAATCAAAGAAACACTTAGTATGCTTTTTTGTTGTTACTTTTTGCACTGTAGGAGAGATGCCCCACCGATTTAAAGAGCAAAGAAGTCCTCCAAGAGGCCTTGCACTTGAGGATTAGCCTGGTGAGTCCTTTGCTTGCCCTGCTTTTGTCAGTTTTGAAGTATTTAAGTATTTATGATGAAGAATCTTCTCAACGTATTTATTCAATCGAGTGCCCCGGGCGGTTATTCAAATGTTTGACATTGAGAGCGGGTGCTTTTGCGAGACCAAGTGCTCATTCGATTTCACCCTTTTTCACCCTTTCTCCCCTTCCCCTCCCCCCTCCCCCCCTTCTCCACCCTCAGTAGGCAGTAAGTTCATTTTGCAACAAAACAATAGATAACAAAAAATCGTTAAGATAAACTGTTGATGGTGAATTGTAAGCCAGTAAAGAAACAGCCTTTTTTTTTTCTAAAATGTGGGTGCATAGTAACTTTTCGTACCCATAGAGTGGGCGCTTATTCGACGTCGGGTTACTTGAGTTCTTAAGTGCCCATGCCAAGATTACAATCAGTATACATGCAACCGATAAATTCGCGCTCAACCGTCAAAGTTGTTTGCCAATCTGGGACGAGACATCTTTTTGGGTTTATATTAAGACTGCTTATCCACTTTGTAAGGATGTCTGACTTGTCCTATTTTTCTTGGTTCTTCATGAACAGCTTGGTGCCATGTTTGACACGATTCAACGCAGCAGTCAACTATCTAGTGATTGGGCTACACTTTTGTTCCAACTCGTCAGCTCCGGTACAATCACTGCTGACTCACTGCCTTCGAAAAAGTATGTTATTTAGTAATTTTTCTTTGTTTTTCCCCCTGTGTGTTGTTACTGTTGCTGTTGTTGTTTTTGTTGGGTTTTTTTCCCTTGGGTAGAAATAACGCCAGGCACTCTTTTAATGTAGGCAGGAATCGATTTTATCTCAAAAGATTAATTCATATTCACAGATATTCTTATTCTGCAATAGATGATTCCTCAATTCTAAATACAAAATCGTAGACACGCTCGAAAACTGTAATCGCCTTCGATACGATAAGACAAGGTTTTGTGAAATTGCGAAGTTGCGAAAGATGATGAAGATATGATCAAATTTACCGTTTTTCAATCTGGAAAGCACTCAATTGTGTCCGATAACAGTAACTGTGGAAATTATTCTTTTTCATTAAAAGAGCAGTTAAGCTTCACCTGGAATATATCTTTTGTAGCATTTTGCTAAAATGACTGTTTTAAAGTCTTTTTAGCAAAGTTTTTTTTATAAGTTTTTTAATTCAAATTGCTCGTTGTCGAGCTCGTCGTGGATTGTACAAGTCTCTCGACCCTTTGCACCACAATATAGAATGCATATTTTCCATACAGTTCTCTGAACATTTCCTAAGATGCTCACAAGAAGAATTTCTATAAGTTACTAGGTGATCGTTTCCTTTATTCTCATGACCTTAATGTTTGATTTAAGATGACATTATCAGGAGAAATTAGATATCAGTCACTCGCAGGGGTTAAATGTTTGACTCACTTTGCAACAAACTTATCTGTCAACCATCTCTGCTGACTTCGTTTTAGGGAGTTATTGACAAATGTTCTGGATATGGTGTCAGTTCTGATTAGTGTTGTTTCTAACACGGAATCGCCACACGGACAGTCTGCTGAAGAAAGCCGGAAAGCAGCTTTTACACTCTTCAAGAAGCTCAAGGTATAAATGTCTACTTTTACAAAAGCTCAGACCTCACGTGCAAAGTCTGAAGGGTAGGGGGGACGGGAGAAAGGTTGTAATCACACCCTACTCCTTATGATTAATTTGACTCGGGGAAAGAACTGGACTACTTCTTACCTTCCTTTCACTGACACTAATAGTGTGACAGTGCAAAAGTTGAAATCACCAAAGGTCATTTTGGTTACGCTCTGTAAGTGTGATTTTGGTGTAACGTTGTTCCATTAACGTAGGTTCTTGTCTTCCCGTGAAGGAAGAAATTGCTGAGTATAATTTTCTTCCTTTTAGACCTTATTCACCCTATTGTGTTGTTCTCTTATGGCATGTGATGTGGCGGTTCTCGAGGGAGTATTTGGTTTTAAGTTGGTTAAACGCACGGTTCTAAGCTCGTTTGATTTTCACAAAAGCAAAGTATTGAGGCTGAGGCAAGCTTTGCAAAGAGTAGTGGCGACAAATCTTTACGAAAACCTGTTCAGTGCACCAAACATTTCTTTGCTACACGATCGGGAACTAATGAGGGGCAAGACCTTTTTTACGATAAGATGATTTTCCAGCTGCGATCAGTCGCCCGAATTCAAATCAGATTGAACTTATGCCACTGACCACAGCTAAAAATATAATCACAAAAATTCTTCGTTATCCATGTCACACGAGGAGGATTTTTTTTTCTATTTTTCCTCACTCTATAACGGAGTGACTTGTTTGGAAGTATTATACAAGGAACGGTTTGTTGCAAGGTGCTGTCGCTGTGAATATGTCCCGCCCCCTTAAGGATTTTACGTGCGCTCCGATGGATAATTAGTTTACGGTGCACATGAGGACTTAGCTAGAACATTTATGTTGCATTTCGGCAAAGGAAAAGTTTGCTCTTGGACATTTTGCTTGTCAGCTGCTTGTTCGTTTGATTGTGTAATTGATTGACGCTATATTTTTTGGTTATTTTCAGCGGGAACTTGCTGGAAAAAGTCCCATTGACATCATGCAGCAGTGTAAACAGCTCCTACCCCTCCCCTCCCTTTCACACAATGTGTTCACTGTTTCACCTGTCAAAGACACACCCGCGAATCCTGGGCAGACTGTAGACAAAGCTCTCACAGGAGGACCAAGCACCAGCCAGGTACCTGTTCGAGAGTTCCTTTCATATTTAGACGTTATCAGTAGCATTTTGTGAGTTGAATAAATGTTATGAATTATACACGTGAAAAGGCACCTACGCACGTCGTGAAAGTCGACCGGGTTGCATCTTTAATCTCTTGATTAAACACTCTTTTGACCATTTACGTTTCGACCCAACGAAATGGAAGCAAAAACTGGGCTTACGTATCCAATTTCACGCGCAAGGAAGGCTCTTTTGTATTGGAAAATTCCAACATTTATTACAGTGCATGTACATAATGTTTATTTTCAAGCAAGGAAGATAAGATTGTCTTCCCAAAGTGTACGACTTTTTTCATGCACAGTTTGACAGTTTCACTGCTTCAGTTTTCCCCTTATTTTTTATTCGTTATCTCACTTGTACCAGGGCTTGCAGATAACAGGCAAACAACGAATCAGTGCATGGGAACTTATGGAGGGGTACAAAAACCCCTCACCTCTGTCGTGGGCGTGGTTTGGTGCCGTTCGGATTGAGCGTAAACCTCTGAGGTATGAGCAAGATTTTCGAAGACTTCTGCATCACACACATCCCAGAAGACGGCCGCTTAGTTACTTCCTTAGTCCTGCTCCTGACAAAGAGGACGAGCAAGACGAAGAGGAAGATAGAATAGAGTTAGATGCAGCAGCAGCGGACAAGTCAAGTCAACCTGCTACTCCACAGACTCCAGCGGACAATAAAGGTGAAAATAGTACAGATATAAAATGGTGACGTGCTCTTGGTGGGGTTTTGAAAAAGAGCGCTAAGTTCACTTGAAAATAGACGTGACACTTCCGGTAGTTTTGCAGCTCACTTTCATGTAAGTATGCTCGAACCAAGATTAGCATGAGGCAGAAATGAAATGTCGCTAAACACCTATCAGGCCCACTCATGGCATATTTTAGTTCTTTTGAGATTATTTAATTATTGATCCCCAGGGAGACGTCTTGGGCGGATGCTAAGCGAGCCAGACCTAAGATCGTAAGGCATGGGCTCGAACCTTGTTAGCAGTAATTGTGTGACTCTTGTCATACGAGGGAACTTTCCGGGAAACTGAGTGGGCTGAGGGGGGTCTATTTGGTACAGAACAGGGAACCGTCCACGAAGGACACTTAGTCGATTCATGTTTCCGATAACGGGACAAGCGCTGATAGTTGTGACAGCTATTAGATGCAGACTTTATCCTCCAGCAGAAGAAATGTCAATGCTATTGATGGCAAGCGAAGGAGCACCATTTTGATACGTCCCCATTTGTAGATATAGATTCGTTTAGTTACAAACTATAAGTTTTCATCCTTTCAACGGTCAGTGTTGAGGTACATTTTTCAAATTCGTTCTCTCTTTTCTTACTTCAGGTCAAATACCTTTGATAACTGCACCAGTAGCTCCAGGCCTGAACGTTCCAACAGCCCTTAACGTAACGCAAAGCCTCCCAGCGAACCAAATGGCTTTGCCAGACGGAGGAAAAACGAAAAAGGTCACGAAGCGACCAAAACGCCCAACAACGAAACTGCCTGGTCAAGCGGCCGTGCAAAAGAAATATCTACTACACCAACAACAGCCACAACAACAGCAACAGCAGCAGCAACAGCAGCCGCAGCAACAGCAATACTTTCAGAACCAACCGGCTGGGATGATGCTCTCCGGGCAGAACCCTCCCCAGCAGCAGCAGCAGCAGCAGCAGCAGCAAGCGTTCTTCCAGCAGGGTCTACAGCAAAGGAACCTTCAGGTTCCGACTGGAATGCAGCCACAGCAGCAGCAAAGGTGAGTCGGAGTCTTTTGTTGAGTAGTAGAAGAAGCCAAACTGGTACTCACTATGTGGGAAAAAAATACTCGTTTCTGCTCATGTTTAGAAGAAGTATGCGACTAAAACCAGCAACTATAAAAATAAATGAACGTTGACGAAAATAAATGCTTCATCAATGCTAAATTGATGAAAATATACGATTAAAGGGGGAAACTTTCTGAATAACATGTGGTGCTGCGTCTGTGGGAGATCGTAACGGGGTAAATTAGTATTATCAACTGACCACCTTAGAGAGTGTCAAAGCTGACGTTTCGAGCGTTAGTCCTTCGTTAGAGCGATTGGTCGGTGGTTAATAATCGGTGCGATTGGTACGGTGGTCAACTAACGTTATCAACTCATTTGATGACACTTATTTACCCTGTTGGTGAAAATAAAAGTATACATAAATATATATCCGCTGCCATTTGCAAACAACCGGAACGCACCTGCAAAACACCAAAGCGCTGTCCACAAGCATTCGCTGTTCTAGATTTGACCAAAAAATTATATATATATATATATATCGAGAATCGATACGTCCTCTTTAATTCTTTAACCTATGTATACTTAGCTCTGCTACCACAGCATTGAGCACTTTATGCCAAGGTAGACTCTACCCCCACATTTATATATATGAATACATATATATATCAAGAATACCTTTTTGTTTAGCTTCTAATTGCTCAAATAGATTGCCACGAGATGGGAAAAAGAGTTGTGTTACTTTTTCATGGCACTGCTCGGTAACCAGGCTGCTAAGCAGGATTAAAAATGCCAATTTTTAGGATATTTGTAGACAATTTCGAGGTGTTAGTCAGTGTTGCAACAAAGAGATAAAAGTGACTTCTGGAGAATGGTTCTCCTTAAACGCTTTTCTTCTGGTTTTCAGTCACTGTTAATTGGTTTTTTTATATATCTTCAGGTTGGCTAATCCAAATCCGTTAACTGATCTACGGTCTATGTTGACGTCACACCCCTCCCAAAACCCAATACCCCATCAGGCACCGCGCCCAAATGCGTCCGTAGCTACTCAACAGCTTATCAATCAACTTATTTCAAGAAAACAGAAACAAACACAACAGCAGCAGCAACAACAACAACAACAACAACCACAACATCATCAACAACAACACCAACAACAACAACTACAGCAGCAACAACAACAACAACAGCAACAACAGCAAGCGTTGCAGTTTTTTACACAACAGAACTCGCTTCTCAAACAGCAACTTCAAATGGGACAAACACAGATTTCTCAGCAGCAGCAGCAGCAACAACAACAGCCGCAAACAAACCAGCAGTTAAGACATTTACCTCCCAACAATCAGGTAAGGGACTGAAATTTTTAGGTGATGTTTTCAGTTCTGTACACTTTAAGAGGCCAAGTATAAACTTAGTACAGAATCAGAACCGTTTTTCTCAATTGTGCTCGGTTATCTATATTTGTAGAGCGCCGGACTGCCGTTCGTGAGGTCGAGGGTTCAAGCCCCAGACCGAACCAACAACAAGGGTCTGAAAAGAACTGAGTAGAATGTGCTACGTTTGCTTCGACATCTGCAAATAGTTAGCCATTTTAGGCCCTGTTTCCTGCTTCTTCTCTGCACTAGATAGCAGGGGAAGTTATAGAACGCGTGCACTTCTCTCAAAGAGAAGGGAGCATAGCTCTTGGTGTTGTGGACTGACCTTGTTATTGTTTATTGATCTTAAAGATCCACCATAAGTATTTTCTATGTAGAAAGCGGTGAGATTATAAAAAAGGAAAAAGTAGACCGTGTTTATTACTTTGACGTGATTTGTATTTTTTCGGTTATTGTCGCTGTCTTCATAGCTTCAGGCTTCGCAAGCAGTTGGTCAAATCCACCCCAATCAACAATACACCTTCACTCAGCCCCAGCGTCCCACGGCCCTTGGTAGAACCCAGGTCACAACTCGGCCCAATCTCGTTTCTACATCCTCGGCTCCGACCACCATGGCACTGCCTTCATCTCTTGGCGGCATGATCACGCAACAACAGTCGTTTAACTCGGCTGCATTTCAAGGTAAGCTTATGGCAGAATTTTTGCAAACTTGACCTCATGCCGAGTTCTCTGTGTAGAAACCCTGGCAAAGCGTGTCTTTGTTCATTTTATGAGGGAACACTAACAAAGAGGGGCAACAACGTAGGATACTTTACACAGAATTTTATTTACACAGCTAACATACAGCAGCGGGTTGAATCTGAAAACATTGGTGAAATTTAAGTTAACTAAAATAAACAAATTACAAACAAAAAATGAATGAAAAAGAAGCGGAATGGAAAATACTTACATTGATACTGAACGCCAAATTTCTAACAGAAGTAGCGAATAACTTTTAAGGTGAAAAAGACTTCTAGACAGAGAACTGCGCTCAGCGTTAAACTGACTTTAAAAAGTGGTTATGCGTAAACGAAAATACAGGAGAACTTCGAAATCACGTGCGGCATGAGAAACGTGCAAAAAGTTTGAGACTGACGAAGATAAACGTCAACAAACCTAACACTAAACACCAACGAGAAGGCATGAAAAACACAAGGACGGAATATTAAATAAATACAAGATTACACAAAAATAATTAGCAAGCGCTTTAGATCTTACACCAATACCTTAACGTAAACAAACTCTTCCTGCTGTCTATTTGACAAGTAGATTCCTTGTTGCCGTGCTTGAGTTCAGAAAAAAAGATCACAGATGACATCAAAGTATGGTAAGAACCAAACAGTGGCACACGAGGTGCAGCTGAGTGTGACATTCATATGCTTACCACATTTTGAAGAATTCTGTGATCTATAAAGTAATGTACAAACTCACGGCAATATGGAATCTATTTGTTTTATTTGATAAAAAATCTTGTTGGTGGTGACGTTTTCTATGCGTCTGTAAGAACCAATCAAAATGAAGCTATAATAAGGCTTAGACTAGGAATTTTATCAAACCTAAGGGCCAAGAGGTACACAAGTTTTTATTGATCCCACCCCTCTTAGTTTGTGACACTTGCGAGTACTACCAAATAAGGTGATGAACACGTGCGATCCAAATCAGACAACCGGACGCGACAAAAATAGCGAGTTTACAGAGAGAGTTTTTTTTATGGTTTATTGTGAGTTATAAGTCCTCTTAGCGAGACATTGTGCGGAGAATAAACAAGAAAACGAAGAAGAATCCGTGGTTCTGCGTACCGTTATGAAGAACGGCTCATTATGTCAAGGGTAGCATGAATCATATCCTATATAATTTAGTACGTAATCTATTTTTTTAATTATTATTATTAGAGAAATTATTAAAGAGAGAGATTAAGTCATCATTCCCTTTGCCTCTATCAAGGTCTTACTGTATCCCAGGCCCTCACGCGGCCAATACAACCACAACAACAACAGCTCGTTCAGCAGCAGCAACAACAAAGACAACAGCAACAAATACAACAACAACAGCAGCAGCAGGTCCAACAGCAACCTCAGTTTTCGTTGACTGGTCCGCGGGCTATTCAGCCACAGCCACAGGCGCAGGCCACGATGCAACTTCCGCTGCCTGTGTCATCGGCGCACGCGCAAATGAACCCAGTGGCGCAGATGCAACCAGCGTTCCAAAACCAGTTCCAGCAAAGCTCTGTGAATAGACAACAGCAGCAACAACACAACCAGAGACTTTTAGCGGCTGCTAAGTTGAAACAACAACAACAAATCAAGCAACAGCAACAGCAGCAGCAACACCAACAACAGCAGCAACAAAATCGTGCTTCAACTGAATTGATAATGAGACATTTACATAGACAGTTGTCAGGTAAAAGGTTTTTGGCTTGCCTCGGCAAAACCCGTAAAAACTGTTTCAGTCGAATCGAATATTGATGGTTAGTGAGAAACGCCCGCACGATTGAAACGAAACAAAACAATAATCACATCAAAAAACCAAAAATAAAACAAAATGAGCAAAAGAAAAAAAATAAGTTAAAAAACGCTTTTTCTTTTTTTTTTTTTTTGGCTTCTAGCGGGAGCCCATTCCTTGAACACCTGCCAGTATCCAATCGTTAATGCCCTTCGTTTGTTCATACCAGTGCCGGTTCATGACACGTACATATAGGCTGCTGTCACCAAAATGTGTGGTGAGCGGATGATGGAATTACATATAAATTATCAGAGGCAATTTGGGTTTCTTTTTTTGTCGTTGTTGTGGTGGTTTTTGGTTTCGTGGTGTGAGTGGTTATTTTTTTTTTTTTTCTGAGACTTAAACTTAGGCATCAAATTACCCGTATTAGTTTGCCGTTTCACCTTGCTTCTTGTGATTGGTTTTATCATTTATTTTTTTCGTTATTTTTTAACTTGTTTGGCAAGTTAGACTCTGATTGTGATATCGTATTCCTTACTAGCTGGCCCAGATATATCGATGGCGTCCGCACAATTTACACAAACCGCTGACCTTACTCTCCAGCGACAGATATCAGCACCACCTGATGTAGGACATCAGAGACAAGACATTGCTCAGTTTACTCGTCAACTGTCGACTACAGCGCCACAGGACCTTACACAGCAGGCTCAGCAACAACAGTACACAGGAAATCCTCAGTACCAAACACCACAGTTTTAAGGGAATATAACAGGAACAAAACACGGGTCTCCTCTAACCTGGGTAATAGATCCCTAGGAGGAGAAGATCCGCTAAAATTAAGCCCTTCTAGCCTACGCGTAGCCGTACCCTCCCGCCCAAGATGAAACGGAAGCGAGGTTCTATCGCCTCCGTTTCACCTCAGCGGGAGGGGGGGGGGGGTACGGCTACACATAGGCTTGCCCTTCTCCCTTTAAAACTTTAAAACGCAGCTTGTTGGACCCCTCAACCCCTCCATCCTCCCCTCCATCAAGCATAGACCCCTTCCCCCTTCCCCACCGTCCCTTCCGTCTCTAAGAGTTCAGCTCGTGGTATGATGTTTTAAAAAATTTAATGAGAAAATGTCCTTGTAAATAGCAATTATGAAGGAAATAAAATAGAGAGAAATTCGTGTCAAACACGTTCACAAAATGCCTATTTTCCTGTTAGTAAGGACGTCTTTTTTTTATTTGCGCAGTTGACCCACTCGGTAAGAAAACCGAAATGAGTTCCTTCTTGTAATGAAAAATTACCTCTCCACACCGCTCTTTGTTCCATAAGGATGGTTCTGTTGCGCGAAGTGATTTGGTGATTAGACGTGAAGATGGCGTGTATTTGGATAGTCATACAACGGTCTTGTTCTGTTTACGTTCCGTGACGATCTAAAGTAAAAGACAAAGGAAGAGTCTTGATTAAATAAAGCGGTTTCTTTTCTTTTATAATTCCTAATGCGCTACTTTCGGGTTGATCACAGCTTCTTGAGTGTGCATGCTTATTTTTAAAGAATCAGTGGATAGTTAAAACTCAGGTAACTTTCGTGACCCTATTAAGAGGTTCTAGTCCCGCTTCGCGCTCAAATTTTACACAAATTCACGCAGCACGTGTACGTCAAGGGGATTTCTCAGTATTGCGTTGCGCATGCTAAAGGGAGCATAATTATCACGTAAGCATGCGAATAAGCGCATTCCGAGAGCACGGTATTGTTTCTTATTGTTTACACGGACCAGGTAAAGAGTTACGATGGTATTTAGCTCTTGAATGAGCACGATCACCACATATTTTTACTGCATAATTTTGGTGTACAAATTATTCCTTTTAAGTTGGAACCGATACCCCATCAGGCACCGAGCCCGAATACGCCCTAAACTACTCAACAGTTTCTTCAACAAATTTTGAAAAAAACAGCAACAACAGAAATAGGACCAACAACATCAACAACAACAACAACGAAAACTGCAGCAGCAGCAACAACAGTCTACGGCGTATGCCGAAATTCACAAAATCTGCGGA
Source organism: Pocillopora damicornis (assembly GCF_964200805.1). Classification (NCBI taxonomy): domain Eukaryota; kingdom Metazoa; phylum Cnidaria; class Anthozoa; order Scleractinia; family Pocilloporidae; genus Pocillopora; species Pocillopora damicornis. The sequence goes on from NC_142675.1 coordinate 6,157,919, forward strand.
CCTCTCACTCCAGCGGCAGCTGGCAGTGCCACGTGAAGTAGGACTTCAGAGACGAGACATTGCTTAGTACGCGTCATTTATCGACTCCAGTGCCACAGGACCTTACACAGCAGGCTCAGCAACAACAGCATACAGGAAACCCTCAGTACTAAACACAACACTTCTGGGAGAATACATTAACCTTCGTGTGGTTTCAGCCCCTGATATCTTGTATAAAATATTTCATTGAAAAATATCTTTGTTCAAAGCAATTATGAAGGAAATAAAACAGATAGATAATCGTCCTAACACATCTAAAAAATGCCTATTTTCCAGTTCGTTGAGGTGTAACTTGGACGTTCTTTTTTCAACTGTTCAGTCGACCGACTCAGTAAGAAGAAATTCCATGGACTCTCCCACCCCTCTGTGAGTTTACATGATGAACAACCGTTGCGTGATGAAGATGCTATTTGGATAGCAGTCACGCTCGTAGTCACACAACGGTCTTATTCTCTTTAAGCAGAGTAACGATCTGATGAGAAGGAAGAAGAAATGATTTTGAGTGAAAATGGCGGTAATTTTTTTAAAAGATATTGCACTTCATCACGTTCTGGTTGATTTCAGTTTCTCTAGTTTGCGTGCTTTTTTTGAAAACGTAACTGGATGGTTAAGCACTCAGCGAACTCTCTTGATCTCATGACCAGCAATTGCCGTCATGATGTTAAACATGTGAATAGATATGCCTTCAGGATCTTAATTTTTTTTTTTCACGTTTCTGTTGGCCTTGATAATTTTCAGTATTCTAAGTATTTGTACACGGTACATAACAAAACTTAAAGATTTTATTCAGAAAACATATGATGAGCTATTTTCGGGTGCCGAGTAGTGAGCTACACATTCAGTGCGAGTTGGCTGTGTATTTATATCGACTCGAACGAATTGAAAAATTTGTTTGATCACTATTTAGAGGTTACCCAAAGTAGTACTAGCTTGCGCTTAGAGGCTGCCAAAAAAACTGCTATCAATCCTGTACATCAAGATTTTAGTTGTCATATTAACAAATCATAACCTTGGAATTTGTAAACTTAGAAGCAATTCAAGAACTTGTATTAAATATTTTGTTGCGAGCAAAATAGCCTGAGGCTGTGAATGAAAGACGAAAACAATTACTAAGTAGTAGAAATGCAGAAGATAGATAAAGATTGACCTCGAACAATTTCTAGACTTTTTCGCAGTCACAAGCACGTGTCTCGGCACACGCAGTCTCTAGCAAGGTCAAGGTCTAGCTTGCCCGTCTAGGGCCTACGCAGCAAATGTTTCAGTGGGTGCGAAGGGGGGAGGGGGAGGGGGCTAGAGAAGAGTGCATGAGCTTTAGACAACAAAGCAGAGTGATGGGGCATTTTTAGCAGGACAAGTTTCTTTTTTTTCTTTTTTTTTCTTTTTTTTCTTTTTTTTCTTTTTTTTCTTTTTTTTCTTTTTTTTCTTTTTTTTCTTTTTTTTCTTTTTTTTCTGTTTTTTTTTTTTAAAAAGTGGAGGAGCTTAAGTCCCCCTCTCCTCCCAAGCCCCTCCCTCTGAACGGTTTATGCCGTCTTGGTGAGATCGAGTCGTTGAGCAGTAGAGACACGATAGAATCGGGTTGGAAAAAAATTAGAGATTGCTCCGCTGTGCTTTCGTATCTCTGACGCCTTCAACCAGGGTCTGCCTTTAAGCATCAAGGATTGTGTACTAGGCAACATACTCTTAGTAACTTAACGCCAAATTAAAAATTGTGTCGAAAAGAGGGAGGCTAAGCGCTTGTTTCGCTTCACCGCGCTCTATTTTTGAGATTGAACGCTTAAAATTCAGCCCGCAAATCGTATCCGAAACAGACTGTGGAAACAGATAGTTAGAAAGACAGGAGTGAGGCCGGAGATCCGGAGATCCAGTTTCTGTAGTCCACGCTCTTATTTTCTTAATTTCGTCCTTTGGAGGTCCTGTGATCAACACCCCACTTATGGTTTGTAACTAGCCAATTGTTTGGCATTCGTTTTAAGTTTTCAGAATTCTATTTATCATACTCACACGGGGCAGGTATAAAAAAGAGCAACAAAAATAAAAACACAACGACAATAAACGGTCCGCAAAAAAAAAATTATAAATTTGAAAAGGCATACCCATAAAAGACAATGCAAGAGTTCTACCTAGTGCTTCTAGATGGTTCGCACCCTAAGGGTATCACGGCCGGTAATCACGATGAATCAAATATGTTCGATCAATTGCCTGCGGGGGGACCTCTGCACCGAATTGACCTTGGCTCTTTTATCGTCACCCTGTTTTCAACTTTAGAACTGCGCATGACCCATGAAACGAAATAAAAAAAAATAAGAAAAAGAAACAGAAAACAAAATCATGCGCACGCGCGCAATAAGCTTTCCATAAGTGAAACGACACAATGATGCAATGCTCATTTGTCCTTCCGAGTCTATTTGGTGTTGTTACCGCTCATGTTAATCTCTAATAGAGAGGCAGTCAACGGGAAAACCGTTTTTCTCTTAGCAAGAAGTCGGGAGCATCATTTTTAAAGATGTGCCAGGTTAGAAATTTTGCTCTGAATTTCTGCTTTTGCTTCCCGCTTTTTCCAGGATCAACATGGCGCCATGCCAATGCAAGCGGACGCGAAGTAAGAAGAAACTTCAGTCGGTTTTAACCGGGGCGCGAAGGCAGGTGATATCATCGTAACCCTCTTGTCGAACTCAGATGCAATGCAGGAGAAAGTTTCGATCCAACACTCGCCAATTAAATGCGAAAATGGGTCTATTCACGTCAAGTGAAACGAAACGGTGCTCAGGACTTCGTACGAGTTGTACTGGTCAGCTTGCTACGGCAAAGCTTCAAATGAAAGAAAACTCAGAGGTAAGGCGTATTAAAAGCTTTAAAGAGGACCTCGAAAAATTATCAGGGATTGCGTTGTACTATATTTGGGACGCTGAGACATGCTTTGAGACACGTTTGCTTCGAAGAACAATTCGCTTTCTCGAATTTTCTGATGCGTGTCGACGGTGACAAAGAAGGAACGCTGCGTAAAAATGTTATGCAATGGTATCTGTTTCATGAAAGAATGAATAACTTTATGGGACCGAAAAAAACTCTAAATTTTTGAAACAGTAGCGTGCCTCTTGTTAAAAACTCGTCAATTTGTTGTCCTTCTTTGATGAAATTATCGATTAAATATCAAAACTGGATTTTCAGACCTTATTCTCACCACTGGATTATCTTTGTCGTTATCTCGAATGTACCATACACAACACGAACTACCATATGTGAATTTTGTGGTTCGTAGCTCATTATAAGTACTATTATTAGATGAGTACTAACCGAAAAAGTCCAAGGAAACGGTCCTTGTGATAAAATATTCTTGTAGCCAATAGTTCCTGAGCCAAGTGAAGTGGATTCTACCACAGAATTGCACCCAATTTGGCCCATAAATGCTTCGAATTTCGAGCAGTCTAGTTTCCACAGAGTACGTGGGAGCACAGGAAATTACAAAAAATGTGGAACTCTCAGTAAAGAAAATAGTTTCTTTAATTACTCTAGTCAATACTAATATTCGTTAGTGTATCAAATGGTGTCCAAAGATGAACGAGGAGCATTCTTGTGTTCTTGTGACTCGTTCAGCTGAGATTTGAGAATGGTCGTGCAATTCGAGGCTGGTATCTTCTTGCCTTGTTTCGCCTCAAATTTATCAGACAGAACCTCTGGAAAGCTTCACCGGTACGTGAGTATATTTGACCCACCAATCAATATAGAACTAGACTTGTCCGTCTGAATTTCCACCCAGCCGACCTGCGAATCGTAAGCAGTTGTCGCGTTTTACATATCAACTCACTCACAGAAACTGTTGCGTTTTCCTTTAGTTAATGCACATATTCAGTATAATTATCAGATCATATATTTAGTAATGACCCTTAAATCTCGCGGTCTAACATAATGAGCTTTTCGGAACAGGTTGGAGGAGTTTATTAAATCAACTCTATTTATGATAATTGCTGGTGAGAATTTTAGAATTTTTAATTATACGTGCGAGAAAGTCCGTGTAAAGGACATGAATTGTGATGCCAATTTCGCAAGTGAACAAGACTCGAGTAAGAGATAAAAAGAAAATAGTGGAACTTGGCAGTAATGAACAGCTATGAGGCAACTTGTCCGTCCACTAGAAAGTATCTAGCACCGCAAATGTATTTTAATGTAGTAGCAATTATTTTTGGCACGTTGCAGGTTGCGTATTTTTGTCGACTTCACATTTAAGCACACAGCGGTAATGCAGTTTCGTTGGCTGTACAGCGTTTTGACGTGGAATTCAAATCGGCTAGTAATCTGCGGTATATCTGGATTAAATTTGGCCTGGAAGGCTTGATGCTTAGTTGAGTCAGTAGCTGAAATAGGTCTGCCTATGATTGTTTGATGATTTTTGAAAGGGTATTTCACTCCAGTAACATCTAGAGGGAAAACCTGTAAAGATCCCATTCATATCTTCACATTTGAAGATATCAAGGTCGTCACATAAACTGGGCTCATTCTACTTTAATTTTCGCGAATGGTTTTTGAGTTATTTTTTTTATAAGAAAAATAACTCTATGTTAGCGTATAGAGTGGCATGTTGCTCGCACCATTCAGATCGCTGCATTAGGGTATGTATCTCGCACCAATCATATCATAGCATTTGAATATCATGCACTAATCACAGCGTTTGGGTATTTTTTCCTTATAAATGACGTCTGGATCACAGAACTATGCACAAAGAATGACATTAACCAGAAATTTTGGGCCCATTGGATAAACGTAATGGTTTGTGGCCTTGGCGTGCCTCATCGATTAAGGTCAAGATTTATCGGGAATGAAAGGTACAATTAAAATTTTTTAGTCAATACGTGTTTTTTTCGCTCCTTTACTAACAACGCACACGCCAAACAACTTACAGTTCATCACGTATCATGAAAACAACGTCCAAAGTCTAATCAGAACGTACGCCATCATTGCACTACATGAACATTAGGCAATTTTTCACGTTTTTGAATTGTATTCCACCAATCAAATTCCATTTTGCCACATTGGACTTCGCTCTATCACGTGTCATTTTCTGGTAAACAACCTGCATTCTATCACGTATTCTAACTGCACTGTCAAACCCCACTAAAAAAATTCACATGGAACTAAATGCTACTGATATTGAGTTTTCCACGCAATCCTCCCGTGTTTGACTTTTTCTACGATTTAAAGTCGCTTTAAGCTACCTTGGACTTAACCCAATTGCGTCTTAATTCCTCGTAAAACAATCTGCATTTTATCATGCATTTCGCACATAGAGGGCAAAGTCCAGATAGGCAACAACCAATCAAGGAGCCCTCTTTAATACATTATCCTTTTCTTTTGTTCGATGTTTCTTCACTTATTCGAGATCGCAATATATCTTTGGTTTCGGACTTTAAGAGGAAAAACAAAGTTTCAGTTTGCTTTTCGTTGTAAAATTACGCTAAATTATATTTTTGAGGTAACTAACTGTAGACAGATAATTTTGATTTTCTCTCAGTTGGAGGAACGGCAGTAAGTGTAATCTCAACCAGTATTTGGTCTCGTCACGCAACGCTCTCTCTCAAACAGAAAATGGAGGGCGTTGTGTGACGAAAACAAACAACGGCTGCAAAGGAGACAACAGTAAGCGAGACACCGATGCATTTCATTTTAACTTACAAGTACTTAGACAATAGAGACAATAGATCACATAATATCTGTGTGAGTTCAGGTAAATTAGGTTTTTTCTGTCTTTCTGCGATATTTTCGTTTTTTTAAAGTTATGCTCTTCGCGGTGACAAAATTGAAATCATTAAATACGCAAATTGTCTCATCTCAACCCACCCAGCCCAAAAAATAACTCTTGCATGCTACGCATGCCAATGTTTTTAAGATAGTGTGCAAACGTGGAACTTTTGGAAGGAACACACCTTTTTTTGGTGAAAAATTGTTTTATTTTTATACCGAGAGATGAAGCAGCTTCTAGGCGCGCTAAGTTTCTTAGAAAGTGATGTCTGCTTTTGATTTACCTAAAATCTGTTATGGGGTTGTCCTAGATTTATATATTTATTACTTATTCACTAGCCAGAAGGTCTATATTGGGAAAAACTGTGTCTGTGGTCTTGGGTACCGCCCGAGGCCGGAACTCAAGACAGAGGGCACAGTTTTCCCGATACGGACCGACCTAGGTTGGTGAATAACATCTTTAATTTTCTGAAACTCATCGAAATGCTTTCCAAAGTACCTGAATTATTTAGGGCAAGATCCTCCATAAAATAAACACTTTTGTGAGCGAGATGGTAGGGAGAACAAAATAAATGCATAGTAAAGAGAGAGGCTTCACCGGAACAGTTTTATTTTCGTAACGATAAAGGTGATCTAAAATGATGTGACACTTGTTAATTAGAGAGCGCGTAAGAAAGAAAAAACGCGCATATACACATTCGAAAAAAAACAACGGTACTGGTCTGGCGAACAAATTCAAGTTCAATGACTATCACGACAAACTTTTCTTCAGAAACAATCTATGATCCTATGGAAAGTATTATTCACTTCCATCGTCGACAGACTTACGAAGCTTTACCTCTGTTCATTCATTAACACTTTAATTCCCAAGATCTCATTAGCGATTCTCCTTACTGTCTACCACAAAGTTCTTGTGATCTTAGTTTGGAGAATTTGGCATTGGATCAACTAATAATCCCATAATTGATATTTTTCTTCATTCTCATCACTTACCTGCTTGATATTGTATTGATATGGTAAGGAGAAATTATATCTTGATCACTCATGGGAGTTAAAGGGTGAAGGGAAGATAACTGAAGGTAAATTCAAATGTATGTTGTGTACTTGTGAGAGTTTGCTCGTTTGTTTTCTAAAATGGCGTGTCCAAATCTTATCTTCCATTCAAAATCTTAGGTTCATTGAGATGATGTCCAAATCAAAAGGACTTGGAATGACTTGCTGAAAGTGAATCTGTAGTAGAACTCGAAATTTTGCTCACCGTTCTACAACGAACAAATTTTTGGGAAGAATTCAGATATTAATGATGACTGAAAGTTTCATTGATTAATTCAATTTCAAACAAACACCTCACGTTTTAATTTTGTGAAGGATTGAAATTAATCACAAACGGCTTTTAAGCTGCGTGTTAACCCAACATGAGACAAATTCATTTCGAAACCAATTTTTTTCAGGCGACTAAAGTGATTTGAAAGAGAAAGAGAAGAAAGAAGATAGGATTAATAAGTTACTCGTTGGCTTGAGCTCGTGACCGATATTTCGTTTTGCCGATTAGACAGCATTATTAAGGCTTAAAAATGCTGCCCAGTTGGCAAAACGAAATATATTAATTAAGCAAAGGATGTTCTCGTTGACTCACTGCCCGTATACAGAGATAGGAAAATCCGGAGCGCACCAAGAACTAATAAGATTTTAGGATTCATTACGGTACCCACGGAGACCCAAAAAAAAAAATTACATAACAGAATATCACATGTAAGCTTGAGGAGAAGACTTTATCTTAAAGTGTTGATAGAAACTCTGGCACGCTCGCTTCATGCACGGGATCGCGCTATCCTATTTCTAGCATTGAACTGTCCTATTTTTATTCGCTTCACCAATTTATAAAAAGGTAGAGCAGGGATAATTCGAGTATCAGGTCATAGAATTTAAAGTGCGTGCGACAAGATTTGTAAAGGTGGATGTTAATCTGCACTTTGGTCAAAAAGGTGAAGGAGATGCATCAAATCCCTCGAATGAAACACTTTATCTACGAGCGAAGTGGACAGGCCAGACGCAGTGTGAGCGTGCTAGACGTAGTGCAAGGAAAAATCAGGAGTAATTGGGGCCAACTGATCCAGTATAATTGAATTAATCGGCCAAAAAATTTTACTCTGGTTAGACGATCATGGTAAAGGGTGAGACTTATTTTCTGGACCAAATTATGGTAACAACCCTTAAGCAAAGTTTAGAGTTCCCTTTGTAAACAACTTTGGAGTAACTGTTGTCATTCTAGTGAGTTTCGAAAATTTTCATCTGCTGATATCTTGATAACCTTGCTGTTGCTTCAGATCGGTTACCAGTACGGCATCAAAACTTACATTAGATAAATAATTTATGTTCTTTCCGTCTTGTCAGCCTGACAAGCGACGTCAACTTTATCTAGTTAATGGATAGGAACTGATTTCCGGCCTGATAAAAGGAGCCTTCGTAACAACGGATCTTATTAAGTCATTAAACCGATAATTGGCTTCTAATACGAAATTACCGGAACTTTTTTATCATGTTGTGGCTATGTAGTTTATTTTAAGATTGTTTTGGCATTCATGTGGTAAAACTAACCCACGCAATTTGCAGTAATTGTTCAAAATATCATTTATGGTAGGTTTGTGATCAATCAACTGTGATATTCTCCAAGCCTCATTTTTGCTGGGTGCATTACATATGAAAAGATCACGTCGAGCAGTACCTCTCGTGACATACTTAGTCAGTCCTTCTGGAAGAATTTTTTTTACTTATAGCTCCGGAAAGGTACCACGCGAAGAAAGGCAAAAGTAATCCATCCGACACGTATGGGCGGTTCTGATCAGTTCTCTTGCTGCGTTTTAAGCAGAAAATTGACGTATTATTAGAAATCCGGGTTAAGGAGGAGACTTAGTGATCCCTTTTAGAGAAGTTTCACAGGGGGTTATCTTATGTCGAAGAGGCTCTTTCATAATTTTTTTACCTCGTCGAGATGAAGGGACAAAAAACTGCTCGGGAAGTGCAACAGCTACAGAAATAAAAACCCGCGATTAAAAATAATCGCGAAATTTAAAATCACAGTAAAAAATGTAGTCCTCGATTGAAATTCAGTGTTGATTTAACATTTGAAGATTAATTTTTTTAGCATGATCAGTTCCGTGAAGGGTGTTTTTAATTGACGGAAATTGAACAGCAAATACGGCTGAAATAATTCAGCTTACCTAGAGAGATTAATAATTTATTTAGTTCTTGTTTGATTAGGTTTTTCGCAATTGTTTATCCTTATTTTCCTCCAAAGAGTAACTCTCTATCATATCGAAGGAAACCACAACCGCTGCGGCGTTTGTTGAGACAAGAAATCATTGGGGAGGTAATAATGAGCCAAGCTGGCGGCAGTGTGGTTTAGTGTGGAGAAAGTGTGGAGAACAATATCCTCAAGATAATCAAACGAAATTTAATTGGTACCTCCGTTGGGTCATTAAGCGACCAAGTCATGCTAGGATTAAAGAATTCAGGACATCGCCAACCCTCTATTGAGCTCCCGATCCCAGGGCCCCCAGTCAGGTAGGTGTGCACCTTTGTCCCCCTTTGGGTTTGTTGAGGGGGGTGGTGGGATTGGGGGTAGATGGGTGAAGGGGAGGGGGGAGGGTCTATAATAAGAGGTAAGACACGCTAGTGGAGTGGAGAGATATTCTTTCTGCACCCGTACCCTCGGGTGCCTCGCCCCTTGCGGTATTTAAAGGGGAGCAAAAAGAGGCTTAAAAACACACAAAAAAATTCAATAAAATGCTTTTAGACCAAAACAAAGGGCAAAGCTTCCACTACTGCTAAAGTGTCTTGACTTAAAAAAGAAGTAATCAGCACGATCCTGCGTAAAGAAGTTAGCGCCGAAGGCAATAAGATACCGAACCAGGAAAGGGTGTCCACGTATGTCAGCGCGCCATATTCTAGATTGAAAGAAATATAGAGTTGATTTCCTTAAGGAATTTGGTTGCAGCTCTTGACCCCGGCACATACAGTTGTGTGTCTCACACAGGTAAGCGACATTCCTTAGCTATGTAGTCAAAGTATGTCTTTGTCGTAGAACTTTACATCTAAGTATACGTTTACAAATATTTTTATTATATCGAAAATCATTGTCATCCCACGTAGTCAGGCATTTGTTTTCTAAAAGGCGTTTTGAATATTGCAATGCACTAACGGTCTTATCATTTAACTATACATTAATTTACGGCGTTCGAGGCATTCTACCGCGTGTGATAAAGGGAATAAGTAAATGGAATTACGTCAAGAATTGCCAGCATCGCACAATAAGATCGCAAAACGCTGGTTGAGACAGATTCTCCTCAACAAGAATTATGAGCTTGCAAAAAGCAGTTCTACCTTAAAGCGGTTTGTTTGTTCTTTAAAGGTACTCGCGTGGAAATATTAACATTTGACACGAATATAATTTTCCGCTACTGAATGAGACTGACTCTAACAGAAAAAGTAAACAAGAAAAAAACAAAAAATCATTTACCCTAAATCTTTCAACGACGGGTGCTTCGAAGTCTTAGTGAAAAATACAACATTTACTTCTTTATTTCGAGTATCCAACAAAAGCCTTGGTCTTTGTAGACGAAACCAGCAAAACTTTTCACATGTATTGATCTCGGACAGCGTTCTGGATGGTTTGAAGTCGCAGCATGGGCAAAAGATGTACGCCAGAGTGAAGCTTAACTTGAATTTTTTTCCCGTTTGGATGTCAGAAATTTGAAATGTTACTCGTCTTTCTTGGAAAACAAAACAAAACAAAACATAGCAGATCAAAGACCACCAACACTGAAGAGGATATGGTCACGGTCGATCAATAATCGGGTTTCTTTCAGTTCGTTTAATGGTACCGAACATGTCAACTAAGTACTTCTAGAAAATGAAAGTGAGTCTAGGCTTGCGGCCGATTTCAAAGTGAATCACGCACGAAATGATTAAGGTCTTTACAATCCACCTTCCTTGCTTTATGGCAGTGGCAATTAGAAGTGATAAATTCGGTATTTTCTTAAGTGCTCTTATTTACTTCTTAACCAAACCGTAGCAAAGAAGGTTAGATAGTGCAAGAGATTAAGAGTCCATCTGGTGGAAATGAAGTGTCGTGTTTTCGAATGTCCCTAAATGACTGGTTTGTCCGACGTGATTAGTAAGTTCCTTATAAATTTAGATCTTTGAAATAGATTAGTATCCTCCCTTTTGCTCGAAAATAGATATTGAGAAAAAGCCAACCCTGGATTAGCGTGGATTTTATCATGGACTCGTTAAATTGAGATGTTACGCAACATTGGATTAGCGAGAAGACATGTGATAGGCTTGTTGACAGAAGATGTTGCGCAATCTGTAACACTTAGTCGTAAATATAAATATTTCCTATTATACTTTGATCCGATTTTCAGCTGATGGGGCTTTTAACTTTTCGTATTTGAGTACTTTTAGGCAGCGGTCACGTACTATTGCCTGCGGCGCCTTGTAGGATTTTTTTTCTTTTTAACAGAAAAAGAAGAGAGAAAACAGCGTAGTGACGTACTTTGAATGTCTTTTCGTTTCTCTAGCATGAAAATTTGAGAAATCTAACGGACAAAGGCAATTAGAATCGCCTGAATTATTGATTACTTCCAAATTTGGCATTCTTACTGATGCCTTCGTTTACGTTGTGGTTGAAATCAGAGGGGAGATCCTGTTTAAGGAAGTGCAATTAATTCCTCACTCTGCACTTTTGGTGCTCCATGCTCATGGAGCAAAGAAAACGTCTCCGCGCTAAAATCCGTTCCTCTTGCTTGAATTAACTACCCACACTTGTTTTGACGAGGTTATTCTTTGGTTATGTTCATTATTTTGCTATTTCGGTTGATTGGAATTGACCCCTCTATTCCAAACTTTTATCTAAATCTTTGCGAGCGAGAATAGCAGATTTGGCGTCATAAGAGCAACTCTTAGGCCTTGAACTGTTTCTTCTTTTCTTTGAAAAAAATAGATTTTGGAGTGCTAAATTTAATTTTTGGGATATTTAGAGTTGAATCATTGTCTCCGGTTTAATATATCATTGTCTAATCCTTTCCTTTGTTATTATATCCTTCAGTATCATTTGGTTTGTCGGTACCAAACGCACGGCATCACAATTGAGTAATAAGGTCAGCATATTTCTAATTTGGTATAATTAGGGATCATAGCGGGAAGAATTGGCCCTCCTCTGACAGCCGATTATATCAGAAGGTTTGCTTCATCTTGCTCGTTCGCGGAGCCAGCCATGCACCAGTGTAGAATTACCGCAGTGAGTGGCAGTGAGTTTCACTTAGTGAGTTTGGCAATCCAGTAGGTTAGCATTTCCGCCCTTTTTGACTTGAGAATATGGTTCGCCTTAGATGTCTCGACAAACTTTTGAAACGTCCTCGCAAAAAAATTGAACTCAAATAAATCTTCGTCAGCGATTAGCACGAAGAACAGATGTCCAATGACGCATACTAAGAGAAACTGAAATATATGACAACCTAATTTTGATACTTTCAAGGAGGTCCAAACTCCAAACCAAGTTGAGCAAGGATTCTCAATCTCGTTTTCCATGGAAACTAATGAAACTAACATTTGAATGTAAACACTTGGTGTAATATTCAGTACATTAAATTTAGAAACCGCAAGTGTAGATTAACCCTGAATAATTGTGGACTATAAACTCAAATTTTTATGACATCCAAGAATGCTAACATATGTTTTCTGGGCCTTTGGTAAGTAAAATAGCTTTCGTTTTTCATCCGAATGAACATGATGGTTCTAGAATGTTGGTGCGAGCCAGCCGATGACGTCAACGAGACGCGACTGATGTCATGTGGCCTAGTTGAAAATTAAAAAAATTAAATCATTTCGAGAAACTTCTGATTTTCTGACATTAAAAGTTGTATTTGCCTGGCGACTAATTTCACTGCAACACTTTCAAGGGATTTTGACTGGGACAGAATTCTGGAAGTGGCGATGAGAAAGTAGTCCAACATTGCACTCATTTTCTGACAAAAATTTCATCAGTTTGGCTCTTAAGTAATCAACGTTAAAGCAGACAGAAGCTATCGCTTGCTTGGATTTCAGGGCCTTCATGCTTTCGTGAGTTACATCTTATTTCTGTTTTTGTTTTACTGCTCTAAGTGGATAGGCATTCTTGCTGTCTTCAGTCCTCTCAATATCCACCGATACTCACTTCCAACTTCTGTTGTTGAAAGGTTTTAGAGATATCAAAGTGACCTCGTGTCTCCGAGTGAAACTATGCGTTTGACAGTTTGAACTGAGAGGAAATTTTCAGTTATAAGGGTGGCAATGCTTAAGCGTGTTAGACATGTAGGAATTTAGGGACTAAGTTTCTATAGAAACTGTGGTGCTGCGTCGGTGGGAGAGTATAGCAGGTAATTTAGTATTAACAGCTGAGTTTCAAACGTAAATTGGCCACCGTAAAGAGCAATTGACGTCAAAGCGATTGACGAAGGGTTTCGTCAGAGCAATTGACGTTAGCCCTTCGTCAGAACGATTGATTCCAATCTCTCTGACGAAGGGCTAACGCTCGAAACGTCAGCTTTTTTACTCTTTATGGTGGCCAATTGACGTTTTCAACTCAGTAGTTAACACTAAATTACATGTAGGAATTTAGTTCCGTTCTCTTACACTCTAGATCCAGATACAAATTATTTCCAAATTATACTGTCCGTGGTACATTTCTTATAATTTTGACCCAGGAGTTCCGTTGTAAATTCAAGAAATATTCCCTGAAATTGTCAATCGCAACGGACAAATCAATAGGTTTACTAATAAGGATGGCTGACAGAACAGATTTATCCCATGCATTGAACATCCCGGAAAATTTCATTCTTCTCGAATGTGCGATATTACTCAACAATGCAGATGACAAAGAGTTCAGTAACTTTGTCACTTATTTGGGTTTAGATGGTCGTCATTGGTTTTCCTTACGATGATGAGAATTCTTTTGCATAACTCATACTGTGATAACACAGGGTGACACGTAATCGCTTACGTGTAGAGAGGTGTACATCAAGTGCCACCAGACATCCCCGATCTTAATCTCAAAGTAGGTCTAAGTTTATTGAATAATTTACGATACCTGTCATTAATGTCGCCCACATCTTGCGATAAACCTGACTTATTGGTCTTCAAAGACCCCTTCAGAGGTGCAAATATAAAAAAATGTCCTAAGAAACTGGTATTGAAGGACCAATAAGATGCAGCTCTCGATAAAACGTTCCCTGCAGAGTTTTATTCCTGCAATTTTAAATCTTGCATGCCTCAGTAACCGTGGAAGTTACAAAATGTTCTTCTTAATGTATAGTTATAAAGGAGTTATTAAAGTAAAGCGCAATCAGTATTCGATAGCTCTTGACCCATGATTTTGGCCGGCAATCTACATTTTAACTACTAGAACACAGATGTGCATAGTAGTCTCAAAGTTTAAACTATGAAGATTAGGCTTCAATACTAGTGTTTTCGAAAACTTCAGTCAAAACAAGGTTAATACTTATTAACCTCAAAGTTTGAAGTACACAATATGGCCATATTACTAGTTAATTTTGTCTTGATTGTGCAACAAACAGGCCTACTGGTAAAAAGTTATCTCAGCTTGATATTCTATTGTCTAGTCTATTGCATTTTTTTTTAACAATTAGCGTAACAAGATGTTTTTTTTAAAGAATAAATTAAGGGTGTCAAAGGGCATTAATACCATCTTAATAATTGGGAACATTCTTGACAAAACAAGCAGTCACTTACTAAGCGCTGCAAATCCTTTGCTGCTTCGTTCCGCGCGTGTGCTGGTTTCATTAGTGTACCTCCAACCAAATCACGGGAATACACCACTAAATGATGCTTTCGAAAAGGTAACACTGTTTTTAAACCGTCACTGATATACTCTTTCGCTTTTTCTGGCTTACTACCATTTAAATTTTTTTCCTTCTTTTTCTTCGCTCGACTTTGAACTGTATCTCTTGCCGGCTCCCTAATAATTAGCGACTTAATACTGAAAAAATTTCTCTTTACTCTTTTTAGTAAGATTCATACACCATGACTTTGTATCCCTAAATATGCGGATGTTTTCAATTTCCTTTCGCCCAATAAGAGTCTTCATTAGCGCGAACCTTTAATTTTTCTTTTTAATCTTATACCACTTTTACAGTCATTTTTGAGGAACTAAAGATTTATTTTCTCAAGATAAAGGGGTGCAAGAACTCAGCAGACTACTTTCTGTAAATTTGATATTTCGCTGGAATGTATTTTTGAAATGTATGAGTTCCTGCTTTTCCAAGCATTTAAATATTTCTGGGATTATTATCTTATTTCTCATGCACACATATTTTGCTGGATTGGAAGTAGATTTCAGTCCTGCTGAGAGCTTGCTAAATTAATTTTATGGCATCTTCAATACGCAGATCATGAGAGGAAACTCGCTAAACAGAAATTCGTCCATTCAGTGTTGTATCATGGTAGTTCTCATTTTTAGACACATTTGTGATTGAAGGCAGAGAAATGTCGGTCTCTGTCTTGATGAATTGTGCAGTTCTCGATCGAAGCTATTTTTCATATTTCTTCCTAGCCTCTCTACTCTACAACAAAAATGGAATCCTTCAAATAACTTTAAACTCAACCTTGTGATGCTGGAGTACATGTCAGTTAATTCAGTGCAGTAGTTTTAACGAAGCTAATCTTCCTGCAATCTTTGTGCTAGCACGTTTTGATGGTTTAAGAAATAACTTTTAGTTCTGCTGGGAATTTGTGCAATAGTCTATACTGCATCCTAAATTCCCTAAATTTAACGCAACAGAAGTTTGTCTGTTCTTGCTAAAGAATGTGGCTTTGTATTCCAAATCATTGGCTATCGAAGGTGAAGACATGCTGATCTTTAAATTTTCAAATGTTCCTTTTTTTTTATTTGTTTTCATATTTTTCTACTTTAAAACTGGAGTGGAAACGTGTTTCTGTTTCCATCAAACAGCACTACACACTAGAGTGTTATCCTAAACTTAGTCATGATTTCAATAGATCGCTGCAAATGAAGCTGTATGTTATGCGATATGTTACCGACTAATTTTAATGGCGAGAGGGATTTTGATGTCGTCAGCATTGCTTTCGTTAAACCCACATCCCTTCGCTCTTGATATCAAAAGTGGCCCAGTATCAACTTCGAGGTAGCAAATGAAACTCTTGGATAAGTACTTTTTTTAGTGTTTTACCGTGTCTCTTTAAGCACATGTTCTGGCTCTCAACAGTAAATAAAGCCTACCTCTAACGCCCTAAAAAATATTACATACAAAAATGCAACTCAAGAGTATACGTTGATCAGCCCAGTAGATTTACTGAAGTATTTTAGATGTGATAATCCGTTTCAAATATGCTAAATATTTTTTTATCTCTCTTTGAAGCTATCAGCATCGCTTTTTTTAGCCAGCATTGTGTATTGTCTGAGATATTTGATCACTATTACATGGCTATTTCTCCTCGAGATATTGTGATAATGATTCAACACCCTTTGTTTTTCAGAAGAGACTGACATTGTTTTAATGCCCTCATTGTGATAAGATTACCTGACATCTTCTGGATTTTTTTTAGATTTGAAATAATTGCAATAATGTTTCCTTCAAAATAAAATCTACTCGGGAGTAAAAAATTTTTAATGGCCTAATCAGTTGAATATTTCTCTTCAATTTAACTGCACAACGCTGAGTTAGTGCTACACAGCTGACGTGGTTAAATTTCAGCAAAACAACTCAAAGTTCATTCCTAATTTGGTGTAGAACGTGCTGACGTGTTCGGTATCCACACCTAACAATGTCGCCATCGCCTATTTTTCCCTTCAGTACAAACGAGCAGTGCCGCTGATGTTTTGAAAAACTTAATGTCTTGATAGAGATGAAGTACTGAATACGTAAAGATGCCATTAAGGTGCGAAAGTAGAGTAACTCACCTTTCACAACGAGAAAAGTGAAAATCGTCCCAACAATTGGCCGTTGTGTTGGTTCTCCAATGTTTGAGCCAACATGTTTTTGTAGGGATATACATTTGAATGTAGGTAACTGTTATTGGGAGAAGAGTTTGCTTAAAGCGATTAGCTTGCTAGGTATCGTTTTATAAAGATTTCTCATTCATGAGCATTTGCGTAGCTGATCTCTGAAAACGGTAATGCCAAACTGTTATAAATGCTTTCTACTGAAATTAAATGCGTAACTGTGCTGTGTGGTTCAATACTATTGCTGTATAATATACGTGTTTCCCGATTAGCTGCCCTTACACCGACTAAACTGCTTACTTATAGTTTGAAAGACATAGCAGAGCAGAGAAAAAGGTTATTTCTAATCTTTATATATAGTATTTTCATCAAATGGTGAGCAGCACTACTGTATGTCTAAATATTTTCGCATTTAACGTACTGTTTTGCAAAGGACTTGTGCGTTGGCACTATAGACATCTAGACAACATGCAGGACCAGCGTAGGCAGTGCCCTCCACGATTTTGGCTTTATAATTTGCTGACATTCCTATATTTTTGTCATATTTTCAACAATTAACACTACTTCTGCCCCGACCCAACGAGCTTATCACCTCGAAGAGGCCAAATCGGCGTTATAGCTGGAACAAGGAATTGATTATGAACTATGAAAGCAGTGAAAACCCTAAAGTTTAGCACAAGCAAACTGATCTGCCGACATAAGTAAAAGCTGTGCTTCAGAAGTTTGAACATGTTGACAATTCGCTCAGTAAAATTCTCTCTCGATTGCTGTTTCCAGAAGCTTATCATAATCTTGCTATTGCCGTGAAATTTCGATTCTCTCTGTAAACGTTCTGCCCCTGAAGAAAGTTCAAAGCGTATTACTTACACGGATATCACCTGACAAAGTTTTAAACGAAATGAAAGCAAAAATTAACGAGCAAGCCTTGTCATCTTGTGGATTTGGGCAAATGAGTTGAACGACAGAGAAAGCAAACTACATGTAACTGAAGCTTCTAGGCACGAAATTGTGCCCTTAATCAGCAAAGAAAAGCAATCTAAATGTATTGGAGAATTTTTATCAACCCTATTGCCTTCATATATAAACTAAAAAAGAAACAGTCCGAACGAAGACGTGCCGAAAAAAAAAATGTTTATCCCATTACAACTTGCTTTGTGCAAAAGCCCGTCGTTTATTCGATCGTTTTACCTTCGTCACATCTATAACACTTCAACAACGTATCACACAAGCGACAACAACATATTACGGACAAAATATGTATAATGATAATTTCAGTTACGAAAGGCAATAGTTAAAGTTGTGTTTTTTTCACCATTAACATGATTCAGCTTACCCCACGTTGAAGAACCAGCTCAGCTAACTCTCGTTATTCCTTTCTGCAACCATATCTCACTATGCCCCCTTTTTAGATAGGTCGTCCGGTCCCACAGTTTCAATGACTTGGCTCGTGGTGGTCGTACTTCCTTTAATTTTCAGCAACTTGAATGGTGAACCAGTAGACCTAGAGGCTTTCGCTTGCGTTCTAGGTTTTCTTTTCATGAGGGAAGAACAATGAATGAACACGCGCTCAAAGTTCTGCTGGTGTTTGTTCTTCATTGTGTACTTGTGTTGAATGTGACTTCCCACAACAGTACATACGTATTGATAAATTTTATTTTAAAACACGATACAACCCTTGTTTTCTCACTAAGAGCAGCACTTGAGTAGACGTTTGTATGACATGCGAAATATTGAAACTGGATCGTTTTCAATAAGCGACCACCATGTGGTGTAAGCTTGCGCGGACCATTCTCTTGAAAATAGCATTGACTGCTATTTGTCATAAGTTGACAATCAGTAGAGTCTATGTTGCCAATAGATTCCTTAGAGACCACCGGAATGTCGGGCTTGTGTTGGTAAATGTTTTGAGGAGATAAGTCTATGCAAAGTGGGTGTATGGTTTAGTTTTCTTAGGAAGAATATATTTTAGTGTGACACTTTTTTTTATAAATGTTCGCCTTGGATTTTCTGTAATTATCCTACAGCTCCGTGTTATATTTCTTTTCCCATTGCAGCAGGCAGTAAATAAATCTTACGTCATGAACTTATGTCATAAGCTGACAATCTTGCAAAAAGTTTAATCTTTTTATATACATCAACAAACTTACCCCACGTAGATATAACAGGTCATGGGCAATTTATATTTTTGCAAGGGATTTTAAAAGGATAATAAGGATCCTAGTAAGATTGTAAGCTTCTTCCAGATATGGTAAGATATGAGGTAATATGCCCACTAAAGAACAATACAAAATATCTGTAAGAATTTTCCATAGAGGTTAGTAACTATAAGTACATAATTTCTGAAGGAAACTAAAAGCGTTAAGAGCTTCACTTATGTACTTATAACACATGACGATCATTGTGAAAGCTTTGGAGAAAATAGGCGACAGGTCAAGATTGTCTTTTCCAACCATCTCCGTGAATCTAAAAGCGCTTGCCTTTCGCTGCTTTTGCCAGGGTTTGATTCCCAAGCTTGCTGTAAGAAATTTTGAGGCCCAAATCTTCAAATTCCAGTTTACCCTTGTATCAGTGAATATAGATCCACACATAGGTAATCCCATTTCCTAATGAGGTCAATTTATTTGTTAACGCAAACACCTCATCAAGGGCAACGGTCGGAAGATTTTCTTTCGTAGAAGATTTTATAGGCTATTGTGTACTTAGACACTGTTTAATAGCTTTGCAAATTTCCATAATTTCAATTTGTTTCTTTATCCAATGAAATATTTAGTGGTTACTAAGGTCGAAAACGTTCTTTATTGTAAAAATTTTTAAGGTTTTGGACTTTGGCCTTGAACAAGTTTTGACAACTTTCAAAACCCGGCCGTCGACAGGCTAATCAATGGAAACATTGGCCAGTGCCGCATGCAGTTTTTCGGCCGCCGTGTAATTAACTAAGAAAAGAAGGCGATTAGAACAAAAAGCTAGTGACGGATTTCCTTCTCATGCAATTCGATGGAATTTCGAGTGCTGCCGCTTCGTAAAAAATCAACTCATTTACCCAATCAACCAAAAAAATCAGAGGGCAGCGAATACCGAACGCGTTTATTCGTCAGATTTGAAAATCACTCATATCTGTACGAGCTTTTGATGTCCAAAAGAATTGTCAAGGAGGAAGGATTCTAAACAGGAAGATAAATCACGGCTTCCTTGTTACAAATTCTTAGCCAGAATGCTAATTTTCACTTGCATCAGGGAGACAACTCATTTTTAACTCGTGAATTGCGCGCATGCGCAAGAGCGAGTTATAGATATGATGTGGGGAATGCCATTCGCTCGCTCGCTCGATTGGTCGATTCCTGTAAACTTTTTTTAGATTTTAGGCTTTTGAGTGCATTTGATAGTTTTTGGCGAGCAATAAACAGACGAAATGGCGACCTTTGTTGCTAAGAATAGTGGTGGGGTGAAAAAGAGGCCAATGATAATCTTAAAAGGGTTTTTTTTTTTTCGTTTTAGTTTCAACAAGCGGCGCCAGCGACTGGCAGGCATGCAAGGATTCACACTGAAATAACAGAACAACCTTCGTTTTTTATAAAATTGTAATTTACAGTCCTTGAACTTAAAAACAATCCGAAGATTCATTGAAAATATCACTTACTGCGAAGCGCTCGGAGTTTACAGATGTTCAAAAGCTTCTTCTGTTATGGCGTGAGATTGAGGACAAAATTGATCATTACGTTTCGTCGCGTGTGTTTTTCCTGTGTGAAGCAACAAAAGATGCCGGCGACTGACGAAATAACAAGTTAACACGAAAATCAGATAACACCTAAACAAACAATTTTAGCTACCGATTTTCAGTGAATTTTTAAAGAACAATTTTCTTTTCAGTTTCAAGACAATTTGAAGATTCAATATACATACAACGTACTAAAATGCGAAAGTTACACACCACAAAATTGATAAATAGGCCTGAAATGAAATTCTATCTTGTTATTGATTATACGTTGCCTAGCACGTGACTTAAATCTACCCAGGCGGAGATCCAAAATGACGGTGGGAGGCTCGGCTTAGTTATATCACTCGAAACTCGTTCCCGTTTGGCTCATTTGATAAAAAGGGAATCGTTAATGTTTTCATTAAGACAATGTTGCCTTGATTTTCTAATATTTACAACGAAAGACAGTAAATTTCACTTTTCACCCACATTTATTTCCAACCTTTTCTTTTGAACCAGAAACAAAAATGATAGACGTTTAAAAAAAACACATGACATCATCCACCTTGTCAAATGTATCATGATCATTTCAATTATAATGCCTTCTTATTCCAACGTTACTTTGTTTCTTTGCTACATTAGCGAACACTGAACTACTGCTCGTACTCTAGATATGACAATCAACCACAAAATTCCCTAAACCAGATAACATTAAACATAGTCTAAAAAATCATATGTCAATTCACGAGTTTGCTCACAAAGCACTTTGATTTACGATTGGTGTGTATGAGCGCTCGCTTCGATCAAAAGACCAAGTTTAGTTCAGAAATTAATTGAATTATCGACTAGGTAATATTCGTGCTTAGATTATCGCTTGAACGCTTGTTGTTTGTTGGTAACAAACACTTTTCATCCTAAAGAACAATATTCAGTGGAACAACAATCGAAACGCCTTTCCATTATCTTTCGCTTTGGTTGACGCGCGATCTTTTCGTCTCCCTTCAGTTGGCTTTTAAGACAGTTGAGTGACATACATAAAGCGGTCTTACACAATTGGAAGTTTACGTCACAGCAAACTGAGTGCCAAAAAAACTCTTTACTTATAGGGCTATTTTTAAATTGTTTCCCATCCATTCCTAAAAACATCCTGTTTTCATACTTCAGTTACAGAATAAAGCGGCAATGTGTGAAGTGCATAACATAACTTTGCGCGGCCAAGGATCTCCAAACATAAACTACAGTATTGTAATTTCGCATTATGGGGCCTTTCACAAAATTCTCTTTAACCAAGATCTATACAAGTTGGACCCTTGTTTCACCAACCCTAACCCTAGGCCTCACTGAACTTAGCTCTTTAATACTTTCTCATGACTAAGAAGCACCTCGCCACAGAGAAAAGTGTGATGTTAGGAAAATATAATTAGGTGATTTATCACTAAATCTCTTCCCAAATGTTATTATTTAGTAAGGCGGAGTGGAAACAGCTATACGAAAACACGAAATCAATACCAGCCTATTGGAGCTTTAATTACTTTAACAATATTCTGTTTCGTGACAGACTCCAAATGGGGGGAAAGAATGCATTACACTGATCTAGCAGCTGGTCACGTGAATATGCCACAAGTACGTAATTGCAATAATTACTCGGCACCCAAATTACGTCAGTAGGTAAACTATTTGTTCAAAGCGGCGACTCAAAAGTAAGTTTATCCTCAGAATTTATGGTTTTCGTTGTTAAAATCGGGGCCATGCCTTTATCGTCACGTTTGTTAACTTTAACCTTTTCGGAAAAATTACGATCTCAAATCTTATGCAGACTTGTGTGTACCTCGGGTGTGGCTATTAACTAGAAGTAAACCTAAGCATACAAACATGTGGAATTTTTTTAAAATTCGAAACCACATTTTGTAGATTGTCAACAGAAAGGGAAGTTGCCCATTTCAGTCCTGAGCAGTTTAATACTTACAATCTTCAACTTTCATCCACTAGAAGGGTCTCTTAATTAATCATATCTCCCTGAAGCTCAAATTTTCTCAAACGAAGGTACTATTTATATCTTTGAATCAAGGTCCATTACTATCGTCACGTTTGTTTGTCATTGTTCATCGTTTTTTTCGTCATGTCATTCTCCATTATTTTGAGCTTTCATCTGCTAAAAGGGTCTCTTATTTAATCAAATCTCCCTGAGGCTAAAAACTACTCAAACGAAGATACTACTTACATCTTTGAATCATGTTTTATTATAACTAATAGGATGCAAGTCGTTAAAAAACGATGAATTAATCATGATTCAAGGTGTGAGCTTGGGAGTTGAGCTGAGGTTACAATAGTCTAGCTGTATGTTGGTCATAGCCTGCATAGTTTCATCTCTAGTTGTAATTATGTTGTTCGTATAAATACTGCGTTGACTTTGATTCATCCACCCACACTCTGTCGTGATTTTTCAAGAGGGTGGCAACGTGTTAATACCTGACACGCAAATTTTCCACAAAGACAAGGTAAGACGAGATTTGAAGTTTTTTCTCAAAAATTTGCGACGCACGAATTACTGCTTAGAGTACACGTAACGCGTGAATCTTTCTAAAAGCTGTACGTGAAACGGGATCAGGTTCCGTCCCTTCCTTTCTGCTCGCTTGCTACTCGCTACTCTCTTGCAAGACAGTTACCATGGTGGTACCTTTCGCGTTTACCACGTCTTGTGTTCTTCCGAAAATAGAAAAACACGCATTTCTTCGTAGTCTAATGGAACGCAGAAGTAGACATCTGTCATTAGGACATTAAGAGTTCCTTAATAACCTCTTCCGAACGATCCTGATACGCACTCATTATTTCGAGCGGATAAGCATATTGGTTGCACCGCCAATGGCCTTATAAATGCTACAGAAGTGGAATATTCTTGGTTGGATTCAAAAGGTTACAACACACCTTGTTTGTTTGATTTCGCACTCTGAATGTAATGATGGTAGTTGGGAGTGATTCTAAAAACTGTGAGACGTTGATCAACGTTTTGCTTTGTATTGTCGTTTCTCAGACAATATAATTGTTACGATATCGACTTTGAAGTTTTCATGGCGGTTGCCAAGGTGACCGTTACGTATAAAACTTGTAGTCAACACTAAACTAAAAGAGTTATGGGGGAAAACTTGTTAGATCTATCCTTATGTGGGAACAAAATGCACAAAATTTTAAGTCATTTCTATTTTAGGCCAGAAGGATACCATCCTCACCGTTTTGCCTTTAGTGAAGCGAAGGAAGCTAAACTTATTAAACCCAGACGACAGAGACTACACTTGCGATAAAGTATCAAAGTTACAGACTAATTAGGTCAGGAAAGATCATTTGACAGGTTAGTTGAGACTAGTGATAAACAAACACCTCATTTAAAATTTCCTCCACTCGAATCGTTGTCTTGTAAGACCTTCTACAACGCCTCTTGCTAAGTTTGATCTTTATTCTTGACCAACTGTGCATAACTTATAAACTTAGTTCTAAAAGCTTTCGAGGTCCGGTCAACGTCACAATTGCTTCAGGCAAGTCGTCGCATTAAATAAAACCTAAACCTTCAGCCGGCCGGTAAATGAGGGTTAGTTAGCTTTGATAGAGGTTCGCTCATTCGGTAGCAAAGTCCTGAAGGGCAGTCAAAAAGGACTCTATGACCTTGGAGTAAGAGGTCTTTCCGAAAAAGACTAAAACTCTTAAGAGTTTAGTTCGATTTTCTTTCTAAAGCCGGCACTCACTTGGACAAAACCACAGCTTGTTAAATAAATTCCTTACTCTTTAGTCAGCATTTTACTTCGTCTTGCCCTTTTCCTGGCCGGAATGATCTCATTAAAACTAAGTGAAGTGGCTATTTGCGTGTTCGGGCAGCTGTTGTCGTCTGTTTTCTTGCACAGAAGTCTTGTAGTTTCCAATAGTTGTTGTTTTGGAGGTATGCCTCTGATCTAATGGGATCTTAGCCCTTGTTGGATTGTGATCAGTAATGTTATGTGATGTCTGTGACGTCAATGGCCTGAAATGCCCGCAGCTACGAGCGGAGCCTCTATCTCATGGGATCAGAACATCTTTTTTTTTAATTTTGCGCCACATCTTTCAAGTCGTCATACATTTTTAAAAACTGTCGCAGTCAGGAAATATGCATATGTAGGAAAGTGCAATTTCCTCGAACGATCATAAAGTGTTGAGAATGTGGCAGCGAATGCATTTTAGTCTTCGTTTGAAAGTTGTTCTAGATTTTTCTTGATCATCATAAATGTTAATCAGATAAAGTTTTGAACACGAGTGTGAGATAACTCTCACCAAAGCTTAAACGTAGTTCTTCTATGAAAACTAAATCAAGTTAGAGAACCATAATCATTATTTCATGAAGCTGTGAGCAGGAACAAGTAGCCATGAATAACCATCAAGAATAAATTAAATGCTGCTACTAAGTTTAGTTTAGGTTTTGGTAAATCGATTACCATCATATTGCGTATATCTCCTGTGGTCATATCCTCGACCCTCAGTTCGGGGTAGCTAATTTGTTTTTTCCTCTTGCAATTTGAGTATGTTTATATGTGACTGGACGTACAATCGCTTTTGTCAAGTTTGTCAATTAAAGGTCTTCAGAACAGGTTTTCCGGTATCCATAATTTGGCTTATTTCAAATCCGTGATTTGTGGAAGAGATGAGCGAAATTCGGGATTGTAACTTTGAACACAACACAAGTTTGGGCGCTGTTCAACTAAAGAAGTTTGAAATAAGATATTGGAAATACAAAGATTCAGGAGGTTCAATCAAAATTCATTCTGAGACAAAACTGTCGTCTTGAAAAGTCGGATTAGTCGATATGGGAAAGAAAATGCTTGACTCAGGCTTTAAAAAGCTTGTCGAGTCAAGAAAGCTTTTCAACTCAGGCTAGGCGTCTTCTTTGGGATGGGGATTGTGACTGGGATCGGGTTTCGTTGATGAAAACCGTCTGGAAATGGAGGTGAAGGAATATTCGGTCAAGGTGACGTTATCGAGGAGCTTCTTCGTTATTATTATCATTATTATTATTATTATTATTTGTTATGTAAAAATTATAGCGTGGCGCAAGGGCTGTGTATCGTGACTAGATTATTGTCCAGCATGTTCCTTAACACTCACTCGGGGTCCAGTGCAATGTAGTTTGGTCATAAATAAATTCGACAGATCCCTGATGACAGCAAGTTTGGAAATTGTACCAGCAAGTAATTGATCGTATAGGATTTGAAAGGGTGGGATGTAACCGAGTTGATGAAACAAAATCCTGTACCGCAAGTGTGCCAATTAATGTATAATTTCAAAGACGTTTAAGAATTTTAAGAATTTACCCGATAGTAAGCGTCCGCTCCATGAAGGAACAAATTTTTGATGCGAAAAGTTTATTTCTCTTGACTCACCGCTTAAGAACTAATTTTTCAATTGTGATTGAATCCGGTTTTCAACACATTAAATGTAAGCGAATGAACAAAAAAAACTACTTGCGTCTAATTGGGTTCACAATTATTTTAGGAAAATAATTACCGGGTAAGGGTATTAAAGCATGTTTATTCCTCTTTCCGATTTTTGAATCCTCTAGAACAGCTTCACACTCTTGAATCAAATTACCTTTTTACTTAAAAAGAAGGCTGCTTTGAAGACTTAAGGCAAGAATAGACGGTTAACAACCTCTTAAGAACTAGAAAATTCGACTACTTATCCCTAACTAACTGGCGGGAGAATTTCCTTTCCATTTTAATATTGGAACCTATTTTTAAATAATTCCTAGCATTTCTCACTTGAAAGGGGGCAATCACCAAGCAACTCGAAACGTCTAAGCGCATATAAGTGTAGAGTACCGTGCATCTTATTTCGCACTTATTGTTTTGAGCAGGAGAAAACACGCCATTTGGAATTTTATCCCTCGATTTTGATAGAATCGTCTAAGCTCAGCCTGAACACAATAAATACATCCAGCCAGCTAAAGTTACAGAGTAAGGTAAGAAAACTGAAAAATAATTAATTATTTTGGTGATGAAGGTAAAATTTGAGGGCCGGCTTGCTCGATTCGGGAAAAAAGTGGTACTCTGTCAAAGTTTCCGAAAAATTGAGTCATAGCGTATCATGCTGAACTGTTAGAACTTGAAGCTGATGTTAACCGCAGATTAGTTGCACATTGTTAGATTCTAGAGAGTTAGCATCCTGTTTGGATCCAGATCTCTAGATCTATGGGGATTTGGCTAAACTCTTCCTTCCCGTGCCATTTCAGTGTCATTGAAAAGCGAAACTATGTAGCCTGATATTGCACTGAAGAGTCTGGAGCGAAGGACTGTACTGGAGTTGGTCCTGTAAATATTTTCCCTCTGGATTCCTTCCATTGATCGGCATTTTTATCCCTTCGCTGTTTTGCACTCTGCTCTTTTTTATTCCCCAATAACGATGTGGGAAAGGCATGTTCGAAAGTTCATCTGACACATTTTAAAGACACTAAGTTTTTCCAGAAATATTCTCGCAATCAGCAAGTTAGTCATACCGGCCTTCAAGTTCTCGTTCTATTGTAGAAGCTGCAATCCTGTAATGCTTTTTAGATTTTGGTGTAATGGAAAGTAAAATCCCAGTGGATACTTACGATAAGGGTTTCTTTCACTTTTGTCCGATCGCAATAACAGTTTGGCATGTTTGCGTTTGGTTGCTTTAGCATGACTCTTTCGCCACTGCGTTTTAGAGACTGCAAAACAAGGAGTTAGAAAGAAAATTAACGCTAATTTTCCTCAAACTTGCATGCTATAACTCAGTGAAAATCAGGCCATAATCGAAATTTTTATGAAACAATAATATTAAAGCGTAATATGATCTTGAGTGAAGATTGCACTAGGTAATTAATACAAATGTTTTGTTATTATGCAGTAGTGATGTTTAGTGACCGCTGATTGCAGGGCCTCTGCAGGCACGTTCTTGTACAGTAGCAGTATGTTTCTTATTGTAAAGGCGAAGGGGCAAAATTCGCTCTAATTTCGGCTAGACATGACCCGGCAGGGTTATTCACCTTTCGTACTTATTGTTTTTTCTTTTGCACGGTTTGTCGATCAGCCAATCGTATCTTTGTGTGTGTTAAAGTTTGGGTACGGTGAATCCTTGTACTCTTCCTGTGCAAAGAAGCGATTTGTTATTGTCAATTAGTCTAAAACGATCTCTCAGTACATTATTGTGCAACCAGATTGCATAGCAGACGCGCCAGCTGACCTCTACGATATTTTGCGGGTAATTTGGAAACATTACACCAACGAAAAACTAGAGCGTTTATATTTTTGAAACAGGCCTGTGCAAATTGCCATCCCAGGGCTAAAACGGAGTCAAAATGCTTTTTCCTGAACTGTCACGTCGTATGCATGCATTTTCCCAATTTGGTGACTACTTAAGATTTTTTAATCGTTCAAAGGTTCGTTTATCAGTTAATGACTCTTAACACTTTCAGTCCTTATAAAAGATCACAGAGCCAATTGCACCCACTTGAGTATCCTGCCAGACAAACTTTGCATCTCGGTATGTTTTTAGCAGAGTGAAACAATAGCTCATTTTTTGATGCTTTCTTTTGATCATTTCGCTATCAACCGATGTAGGAAGCATAAGCGTTTTCCGAACACCAATTAAAGGTGCTGACGATGTTTGTAAAAATTCGTGGAGGAAAAATCATTTTGTGTGCGTTTCCAAAACTGCCTCTTCTTAAGCTCTCTATCTTCATTACCAGATGGTTTAAACAGATATATATATAGAGAGTTTAAAAATATGTTAAGAGGTATTTATTGAAAATAATTATAGCAAGTAAGGTGATCAACTCCCTTTTTAAGAGAGTATTTTACTAGCAAATCTCTCCATGAACAGAAAGATTAAAAGTCATATCTAATCAGTCTTACGACCATGGTTAAACAGAAAGCAATCGAATAACACTCTGGTCTTGAAGATATCGCAGAATCATCAAAGATGATAATTCATCTATCCATTAAGTTTGAACTTTTTGGTGGAGAACTTTTAACTGTTCATGTAGTAAATCCATGTAAACCTCACCCAGTAATGCTTATTTTTATTTGGCACCATGGAACAAAGCGTCTTGTTTGTTTTCTTGTCTGATAGACCATTGAGTGCTCTTGTCTGAATTCTATGGCCTGAGTATCAGGTTTTGCGGGGTAGATAATCAAACAGAAAGTAGCGCGAAGAAACGGAGGGTTTTATATTCGTGTCTTTGATCAATGGCTATTAAGTGAAAGGTACTATTTAATTAGACAATCTTAGTAGTGTTCAATGTGAATACCTTACTTGTAGGTGATAGCACCTCGGTATCCTTTAAATTAGTGGATTGTCAGCAACCAATGACCTGTAAAAGATTAATCAGTTAAATGTAAGTGGTTATGAATAACCCTTTAACCACACAATGGCTTTACTTCAGGAAAGGTTACATGTGGCAAACAGCCTAAGGAAGAGTCACGCATAAAGCTGATTAAAATAGAATAAGAGTCTTTTTACTGAATCGAATGAAAAGATAAGTTGAAGCTTCGCTAACTGTTTCTTGCATAGAGCTGAAAGCTAAATTAGCTCCTAACGCAGTCACGGGGGGCTAAAATCGCATTTTGGCTCGTAGAACATCTCTGTTTTTTTTACCCATTGAAGCCATTCCTAACCAAAATAGGCGGGATTTTATCTCTTTTCTATACTAATTTTTCGGTATGCATTTTAAGGCGTGCCAATTAATTCCTCTTTATTGTGTTATTTTTCTTCATTTCAAAGTCTGCTGATGTTCTGATGTACGAGATAATGAGTTATTCCAAACTTCTAAGGAATTTGGTTGAGAGATTGAGGAAAAGTATATTACCGTGAACCATTGCAGTGTCAGACAGGTCTTTTCAATTGTCTCCTCGTAATTAAGAAACACACGATGTCAATCAAGTTTCCATCGATCTTACCTTATTGATGTACTATCAGATTGACACAAGAGCAAAAGTTGATAGATAACGATCGTATTAACAAAGACCTTGACAGGCTCCCAATTGTGTTCTTAGCTTGTCCCATGGCAGCAAGTAAATTTATAAAATGCTTTCACGTGCTCCTCATGCAGGTAAGCAAGTAAAGTATGAGTCGCTAGTGATAGAACTTAATCGTTAGTGCCAGCAATATCGTAATTGTAATCGATTTAGTTGCCAATCCGAAACAATAAATCGTTGGTACTGAACATCAATCGCTTGTGTTAATGTTGTTGCATCAAACGCCGTTGCAAGACCCTAATTGGAAGCGCTAATTATAAATCGCTTAAGTTCTGAAATAGATCGATAGCGTCAAATATAAATCGTAGTTTTTAGTATCAGCCGAGTGTGTTTAGTCTTTGACGCTTTTGTTAATTTTAAATACAGCAATCGTTTGTGTTTATGTCAAGCAATGTCAATCGCTAAAGTTACGATCGATTGTTTGTGATAGAGAGAAATCGCCCCCGCAAAACGGTAATCGTTAGTGCAAGTATCGATTTGTTATTGGTCCTACTGTCGATTGCATCTACCCTTCCACACAGAAGCCGATGAGGGACGCTTTTGATATCCGAACAAAAATATTTTGAGTTTTAATTTTAATATAAACTCGTATTGAAAAGTTTTATTTCCTCAGATCTAAAAAGTAATTGCAAATCCTGATTAAATTATTGTTCCCACAAACAAATTTTTCAAAATCCCCAAAATGATATGTTAAATTTTTTTTTAAATGGCGAAAATGACCTAAGTGATAGTGTTGTTTAGATTTTTTAAGACGGACAACTAGACGGCATCTTAAAATAGACTCATCTATTAAGTAAAACCCCATGATGTGTTTCTAGGAAGAGACGCAGAAAGAATAAGGAGCGTGCTTAAGTATCCAATCTACTGAAGGAAATTAGCTTATACAGGCAATCGACGTTGGGAGACTCAACCGCATTGTGTGAATAATCGTAAGGATTAAAAGATTTCCCTGGGTGGGAAAACTGAAGCAAGTCAAAGTCTAGGTCAAGATTAGAATACAGGATGATAGTTATTAACGGCGGATTGTTTCCTCCATAAACAATCTATGTAAGCAATCCTCAGTCGATTTGAAAAGTTTCGCAAGATTCCCTTTGTAAATAGAATATCCTGCCTGATAATGAAAGTGACAAGAGTTTATGAAAGGCTATTTCATTAGTACGGCCTGACGAGGCAAGTCTAGTCCCAAGGTCAGGTAGTTCAAGTGATTCTGTGATGAGGATCTTAGGACGACTTAGATAAAGCAGGAAAAGTTCCATCAGGTGTGCGAAGAATCCTTGGCGGTATAAAAGAATAGTGAGATCATACTCACTATTAAATACGGTACATAGCCCTTTTCCGCCTCATGTCCTCATAGTAAGGAGGAGACATCCGCTGTTAAAGGGCTCTCTACGTTGTCAAAAGATTTGAATACTCTGATGACAGGAGCTTATACTCCATCTTTCAAAGATTCTGCGTCAATAGTATCCCGTTTTGAACCCTTAAATTCTCACACATGCTATTCTAGATAAATAACTCTACCACATAACATGGTGAAAATGTGGCGAGGCCTGTCAGACAGAGACACCTTTTATTTCTAGTTTACGAGGGTAGTAAAGGGTTTCTGCGTAAAGCACGACAATTCGTGCATGAAACGGGATCACGGCCCTCGTTTGCTACCATCAATTATCCCCTGACTATCCTAGATTATCCTGATGATAAATTGAGGTTTTCATTTGAGTGCAGGTCTAATGTGTCGATCAAAGGGTAAAATCCAATCTTTTTCATTTCACCTTGCTGACGACGAATTCATAAGTTTTTCTATAACCGTTACTTTTCCGTTTGCTTCTTCTAAACGTGTCACAGACGCGCTGCCACAAGGCTACACTTTTTTGTTGAAATTTGTGAAGGGAATGGTCGCTGAAAACCAAAA
This sequence comes from Pocillopora damicornis, assembly GCF_964200805.1. NCBI lineage: Eukaryota > Metazoa > Cnidaria > Anthozoa > Scleractinia > Pocilloporidae > Pocillopora > Pocillopora damicornis. The sequence goes on from NC_142675.1 coordinate 6,189,328, forward strand.
CCTTGCGGCATAATGCAAAGGTCAACTCTTATAACATGCAAAAATTCCCAAACACATTAACTTTATGCGAAAGCTCAAGACTTAAAGTGGCTCAGTAATCGATACCTTCATCTACATTTTATTTTAAGGTTAAGAATCTTGTTCTCCGGGTATTTAATCTCAAAATAAACGAAAGAAAATCAAACGAAAACACAGACGAAAAAACACGTCTGCAAAAAAATTATTTGACCTTTCCCCTCTGGGACGATGATGCACGTGTACAAATCCTTTTTTAAGGTTTGCTCTCTTCTCTGAAGCACTACACTTTACACGCAGGCTTTGAGACATTTTCTGCGTGCATTTGTTCATGATGTATTGTTTTTATGCGCTTTCAAGGCGATGTGGTAATCATCTTGACGGAGGCTCTCAAAGCTAATCTTTCTTGATTAATCAGATCTATTTTAATTTAAAATGCGTGTCTATTTATGGCTTAGTCGAAAAAGATGAGGGAAGTCAGGTTACACTTGACAAGCTGGAAAACAAGCCTCAAATGAATTCCTCCTGATTGAGTTAATGCAAAGACCCACCCATCTTCAATCGTTACTTTTGGTGGCAATGCCGGCTATGGCCTATTCCAACTCTTGTTAAGCCCAAGTGTAATTGCTTTCAAATGTATCCGAAGAACGTGTCAGGTGAGGGTGGCTGGGAACCTAAGAACACAGAGATTAATCGCTTTTGGTAGAATGTAATCTTAAAGTTTTGAAATGAGGACACTGGGTGAAGGTCACGAATATGCTACGCATTGTAAGTCGAGGTTTTTGCTCTACAGTATTGAAAACAATTTTTTACGAGTACTGCGTGAGGAAAATGGTATTAGCTGTGAGAGACTTAAGAGACGTCCTTTCTGCGGCCAATTATCCCTGTGTACGTACTTGTGCCTCTTAAGAATTATTGGCAGTACATCCAGCCAGTAAAACCATTAAAAAAATTGCTAAACATGGTTTTTGCATGTATTACTTTTGTGTTGAAGTCGCGAACCATTTTCAAACTAAAACGGTGGGTAGACAGGCAGGTGTGCGGTAATTACTTAATCCTATTTCCTGATCGAAATTATCGTACACCCAATTTCAATGCCTACTGTTCTGGCGAAAACAAACAAGTCTGGTGGCTAAAAACACTGCAGTTTACGTAGGTGTAATTACATATGCAAAGTAGCTGAGAAAAGGCGGCACGAAAAAATCATCCAGTATCTCCAAAAAAGATTTGAGACAATTCTTTGGTTAGGTATTCGACTAAGCCAAGTTTAACTGGGAAACAAGTGCAGGCGACGTCAAGAATTGTCAAAATACAACAAGGCTGAGCAAACTAGTCACCCGCCTGATTACTGACGTTAGCACCAGCAGGTAAGACCATCCTTCCACTAGCTAGATTATGGTAGCCTAAGATTGTTGCAGTTATCCTGGTAATTGAGAAACTACACCAAAAAATTATGTCGCGGAAATTTCTTTATTTTTCTATGCAAAGAACACACGACATTAACCAACAGGGCCCAGTTTCCAACACTAGGGTAGTGAAGTGAACGAAGAACGGATAGTGGACAAACTTCTTCTTAGGATGTGAGTAGGTTAATCGTGAGTTCCTACTGACATCGTCTCGCAGTTTAAACTGCATTCTTTCTTTTAACTCTCGCAATTAGGATACATTATCCAGCATCCATTTTCCCAACAGGCTACCGCCGGCGTTCTTATCTTTCGCTTATTCCAAATCTCTCTTTTATGGCGCTAAAGGTATCGTCGGTTTGGTGATATTTTTCATAGTGAGAGGAGGCAGCTTAATGAAGTGTTCTAGATTCTTGCGATCTGGTCTGGGTTCGTTGCCCTCGGGTCAATTTCCTTCTGCTTGATCCTAGTCTACCTTCTTGCATACCTTATGCCACTTTAATCTTTTGATACATGGGCCCAGGTTTTAATGACGGGAGGAGTTCGTAACTAGTTCCCTGGCGAGATAGCTTTGAGTTTTACAGAATAACGTAAGAAGAGTGGGACATTTGATAATAAACTTAGGGGTCGCGGCCAGCTTCGATGTAATTTATGTTCAAGGTGCTTTGTTTGTATCATTATTTGTATAATGACACTTTCCAATTGGAAGTACTTCTCACCTAGTATCATGGCAACTCACTTCAGTTTTTAGACGTCCTTTGTTAGGAATTGTCGACAAATCCTGTCGACCTCAACACAACAAAATCGCGAAGCAGTTTTCAAACACTTAGAATGAGGTTGCCTAAAAGGTCATCAAACGAACCCGGAGGTCTGGAAGGTTTCTTTAGAGCCGTAAGCTCGAGACATTTGTACTCAGAGTCGGCCAACAATCATTCTTCTTACCTCTTGTAACTCTCGCTTTCTCTGTGGTCTCAAGACTTCAAAAACTGAGACGTAGAGTGCTAAGATTCTGGGACATCACAATTTTATCTCCAAGAGAAAAAGATAAAAAAAATAGGTTTGATTGCTGGACAAGCACATGTCTAGGAATTTGAGTCAGCCTAAGAATTTTAGGTGTGTGCTATTGTTTCATCAGAGTAGACAAGAGGGAGTCTAATTGTTCAGAAATATTTCATGAATAAAATATATAGATTAAATGCAGTTGCTTACATCGAAAATTTGAATAAATGTTAATAAGGTTGATTCCTATCTTGCTATTTTGTCAAAACATATTTGAGTTTTATTTTGGGCACAATTCAGATTCACAGGCATTTCTATTTCTGCTACACGTAAATGTTTCATTAAAAAACCAAACATGGCGATTTGCCATGAAGATAAGTTTGTCTGTCACCACACACTACCCTTTGTCTAAACTTTAATTAAGTTGTTTGTGCCTAGCCTCGCTGTCTTTGTTCTATGGCCTTCTGAGCGCGAGAACTTTAAAAGCGTTATTCTCCCCAAGCGTGGGTGAATTCACGAAAGGAAATAGTGTAGGTTGTGCCGGACTCTGGCACGAAAACGTGAGTTGCTGTTGCAACAAGGATTTGATCGTCGTCATCGATGAGGAAAATAAGATAAATTGCCCATAGCGAAAACTCTGTTCTTTCGTCTCTATTTTCCTGGTTTTGAAAGCACCTTTTGTCTGCCATACGAATGGTTTCCTTCTCTTCTCAATTCCGGCAAAAAAATACACTAAACGACACGATATTGAACGACAGAAAGGAAAGTGAGAAAGTTTTCTTCAGAAGCACGTGTTAGCTATGTGAGTCTTCTTCTCCTGTTGACCTTATTACTGGAACGAACCTTTGCTAGTAAAGTGCTTTCTGTTAACGAGATTGATCTGCTTTAGTTCTTGGTTTGACTACTTGTTTGGTCGTTGTAAAAGAAAACTGGCACGTCCATGCCTTCTGCTTAGGCATCGGTTATTTTAGTGTTTTAACTTCCTAGCAGTTCAAAGCGAGGATGTTATAGACACACAGTCTTGTAGGATCTCCGCAGTCTCAAGGTGCAAAAAATTATATCTAATCTGATGATCACGAACAGCTAAGTAAATAGCACATGTGAAAAATAATCAGATATGTCTCTATTTGTTCCAATTTGTCCATGATTGCGAAATTTTGTTTTTCGAATGAGATTACTGGAAAACAAGCGGAATAACAGATAGAACCATGCGAAGAGGTAAATGACCAAGTTCTCTAAGAGTGCAAATAAGAATTAACTCCTGATGGATTGAGTCCTCAGAAACGGTTGATAAAATTCAACAAAAAAGCCGTGAGAACTATTGTTTTTTCTCTCAAGCTTTGTGAAAGCATTTTTGGGTTGGCTGATCGTTACACTTTCCTTGCATGTTGGCCAAGGAAAAGAAATATGATATATGAATGGAGGTGTCAAGAACCTCGAGTCAATACTCCTCGTTATAGTGCTCTCAGTCCAGTCTGCCTTTTTTGGTGGGATAGTCAATTTAGTCATCAGAGATAATCTTAAAAAACATCCTGCATTCAAGTGCGATCCGGTGTTTAACACCTATTAAAGATAAGACAATTGCGCATCAGCAGAAAAATTTCTTTAGAAGATTGATAACGTCTTGTTTTGTCACAGACCGGATTTTTGTTTAGAAATGCCGCCAGAGAAGATCGAATGTTGCTATTAATATCATCGATGTTGTTTTACCGTTTGAGCGGTTAATAACTTGACGTTGTGGCGAAGTTCTCTACCGCTAAATAAGGGAGATCTTTCTCGAATCTGAAAATTTCTGACATGAGTCGAGAAAGACTGGCCGTCTTCTGTTTCACTCGCATGTCACCCACATTTCGTGATTGGAAATGTCTCGGTTGTTTTTATTCCTATTTTACTTAAAGAAGTATCCTTGTGTTGTTGCACTCGAAGGCGGTTTGTGGAAGGGTTGTAATACTACTGGTGTTAATTCCAAGCCCCTTACTAGAGATTTTGGGAAACTCACACACAACCATACCTCGGTTAGCTTTTTTGAATGTGCCTCTTGTACTTAGATCCTTTTTCCTTATAAAGTGCTTCTCAAAATTTTTGTTGTCATCGACCAGTGGAGCAGCATTTGAGGTGTACACTCAGTTCAAAAGTGTACTTAACTGTTTTTAATGGTTGTCCCGTTTAGTCGAAACGTGGCCTTAAAATCTGAGAAAGGCTGAGAAACACATAACAGCCATGTGAACTGTTAAATAGCTACTTTTCTTCGGAAGAGATTGAATATATGGGCTTCCGTCACTCCGGTTTTTTTTCTCGTTTTTTAGACTTTAGGATTGTCTTAACCTGCCCGGCCGTCCTCCATGTGTTGAGTGTTGTACTTGTGAGTTCTTATAAATCTGGATCATTTTCTTCAGTTCTCACCGTTTGTTTGGGGTATCACAAGTAACACCTCAAAGAAATTCATCAAGGTGCAAATTTGTCGGGAAAAATGTCTATGTTCAATCAGTGTAAATCTGGCTCTTAATTTCAATTTTGTTTCCTTTAAGGTTTACTCAGACTTCTGTAGAGTTTTTCCCATTCAGCAAACTGTTTGTAAATTTGAAGACCTTATTTTTTGTTTGTATACACTTATGATTCCTCTTGCTATAAACTCGATTCGCATTTGCTGATAAGTCGTCATATGGACTTGTATAATCCTTTGGAAATACATTTCATGACAGACAGTACAGAATAAAGAAGGGTAGGTTTCTTAAAGAAAACTGTGGTGCTGCGTCGATGAAAGAGCATAACAATGTAATTTCGTGTTACCAAATCAGTTGATAATGTAAATTGGCCACCGTAAAGAAATTCATACTCTTTGAAATTCTTTAAGGTGGCCAATTTACGTAATCAACTCGGTTGATAATACTAAATTACACAGTTAAGAAAAAGTACGTAATCAGAGACTGAGAAAACCGACAGCATGATCAATTTGTGAAAAAAAAACAATTAAAATTTGAGACATCAGATTAAAAACTAGATTGAGCCATACAGTAGAAAGATATGTCTTTAACTAATAAATGCAAATAGCTCGAGCAAGTTTGTTTAATTGGTGCTGTGCTCCGACAGCTCGTCCAAGTTCTCTCTCGACTGTGAATGGGGCATTTAATGGATGACTAGGCCACAAACACCCTTGTTTGAGACACTAACATAAGATTTTCTCGATGTAATGCTCCATAAACCCTCTAAGTCACATCGCGTTATACAACATGGCACTCAGTCCAATTTGGAGGTCACGGTTTGTGAACATCGCCAAAAATTTAGACTAAAAATATTCAGTATTTTCTCTTGCAATTCGTCGTGTTCTTTTGCATCCTTAAATGTAGCTTTCATTTATCCAGCTTCCATGTGGCCTATTTGCTTCTCTGTCTCACCCTAGTCGAAGATAATTTTGCATTGTTTTAAGACAGCTCGAAATTTGTTTTTTGTTTTTGCATTTTGCTCCACATAATCTGCGGAAAGAAGAGTAATGTAAGAACCAACGATCCTCGTGGAACCATTAACTTTTGATAGTTCAGTTAGTGTTGAACACACACCACAACGAGAATTGTTTTGATGAGATGAGCTATTGAATAGCTTGCAATCTATTTTTGTCCAAGTACACGTGCCAGAGACAGAACGTATAAAAAGCCGATGTAAGGATTTAAAAATCAACTAAACTTTGCACCAATATTAAGAGTAGGCCCTTATGATGGTGAATCAGCTATGTTGACTAGTACTAGCTACGATTGTAGGACATAAAGTTCTTTATTTCAGAAATTCATGCTTCGTTTCCTACGCGGGTTCATCAAGGAAAGTAGAGATTTAAAAGCAATAAAACGCATGGGTCGCTCCTTTATGTCCTGTTGTGTGAAATTATTAGAGAGGAATGTAATTAAAATTAATTGACGTATTTATTCTCCGATTGACTTTGCCATAACCAAAACAGTGGGGCGACCAAGAGGAACAGAAAAATAACACGAACAATATTTTATTGAATCTAGAATGTAACTTTTCCAACGGAATGAAATATATCCTTCTTTAGTCGTAAGCGCTTTTGTTTGGCTTTTTCTTCTCAAATAGACTAGAGTTAAGAAAAACAGCGCTAATTTAAAATAGGTCACCAATACCCTCCTCTAAGTCTCTGCAGAGGCCAAACATGGACTCCTACTGCAAAACAAAACATTCCTTGGAGAAGTAGCTTTAAATTCCTTTTTACACGTCTGATTGTTTTTAGAAATTTTCAGGTGTTTTTTGTAGCAAGTGTTAAGGTCCTTTGGCAGCCTGTAACCCTTCACTGTTTCGGACTAATCTCCCAAGTTTCTTACAAGTAGCTGCCGGCCAAGACTTAACTTAGGAAAAGCAACCAGTTAATAGGGATTGAAAACAGCTCTTTGAAACCACGAGGAATTTTGGAAAGTTCATTTTAATCGGCACCCTGCAATCTTCTCGCCTTTAAGTTCTTTGAGGAGGTTTAACTTTATTATTATCAGTTTTAAGGAAGCAAATGATGCATACTACTCACAAAAGGTTTGCGACAGGAGTTAAACAGTACCGGAAAGTATCAAGATCATACGAGATAGTTTAACTAAGGAGTAAGGTAAAGGCTCCCCTATCTCAAAGGATGCAGGGTTCTTCAAATCGATTAGATACAATTCTTTCTTGTATGATAGACTGGATAAGGAAGCAGGATAATTCATTAGCTTTCGGCACACTCAGCTTGATGACTATGATCAGATGCTCTCGAATATTGATACCAACATTACATATGGAACTGCTTTTACATAAACGCTTCTCCTTTTCTTTCCAGATCCGTTGTACGATGTATTTTTCCCTTCGAAAGCCCGAAGTCCATTTATAGAAGTTTGCGCATGACTGCTTGGACAACAAACAACAAGATGCTGAGAGATAACAGCGCTTTGACTTTTATGTCCACCAAAAACTTTTGGTAAGTTTTTTTCCCTTTCATTTTCTTCTTGTCAGACGGCTAATAGCCATGCGGTCTTAAAAAGATTCGCACTGGTGTTTGGTTCACTAGCGACATCACATCGAATATTGTTAATTATTGAAAAAGATCGATTTTGAAACGTCTCGTTCTAACAAAAGTTACGTGTTCTTGCGTCACACACGAAATATCAATGTCTAGACAAAGATTAAATCACTGATATCTATCAATCGTGCTTTGGCTCGACAACACATACTGTGTTGTCAGCTACGAAACATTCCCGAAAACTGGGCGTGGATTATGTTGGAAATTTTTAAACTCGTCGCTTCCTTTTACTGGAATTAAACAATCAGTTCAGTTATGCATAAGAACGTCACTCTAATTTCAAAATATACACCTCATGCAAATTTATTGCATGTAATTTCAGCCAGAGATAATAAATCGATCGACGACAATTTTAATGTCTCGTAACCTTTCTAGTTTTAAGACCAAACCAGTTCAACTTGAAAAAATTTTCGGCATGATTGGTTGGGAAAAATGAACAGTTTTTTTTAAAATTGTTAATATGGCTCTAGGTAGGACCGACGTTAATCTTCAACCTCATGCGTAGTTTCTTAAACACTTGTCACCGAGTCATGGTAATTGTTTCCTGAGTATAAATTCAAATAAATTTTTAAGTTGTTTTCTCATGCTTGACTGACTGCTGATTGTGTCAATACAAAGCTTTATTTGAACATTTTGAATGACCCATTTGGAGGCTGGATTACCTGTTTCAAATTCTCGTTCTTTATTAAGCATTGAGATAGAATTTACAAGCAGGTTGTAGTTTAATTTTCTGTTCAACAATTGTAGTAAAAGTTGAAAAAATTCACTGAAATGAGAAAACGTTCATGCAAAAGATTCATAATGGTATTTCAAGCTATTGTTTTAGATTTTCAGTAATATGCCTCTTCCATAATTAACATCCTTTGCGTCCATGCAAATAAGCCTTGCTGGCCTCGCGTTTGACTGAAATTTTTTTCTATATATTGTCGGGGTAAGAGAGGCTAACTTCCATGCATGATTATAAAAGAAAGATAATGAGACCCGCTATTTATGAAAGAGATCTAGGCAAGCTGACTTTTTCCGAAGAAAACTTGCTTTGAGTTATGGCAATTGAGCTTGGAAAAATTGTTTTAGAAAAGCATTAGCTCGATTATCAAACTTAACAAACAAACGCTGTAATTTAAGATTATGATAAAGATGTGCCAGTCAGTTGTGAAAAAATTTTTTACAGAAAAATGTACGAAATTAACACTGGGGGCATGGAAAGATCTTTGGTTGCCTCTGCTTTTGATTAGAGTTCTTTTCGCGCAATAGAGGTAACTGCGTCAGGAGACAGTTTACCAAAGAGTAAATGAATTTATATTACAGTGATTGTATATTCTTTTAAACAAGAGTAGCTTCAAGCAATGCTGAAGCTTCTGTCAAATCAATTTTTTGCATCTGCTGTCTGATTGCATTTTAACTTCAGCGTTTTGCATTTGCTCGTTTTACTTGATATGGCCTGAAATAATTCCTTTGTCGACCCCTGATCAACACTCTAATGGGCGATGGTTCTCAATCAATGAAAAAGATAAACGCTTCTATTAAACTTTAAATCCGAAAATTTCATTACAATCTCTTAACTTCATAACCTCTTCCTCTTAACTTTTCTTTTATCTTTCTCTAATTATTTCATTGGATTCTCTAATTATCTGGATTATTTGATGAAGACGAAAACAATGGAATTGACCAAACCGACCCATAAAAAGAAAGCAATTTGAGACAAAAACAGCTGAATGCACTTTCCTTCATGTCAAGTTCAGCGTGCTATGAAGCAAGCCAGCGAGGATTCATTGTCTGTCTCATCTTACAGACGGTTTGCTTTCGACGGACACGTGAAAACCGTCAAAACTCAAGTGGAGCAAAAAAAAGTTAGTTTTCATTGAGGCTTCGGAAAGCAAAAATCATTTTGGCGTCCATTGTTCTAAAATCTGATTTTCTGTTGCTATGACTCGGTAATGCCTGAAAAAGACTCGTGTGACGTCGACTGTCTGCGCTACTGAAGAGATTCTTTTTAACGTCGCTTTTTTGAAACCAAAACTTTGTAATTCCCGAAATGTGAATTCTGTTTCCTTCTAACGCTCATTTTGACAACGTCGGAAAATTCCAGTCGATGAGAATAAAAATGTTCACAAATCCGATTTGACGGGTGGAACTGTTGTATGCCACTTTGCGCCGGATCACGCCGCTAGCTGCTCAAGCTGACAAACAAAGACGGACGGTTCTGGTGCGATGCATGACATTCAACGGAAGTTCAGCAAAATTGGGCGTTTCGAATGAAAGATGTGGTTTTTTGTCTTTGGAAGAATTTCTTTTCAAATCTTTGAACGCAAAAATAAACGGTAAAGGGCAAAGGTCAAACATTTATACCCATGCCATCTGGCTTTAGCCCTTGACCGCCATAATGGAATGGGGAGGTTGACGTGAGCCGGTCTAGAAAAAAACCGTCAAGCTCCTCACTCACATGGTGCGGCGAGACCAATTAAATTACAATTTAGTTTTCTGTTCCAAGAGTAAGCAGACTATCGATCATTTCACGACGCTTTTCGTTTATTGTAGCGCGGCTGATAAATGTATGTAGTTTTAAACTAAATGTGTTGAGCAACTGTTATCGTCGTTCGTTCTTTTTTTTGTACGTTCTCCTTTACGTCAACCGTCGTGGTTTCCTTATTAAAAAAAGTGAGTGGAATCTAAAGTTATTTTTACAGGTTAATCTCACGCCCTTACTCCCAAGCGACGCTATTGTTATTTGACTGCAAACTTCAAGTGTTCATCAAACATTTTTTAATGTATTATTGAGTTTCTTAGACTTTGAGACTTCACGTGATCAATTCCCTTGGCAATGTCTCCAGAAAGACGTTTATAATGACGTGTTTTCAGCGACAGTCAGTACATTTTTCTGTATAAAAATTTCCCACGACTGACTCGCACTTCTTTATCGCAATCTGAGATGAAAGGGTTTGTTTGGTAAGTTTAATAATCGAGCCAATGCGTTTTTCAAACAATTCTTTCCAAGCTCAACTACCATAACTAAAAGTAGGGTTTCAACTGAAAAAGTAAACTTTTCTAGATCTCTTTCATAAATAGCGGGCCTCATTATCTTTCTTTTTGATTCATGAAGGCTGGCCTCCTTTACTCGAAATCATGTAGGAAAACAATTTCAGTCAAAAGCGAGGCCAGCAATGCTTATTTGCATGGACGTAAAAGGATTTTAATAATGGAAGAGTTATATTACTGAAAACCTACAAGAGTATCTTGAAATACCATCAATCTTCTGCATGAACGGTTGCTCATTTCATTGATTTTTTTTTTCAACTTACATTCCGATTGTTGAACAGAAACCTACAACCCTCTGGCTTGTAACTGTCGGTATATGCCGGGGAGCTCATTCACATAAATACTTTACTTAAATTAACGTATTTCTTCTGTTTCAGCATAGCTGTCTTTGGCATTTTCCTTTTCATAGGTTCTTGTGAAAGCATAAAAAAAGGTAAGTTTCATTACACTATAAGTTTTGCCAAGAAATTCGCATAGATAGATAACGTTTATTCCCGGACCAGCGTAGGTGAAAAAGTGAGCACGTGTCTTTGGGCCAGTGCAAAACCGAAGTTAGGTGAAAATCGCAGGATACCTTGTAGGTTACAATGCACTGAAAGAGGTCCAGGAGAAATCTACTCACGCTTGGTAGTGTGAGTTCACATTGATTGAACTGAGGTGAGAAGTCGTGTATTCTAACGCACTTTGACTCATTTTCTCATCTTTGTACGACAGGTAAAAATTTCCTTTTCCTCAGCACATAGCAAAAAAAACTTGTCGATGTATTTGTAGAGAGCCACTAAGGTGGATTTTGATGTTAGAACTGAGGGATTTTCGTTTGGTGTTTTATGGTTTCAGCCCAAAAAAAATTCGGCGAGATATTCAGAACGTTTAAGGTTATCGTTTTATTTTTTCCTGTTAGAAATTTGGCTGTTAGCTATCAGTCCCTTAAGTTGACATATTCACGGATTACCGTCTTCGCCCTTCCGCTGTCTTTAAAAAACACCCTGTTCATATTTATTTGCGGCGAAATTCTACACTAGTCGTCTGAACAACTGGTTTTTAAGAACAGCAACTGTTTCAGCTTTGGAGACAAAAAAACAATAGGGAAAGATAAGAGAATTGTACAGTAAAAGCTCTTTTGTTTGTGGCTGAATAACGAAATTAAAAGGAAAATTGCAGTTTTTTAAAGCTAGTGAGATGAAAACAAGCTTTAATTATCCAACCATTTAAACGTACTTTTATTCACAGAAGCTATCTGTGCTATCGTGAATCTTTGTCGGGAAAGAGTAGCATTGTCCTCAATGTTGGAATCATTTCCTAATTACTTAGTCCCAAGTTAAAAATTGCGACTAAATTGCTCTATGTTTCAGAGATGGTTTTATATTCGTGTTGAAATTGTATACAATGGCCTTTCTAAAGAGTTTTCCCTACCCTTGATTTACCTTGTCAGTTGCTGAAAATATTGTATTGTCTGTCGTAAACTTTTCAAATAGATTATCTGTTAACTTCCCCCGCCTTGTTATATCCCCCTTTGTGTGACTAATAATGTTAAGTACTCAGTAGGCGTAAATTTTTTGGGCTTATCTTATGAGGTATGATTAGCGAGTGAGCAACTAATGATAGATCACTGATTTAAATAGTCGTATGCTTGACCTTACGTAAGTTACCGCAAAAGCCCTTAACAAGGCTCGTACCTTACATCGCATGCACGCTTCTTTTAGTTCGATTGATATCATTGCCTCCATTTTGGAAAAAGATACTAACCGAAAATAAACAGAAAAAAATGATGGTGGAGATTAAGTAACCTATGACTACTTAAGTTTATCTCAGATGTCTGTAACACGAAGTGATACGTGGTATGTCTATCTACCCCCCTGGATTGGATGATAGTTCATTGCAAGTCAACCCCTCGCATTTCGTTAGGTTTTTGTGTCAGTTTGCAGGTACTCATTTGTAATCCTTGCTGGAGAGAGGTCAACTGAAAATATGATGATTCGCCCGAGAACACAACACATCAACCCGGAGAGGTCATGAACTGAGACCCCTCGAAAGAAATCCCATGCACCAATTTTCAAATAACCAGGGCGAAAAAAACAGCTCATTTTGCAGAAAAATTCATGCAATAATTGAACCAACAGTGACCTTTAAAAGATCTCGCTCCCTGAGTGAATATCTTTTCATCTCACCACCAACACGGTATCGCCCTGATCCCAGCTTCACTTGTTACCTAAGAAATTGCCCTCTTACTTAAAATTCTCCCGCTAAGAATAACTCCTATGTGACTACCGATAAAATAAAATCCTTATCTCTTTACTAAATCTTAATCTTCTTAGGATATAGCTTGGAATTTATCGAAAGCCGATTAGTTCGAGACAAAAATCGACTACATTTAGATATTTTGAGACACTAACGAGGATTAATTGACTTAAGCTTGTGGTTTTTTTTTAGAGCCGGAGATTGTCGGCAATTAAGGATGCAAGGCCGTTGTGACTAAATATACTGTTATTTTATTATCATTACTAGAGCGTCTAAATTTGGGGCTAAGGCTAAACGTTCTTATTTTCTGGCGATTTTAAGCCTGATAACGTCCTTAACATTTTCTTAAAGCTGTGTGGTATAGTATTTCAATAAATCGATTATGAGCGACTGCAAACTGAGTTGTTCTTCAGTATATCGTGCAATAAGAAACATCATTGTTGCAATCAAAAATGTCCTTTGGTAGTTGAGTGAATAGTCCTGTTAGTCCACAGTTTTACATTGTTTTAAACATTTGTTTATACTTCTCACAAAAAAGGCAAAATAGAGACGCTCTTAACTGACTCTCGGCCTGGGCGTGCTCTTACTGTGTTCTTAAAATTTTGGTTTATCTCTGCCTGAACATTTTTCTAAAAAATGTCCTTATGAAAAATGAGTGTAGCTTTTTCTTTAACATATTTTTGTTTGTTTTTAACAATACATACGTGTTATTTTTTCTATTTGAGGGTTTTCATTTCTTGTAAGTTATTGTTTGACTGCTAGTTGTCGCTGTGTTATAGATTTTAAGTAAACATACATTAAATGATGAATCTTAATAGTCAAATTGCATGTAGAATTAGCAAAATTTTCGCTACATATTTGTGTTTTTTGTTGTGGTGAAACATCTATAAAGCAAATGTGTTCAACCTAGGACGGTAAACTAGCATATCTATTTGGAAAATGAAAAAGGCTAAATTTTTCGTCGGGATGCTCGAGGTAATAGTTATGAAGCTTTTCAAAGCAAAAAACTTCTCTCCAATAATTTAACGAAACCAAAAATCTTATGCCAAAATGAAAACCTGCAGAGTTTGCGCTTAAAATTTTAGATGTTGATCTCCTAACATAATTGAGATAGCACACGTTTATACTTGCATGGGATTTGTCCTACCCCTGCCCCCAGAGGTCTTGTTTTCTCTCTTTCCCCCCCCCTCCCCCCATCACCACCATTGATCGATTCCCCCACTCTACACAGGAACGTGTTTGTGTCATTGAGATTGAAGGAAAATTACCTTCCAGATGCCTTCGAGACCAGCCGATAAGATTGTCGAAGAAGGCACTATTTTTACTGATTTTGTTCTCACCACTTTCAGATCCTCCTAAACGATGTGATTTCAACGGTGTTCACTACAACTTAGGAGACACTTGGAATCCTTTCCTGTTGCCAAGTGGTTACTTCCGGTGCATAAAATGTGCCTGCAAATTGGTAGGTATCCCATGTCGCTGCGAAAAGTACGTAAAAGGCGATGAATCAACAGAAATCATTTTGATCAGTTTGGTGGATTTATTGGGGAAGACTTTTGCGGGCATGACGGTTTAATTCTGTTTCTTGGAACCGCAGGATCATTACTTTTTAGTGCAATTGCTTCTATATTCCAAGGGATTGGGTTAATTATATTTAATACATCTGCAGGCCCAACGTAGGGTCACTTTGATTGTTTATAGTTAATTTAATCCTTAGTTCAACGCTCTTCGTATCGCGCGGACCCTTTGGCTCCTCATTCAAATGATCACCGACGTTTAAGATTTATCGTAAGAATAAGTGATCTTCATTGCTAGATAGCAAATTTTACAAACGGTACTCACTGAAAATGTGCATCTTATTGGTAAAGATGGTGAAGATATCTTTCTTGAGCATTTTTAAGTCAGAGACAAAACTTATATAGGGATCTTTTGCGTCCTTCGAATAAGACAAATAAACTTCTATCTTCGGAGAAACAAGAGTTTGAAAATACTTTTATTTAAGACGTTCCTATTAGCTGGAATGTAACTTGCAAACAGGACAAATTTCTTTAGTTTCTGAATGTGACGTAATGAAACAATATTAGTGACCTTACCGGAAAAAAGATGGTTCTGCAGGTGCTGTCTAAATTTTTTGTACCCATGTACTCCTTGCTGTTACCTTCCTTTATAGTCAGACGATGGTTCGTTGGCGATAATAGACTGTTCGCAATGTAGGACGCAATCGAATCCAGGTATGTGAACATGTTACTTGAGTAAGTGAAATGCAAAGATAAAAAAGTTAAAAAAGGAATAAAATCAATAGATGTGGCTTGCTGAAAATTTCCAGAAATTCCACGCATGTTCCTCTCTGAGTCATATAACGTGTACGTATGTGTCTGCGTCAATCACCGAAATAGAACTTTGTTCTGGAGAAGAAAATCGTTTTTCTTATATCGGCAAAAAGGGAAATTGAATGACTAGTTCTTAAAAAAGGCCATGTGAGTCTGGCTTATTGTTTATTTTCTTTTTAGCCCTTCCTTCGACAAAGGAGCAACAGAGGAGTTGTACTTATAAAAATGTTTCATGGAATCACGGTGTGGTGTGGAAAGACGATTCCAAGATTCTACCGAATGATAAACAGTGTAAAGAGTGTAGCTGTACGGTGAGCAATATCAGTTCTTATAAACGAGTGGCGATAACAGTTAGTATATGCCAAAAGAGTGGCTAGCGCTGAAGGTATGCTCTGATTGGCCACACAAACTTCGAGTATCCTTTGGTATTCGCCTTCGAGCAACTCGCTCGGGATTTGCGCCCGAAAATATTGTAATTGTTGCAGGAATGAATAATTTAAAATCATCTTTTTAAGCTCTGTTATCTCGCTCTTTTAGTGTATACTAGAACAAACATACACCTCAGTGTCGGTGGCTAGCCACGTCCACTTCGGTGAATAATTTTTGACTGTATGGATTTCTTCAAATCTAATATTTATACCATCGAGAGGCATTTTGACGTTTTCCTGCAGTGGTCTGTACGTTTGGCTAACTATAAAAAAGAAATCTTTATTATTCGGTTGTGTCGCACATTGCACATTGTTTCATTGGACTTGTCCGTCAAAGATTATAACATCGTAAGTAAATGATAAGATGTGAAAAACGTGCAGGGACAAGGAAAAAAGGAGTTGCTACTTATATGCTACGCATCATTATTAACTGCGCGTGCGCCACATACCACATACAAATGTGGGATTGGGATAAGGGATAGGGATTGTTTATTACATTCTCAGGATTGTTTCTTGAGAAACATGCAAGGATTATTACGTGCAACGTCTTTCATACTATTTTTCATTTAACTTTTCAAATGATTTGTGACATGCTGATGTGGAAATTTCCTTCGCTTAAAATTTCGTCAAGTGTAGTGCAGTGTTTTCTTTTAAAGGCCTGTTGTGGCATTTGCCAAAGATGGATGGGATCTCATACCATAGTTTCGTGGGCTTAAGATCCACCCAGGATGATATTGTCTTTGTCATTGGCTCTGTCGAAGGGCCAACGTTCGAAACGTCAGCTTTGAAAATCTTTACGGTGGCCAATTTACGTTATCAGCTCAATCGATAATACTAAATTACCCTGTTATACTTTGCCACCGACAAGCACCACAGTTTCTTTAGAAATTCACCCCCTTTATTCATGTGATATATTGTCTGATAAGGTCAAAAGAGGCTCGGAAAACAGCACCATTTAGGGCTCTATTTGGCAACATTTTTATAAAAAAAAAGCATGCAAACATGAATAAATATTTTCTTTTATTGCTTGTTTCTCTTTTGATTTTCTTGTGTACAATTGCAGGACGGATATGTCACCTGCGCCATCAGAACTTGCCCAGTCCTTACCTGTCAGAATCAAACAGCTGGACAAGGATCTTGTTGTCCTGTTTGTGCAGGTATAATGCATTCAAGTCAACCGTATGACTGTCTTGACGCAAACCGTGACGGATGTGGACAAAATACTCATAGTCATAAGCCCCAAAGTGTCTTAATGAGCTTCCTCGTGGGGATAACAGACCATTTTATATATTCATGTTTAAATATTGTTCATATCTAATGGCGAAATTAATCGATCAAGTTATAACTAGATCAGATTTTAGGAATTTGCAGTTCGGAAGTTGAGTCTGTGTACTGTTAGGGTAGTTTTGAGGGTGAGCTACCGCAAAAAAATACACAAGAATTTCCAGTTTCAGAAGGCTTAGAAAAGGGAAGCCAGTCTTTGTAAACCGTGTTTAGAACGTATTAAGCTTTTCACTTGCCACTCTCATTGCAGAAGAAATTCATTCGGAAAAAAAATTACAATATCTTTGAGTTGTAATTGGCTGAGCTGGTTATTACTTCCACGCGTTAAGTCGAAATTTTATTATTATCGATTTTTGCTGAGGGGTTTACCTACATCAGCCATGCTGCAGCATCACGCTCAATACTTTTTCCTTATCACTTTTCTGCAAGAGGGGGTGGGTGCAGCGAAGAGTGACAGTCCATTAGTCACTCTTGGAAGAGAAAGGATGACACTTTCGACACGGTGAATTCGGAAAAAACTTCCCATACAACAAACACGTCCCAACAAGTTTTAAACATCTTTTTTCCTTTCTCTTTGAAATTGAGCTGCTTTTAGAAGGAATGTTTAAGTAACCTTTCTCTCTTCTATTGTCGTTTCAGACCACTTGCAGACTCTTCGGTCTCCCATGGGTATGTTCAGTCTACTTTTTGTTTGTTTGGGTCGGCAGGAAATCAATAAAACAGTATTTTCTCCAAAGAAATTTATAGGAAAGAAATTTAATGAATGGAAGAAGAAATTGAAAATTAACAGAAGAAAGAATGCAAAAGTAAAGAAATAAAAAGATTTTCGTTTAATGTTTCCAGGTTCAATTGCAATTTTAAGCGTCATTTAGTAGGAGGAAACCGGAGAACTAGGAAAAAAACCCTTAGAGAAAAGACGAAAACTAATAACAAACCTAGCCCCCCATTTGACACCAAGTTCAGTTATCCATCCCAGACCAGGCGATCGTTCACATAGTCCCACCATTCACGTTCCCCTAAAACTACTCCACATGAAATTTGATGTTGTACAAACCACTTCCTAATCAATACGTATACGTCTGGGTTGTTTCACACTTTTTCCCAGATAAAATAAGTAGTTAAACAATACAAATGAAGTTTTTTATAAGAAAAATCAATGAAGCATACCTTTAGAGTTTTTGATATTGTTTTTGTTCTTGTTTTAACTGTTTTTTTTTATTAGTGAGATTATTACGATCGAGTTATGTTACTTTCTCTTTGCTTTTTATCGAATTAAGAGCCTGCCGTTAAAATTTAAATGTTCTCTTTTCAGGGTGTGATATGATGAATAGATATTACAATCACGAGGAAACCTGGCACCCAGAATGGCCCCAGACAAATGATCGTCACCCCTGCATCACATGCAGTTGTCAGGTATTTGCATTGTAGGCTTGTTTCATAACTTCAAAGGAATTACCAGAAGTTATAAAAAAGACGTTTCTTTCCTTTCAGTTAAAATATTTCACCACTGTCAACTATAGAGAAAGCAAAATGGTAGTATTGAGCGAGTTCAAAGAAGGAAAGGCCGAGATCTATATGTTGACCATATAAAGCGAAACAAGGTTGCTACAAGGCCTCAATTTTTTTTTTGTTTCACCTTTCTCCTCAGAACTCTTCAGTAAATTGCAATAAGACCGTCTGTCCTGCGTTAACCTGTAGAAATCCTCAGCCGAAACCAGGGGAGTGTTGCTATTCCTGTCCAGGTATTTTTATTTTAACCCTTCAATTCTCAGAATTGATAAACAGGTCACTTTTCTTCTCGATACTGATACACCATCGGTGAATTGATGATAATAAAACTCAAACTTATTGGGAAAATTGTGCTGACTTAACAAAAAAAGCATTTCCATTGAGTGTCATCAAAACCAAATCAAAGGTATCAAATCAGAGGAAAGAAATATACAACCAGGAGCCAAACAGAACTCAATGTAAAAGCAAAGAAACTGATTGGAGCGCGTGACCAAGGCGTGATTGGCTTCAGTTTTGAATCTAATTTTTTGAGAAGATGACCCGAGTTTTTTGGACTAATCTTGAAGTAAAGCGAAGAAAATCCCGGAAATCATTCGACGCACGATTCAAAATTTTTTCAGCACCAATTTAAAATGAGTAGCAGCTTGAAGAGAGAATTACGAGTCACATCTTGTAAGAAGGATGCTTGAAATTGTTTGTTGAACAAAAAAGTTCCGTTGAGGTCTTACAAACCTATGGGTTCCTTACAGCCGTAAATCATATCGATTTTCTATGTTTGAAGCGACCAGTAGTAATGTTTCATCTCGGCAAGGAGAACCAAAAATATTTGAGAATCCACCAACGCTCCTGACCCAAAGATATCAGATCAATGGAGTGAGGTAATTGGACTTTTCTCTCGTGCATTCAACGCTGAAAGTTCACCATAGGGCAAAGCCCAAGACATTTCATATTGCAACCCTCGTGTGATTCATGTGATCACTTTTCATATTTGGGTTTTATGAAAAAAAAAAAAAAAAAAAAAAAAAAAAGCATGTGATTTAAGACCTTTTGAGGCTTTAATCACTCAGAAAGTCCACTGCTCCGATCTCCAGTTAAACCTCAACCAAAAATGAGAAATTTCACGACGGATTCCCCGTCACCAATAATTTAGAGAACTTTGCTTAATCAACTGAGCTGGCAATGTGAATTGGCCACTGCAGAGAGATTCTAAGGCTTACGTTTCAAGCGTTAGCCCTTCGTCAGAGTGATTCATAACATCAGCTTTAGAATCTCTTTACGATAACCACTCACATTATCAGCTCAGTTGACAAAACCAAATTACCTTCGTATACCCCCACCGACAAAGGCATCACAGTTTCTTCAGAAAAGTATCCCTGTTACAAAAAGCCGGTAAGTAACTTAACTGTCCATATATTTCTCGCAATCAAGACGGTCTAAGAAGTATCGCTGTCTCGTGTGCGCTGTGCAGAAACCCTCACCAGAAGTAGCTTTTTCTTTTTAATATAACGACACTATAACAAATAAGTTACTATAAGCTTTTTATGATGTTTATTTGGCATTCGAAAACAAGAATGTCAAAATTTCCATACCAATCACAGCTTCGAAAAATGATTTGAAAAATATAGAGGTGGAGTCGTTGTTTTTAAGGTCGTGGTTTGCATCGTTTCCATCCATCTTAAACTGTATATCTTACTTTCCTTCCGATCGATTTTCTCAGTTGATTTTTATCAAAATTATGCAGTAAATAATTATTGGCCACTCGCTGAAGAGCGAAAGATCGTCGTACTTATCTAAGCTGTTCATTGATTGAGGGAAACAACAAACTCGCCACGATATAAGAATGCAAGCAGAGACACGTGGTAGTAAGGAAACATTTTAAGTACCATCTAGTCAGCAGTTATACGATCAAGTTGTTAACGAGATCAGATAACCGTGAAGGGAGGAAACGAGCGCACGAAAATTATTGCACACTATCCAGTTACACATGGAGGACCCGTAAATTGACTTATTGCAATGTCAAAAAAAAAAAGTGTGCACATTGCCTTACAGGCGCTCAAATCATTCTGTGGATGGCCAATTGAATGAGAAATTTAAAAAATTTTTCTCTGTTTACTTCATTATTAGTCAGTTATTACATTAGCCAGAGTCACCTTTCCACCGCAGCCCATAGCTTTTAACCTTTATCAGTTTCTCGTCAGCTAATAACCGTAATCAAGTAATGCTGTTCACTTTTCTAATGGTAATACTAGTGTAAATTTAGAAGAAACATTTTAAGCTGCTAAGCTAATGCGGGCTAATTCAGCCTTGATTTGCTTCTCCTTGCTTTGTGGCTAATTGATTTCAGCTAACTCCGTTAAAGTGAAAAGGAAAATATCTTCCAAACCCTCAGGAAGTATCGGAAGTCTGCTAAGACGGAGAGGTAGGAGTTCCACATTTGGGCAACGCATTGCATTGCTGCAGCAGGTCAGGGAAAAGTCAGGGAATTTCACTTTGAGTCGGGGGAAATTTACCTTTCTTGAAAGAAGTCAGGAAAAAATGATATTTCAAATAAATATGAATTCTTTCATTTCGTCGTGGCCCTCTTATGATTAAAGATGGTGACACTTTCCTTTTTGTGATGATGTTACCCATCAAATGTACTTTGTTCGGTATAATTGGAAAATTCCCGACTAGAAAATCCTTCCCTTTGTGATGCAAGTGTAAGTTGGTTTATGACTGAAATCATAAATTTTCTTTTCCTTCTATTTTCATCTATTTCCAATTCTCGGGTATATTTCACGAGACTATCAATGCTTTCTACATGTTGCTTGAGGCAACTTTCAATTCATATACACTGTATGTGACTTACTGAAAGCGTTATTTTGTTTCCCAGTATGGCTTTGAAAATTTTTGTTCCAACCAACCCCAACCAGGGTCTCTATTTTGACTATTATTTTGCATCCGCAATACCTTTGCTCTTACTAACCAAAATAATTTCATCCTCAGCTCGCTTAATGTTAGTTAACTCTTCATATGCTTATACTGCTAATATCTTACTTCGATTCAATAAAGTAAAATAATGGTAAAGTAAAAATAATGCTAACCCCTGCGAAATACATTAACTTCCTTATAGTGCACAATCGCAATTCGATTATCGTCGACTTCAAAAATTGGTCCAGAAGAAGGAAAGGTAGAAAAGGTAAATTTTTCACACGAACCAAGCGACAATGAGTAACGCAACCTCTCTCTCCGAGAAGCAATGCTATCTTATCACTGGGGTATAAATTCAAAACCAAAAAGAGAAGCGAGAAGTATGTTGTGAGGCCCATAGCGGCTACTGAAATGTTAGTCTAGATCAAAAATATCAGTAATTTATACATCAATGCATTAGTCAGTATTCGATGTTGAGTTCCAGGTCAACTCGAGGTTGTCTCGATGCAACGCTAAAACAACGCATTAAATTCAGAGGAGTTGATAAGTTAGTAAGTCGGACGTGCTTAATTCATTAAATTACAAGGTCTCGTATTCTTATTGGGAAACCTCTTACTCGTTCGTTTGCTCATTATAGTGATACAGTATTTAAATGCTAACATGTGGTGGACTTTTTCTAACTTTTGACTTCCTGGACCGGAAAAAATGAGTCGTACAGTTGAAATTAGAAAGTGCTTCCAATTATTTCATCTTTTACGAAAGATTTAAAAGCTCAAATTTAAAAAAAAAAAATTTGCGCAAACTATCAGCGCCGATATCACTCTCAACCTTTCGACGGTTTGCACGGTATAAGTTGGCGAAAATCAACCTGGATTTTCATTATCAGGTAATGCATTGTTTCATACCCTTCCAGCGTGGCAAGGATCTTTATCACTTAGAACTTCAAATCATTCGGTGGAAAAATGAACTATGGGTAACTCAAAATAACAGTTGCGAGAGTCTTTGTGAGTCTTTACACGGAACGCTCCGACCCCTCCCCTCCCCTCCACAACTCAATGAGAACGTCCACCATACCCCGGTACTCATTCATCAGTCTTAGCTGCCCCAATAGGTCGTTTGTTTCTTTAGCTCGGTCCTGACTGAGTTATATTATCGTATTAGTAGTATTTAAAGTAGGTTGCGTACCCGCCACAAGGTCTCATTATCTGCTCATCATAAGACGCAGATGTTCAAGTTCATCAAATTTACCCCAAATGGTTTTTTCAGTGTAAAATATTTATTCATCTTCTCATCTTAATCAATTGATTATTCATTTATTTAGTTGTCTTCCATTTGTTTATTCATTTATCATATTGGTTTGTTGACAGAGCCAGGAATACCAAAGCCCCCTGCTGACTGTAAGTGGGGAGGATTAACGATTGCTCACAATACTTCATTTTTTCCACCAACTCTTGGTGCATTTTCAAATTGCATCTCCTGCTTCTGCAATGTAAGTTTTCAAATGACACAGTGCGTTTTTAATGTTTGTACATATCTCGGACGCGGGGTGGTTCCGATACATGAAGATCCTTTTTTAACTCCAAACTGTTCCTTTTCCCAGAAACACTCTGCTTCGAACGCTTGACTATCTGACATTATAACCCACCCACTAATTTTCGCGCAATACTATTGGCCTCTAAACGTCACGTGGTGCAAAGTCACGGCACGAAAGCTTATGGTAAAGTCGAGGCCTTACCTCTAACGAACCAAAGAATGTGGAAAAACAAACTGAACAGCAGTATATCAACTATACTGAGTGTATCTACGTTCAATGAGAGTATTTAACCTTTTAAGTCTCTTTTCACAGAACTCTAAATTAGTCGATTGTAAGCGTGTTACATGTCCGACTCTCAATTGCAACGACACTTTTAAACCCCCTGGGAAGTGCTGCCTGGAATGTAGAGGTAAGCTTAAGTTTTCAAACATCTCCAGGCTTTTTAATCTCATGAAATCCATTCCCAGAAGAAGATAACCGTACTGCCCCGTGTTACAGCTAAGCAAAGGAAGGGAAGCACGTCAGTCTCCAACTTTTTCAACATTACATCGTGTTCTAATTCCCTGAATTAGAATAAAGGCGAATATTGCACCATGAACCACCTTAAGCTGACTCTGCTTTCAGGTTCCAAAGACTAACCTAGCATTTCAGAAATGTCTTCGGCTTTGCACAAAATGCGACTGCGGACGCACCAATTGACTCTTCGTTGAGTCTCAGAACTAATTTTTTTTTTATCACCTGGCGTTTTATTTGAACTATCAGAAGCTACATTATTTTATTATCTCATGATTAAATGATCGTGTCGCAGAACACGGTGTGCGATTCTCTGATTGGTCATTTTCTTAAAATACAAGCAGGTGAGCTGAGGTAAGGTTCAACAGTTTTGTTGAAGTGCTGCTCTCTATTTGTATGTAGCTCTTTCAAATTATCTTTCAAAAATTTGGTCCGTACTTTTCGTTCCATTTTTACATCAACTTTGTAATCGAAAAACCCGTTTATAATTCGAATCTTTCCCCCACTTCCCCTTCTTAAGAATAATGTTTCTCTATTTAAAATGGGAAAAATTTCTTCTCAAGAAAAGTTCGTAGTTCAAATGGTGCGGCGTTTTGTCTTGGCCAAGAGGTTCATCAGATAACTTTGACCGGAAATATTAAGCAAACTCGTTTACTATTACAAGCTCCATTCCCAAAGTTCAGATGCATGTTTCTTAAGGAGTTTGAATTTAAAGTCCGAAAGGGACGATGCTGATGATGCTGAAGATGATGTTGATGCGATGAATCAGCGTTCTTGCTGTATCCTTTTTTTTCAGTTACGACAGAAAAGAAAGACAACGTGCATTCACATGGAAATGGACTTTGCAATGTTGGAAAATCCCGGCGCCTCTATGAATATCAATTCCCAACGCAAAGAAACTCTAACTACAAGGTACAAGTTGCTTTGGTGGATAACGCCAATAATTTTGCGCAGATTTACTTCACCTCTGCAAACAGGACATGGAAGAATCCGCCCACTGTCACAAACACAACCAAGAGTAACTTCGATTCAATCCTAAGACAGAGCAATAGGTACAAGTACATTGGAAAGATAAAGGAGGGTAAGTGGTAACAGGTATAGTTACTTAAGATAGGTGGGAAAAGGAGATAATTTATAAAAATGCTCTTATTCACCACTTCACGGGTTTATTTGGAACCAACACATTGACCAGCTCCCAGTTGGCTTGTTAGCTCAGTTGATAGAGCACTGCACTGGTATCGCAAAGGTCATGGGTTCAAATCCCGTACGGGCCTGAATTTTTTTTTCAGGCCTTCTTTTCACCACTATTTGAGTATTGTTCATTACTGCGAAGATCGCTTTCATATTCAAAAATGCTCTTCTTAGGTAAGAAAGGGATCAGGATCATGAATCGACTTCAGCGTCCATGTGGTAGCCAGGGATGCATCCATACACTGCAAAAGATAATGGAGCGACTCCGTGAACGAACTAAATGCTCCCCGATGGTCATGGCTACACCACCTCAAACGAAACACACTACCATAGCTCCACCACCTCACAAAATTCTCAAGCAGGAGACAGACCCCTAAAACTTCCTAAGAATTTTTACGAGACGAAAAACAGTTAGTATGTTTGAAGGAACGCCAGGAATGTTTCCGGCCCAAATGGTTCTTGTCTTTTAGCTACGCCATCAGTAGAATTCTTTGATGTAGATGTCACGCACTTCGTCGGCGAAGTCGAGCGTGAGGAGATGAACGGGTCATAGTCATTGCCAGGGGATTTATAGTTTGGAGACTCTACCTTAGACTTGAATTGAAAGTAGTGAATAAAATTTTGAATTGGGCTTGTTGAATGATTAGATAGTATCTGTCAGTGTCACCAACTACGGAATCATTTCGATGTGCTACCACTGAGTTAAAAATCATAAGGAAAGCTCATGCATCTGTAGAAGAAGTAGAGGAAAGCGAAAACACGGACCTTAACAGTTCTGTACACAAAAACCTTGCTCTTGAATAATATAGGTTGAACATGGTTTTAAAAACTGCTTCTGACACACGTATTCAAGCGAAGTTTAATCATAGTAGATCAGGATGGCCTATCTATCGTATTTTAGAACGGCACAAAAGATAAATTATAACTCTTCCATCCATTGTCGACCACGAAGCCGTCAATTTCGCGACAACAACAGAAGACAAAAACAAGAAGTACCAAACATTACGAAATTTCAATTTCCGTGGCTTTGAGTCTGCTTCAGAATCAGGATCAGAACCTATTTAGGAGCCTTGGCTTTGTACATCCCTTTCGGTAGTAGCGTTGGTTAAGATCGCTTTGTAGGAATATAAAGCAGTTTTCAATTGAGTACCCAAAAAAGCAAAACCATAGTAATAAAGGGGGTAAGTTTGTAAAGAAACTGTGGTGCTGCGTCGGTGGGAGAGTATTACAGGGCATTTTAGTGTTATTAACTGAGTTGAGAACGTAAATTTGCCACCGTAAAGAGTTTGGAGGCTGACGTTTCGAGCGTTAGCCCTTCGTCAATCGCTCTGACGAAGGGCAAACGCTCGAAACGTCAGCCTTTAAACTCTTTACAGTGGCCAATTTACATTTTCAACTCAGTTAATAACACTAAAAAACCATAATAATCCCACCGACCGGTCAGGAAAAAAGTTTAACATTGTCATTAGCCAATTATAACTTAAAGCAGAAATAAGCAAACTACTTAAAGCGCGGAAAATCGCGAATGAGCATTAAGTCGCGATTGTTTTCAGTTTTGCATCTGATTAGTCGAGAAGATGGTGCGAGTTTTCTGAACCAGTCACAGAGCAGAGTAAAGTATAACCAAAGCAATCACGGATTATTTTTGACACCGTGGTGAAAATTGCTCTGAACGATGTAATTTGCTGTTTACTAAATTTACAAAACAATTATCGAAAAACTGGGCCAGGTTGTTAAAATATTAATTGAGGGATAACAGTGAAGCTAAACTCTGCGGCATACTGAGGTATGAGAAGCCTTTCATAGAATTCGCCTGCGCTCTGCGCTTTTGTTTCCATATTTATCATCGCATTTACTATTTTGTCCCCTCTGACAAACGGTCTCAACAGAACGTCTACCAGTTTTAAAATTTCTAATTTCAAGTCTCTGTCTCTGATACTAATACAACCCTGCTGAGCTGTCTGGAAATTGTTCATAGAGGGCAACTTTGTCCGTGGCCCACGGACAAATTTGATAAACAGTGTGTATCAATTGAACAGAATTAAAATAATGCTGCGAACCGAAGTAATTAACTATTATAATTATTGACCCTCATAAAATCCTATTGTTCTCTCTCTGCATTACATCGACGATTTCAGTCGCCCCTTCATATTGATGTTTTGGTACACCAACAATGCAACTGGCAAGCATTGTCCAGTAATAATACAAATTGCATAATCCTTTTTCATTCCCCAATTCAGCCATTGTTAACTACTTGCAAAGATGATATAATCATTGACTCTCATGAATTCCTACTATTTTCTCTCTCCAACAATGCAATTAGCACGTATTGTCTAGTAGTTATACAAATTACATAACCCTTTTCATTTCCCGGAATTTAGTCATTGTTAAATCCTTGTAAAGATTATGTAACTTTCCACATCTTTCAGGTGTGTGATTGAATTTCATGCAAACGTAATTTGCATTGTATATTAACGCAATGCACTTGGTTATTTGAGTTGTTTGTTGGAAGGCAAAGAGTTGCTACTGTTTTGAAGCTTGATGGAGGATTCTTCGGAAGACGAATCTGCCATTTTCATAACGCAGAGCCAGAAGTCGGAAAATGCCGCTGCCGTTGCCCTTCGACGAAGTTGCGCCACACGATTGTACGAAGGTGGTGTGCCAGAACAAGTTATTGTAGAAACCACTGGTCACCGATCATGTGATGGGGTTAGGGAGTATAAGTGTACCTCATCAACACTTAAAAGGAAAGCAAGTGAAATCTTGCAGGGAGCGACTCCTAAGAGGGCAGAAATAGACGTCAAGGAAAAAAATGAAAAACTGTTTAACAATGATGTTGAGCAAAAATATGATGGACAAAGGGAAGAAACAGGGTTACAGGGGTTAAGCGAAAAGGTCTTAGACGAAAACCAGAGCGAAGATTATAATCAGTCAGTTGTAATTAGTACTCACAGTACGAAAATTGTTATTTCTTACAAGTGAGAATGGCTGTCATTGTCAGATGTGCCCTAAATAAACTGTAAAATGTTTTCGTCTGTACGTCTCCTGGAATGGTACTTCTCATGGTGTATTCATTTACTTTTTAACTTCAGATCTTCATCATAAATTATGCGCGGACATTCGCGAATTTTCAAAAATTACTGAGTGGAAAAGTAACGAAGTAACTACCACAGTCATGCAGCAATATTAAAAATATTGCTGGAAGCAGGCTGCATTATTAAAAATATTGCAGTGCAGCCAGCCCACTGCAATATTGAACGTTTTAGCGCGTTTAGGATTACCCCTGATAATTTCCCTGCTACCAAAAAGGACCGCCACCGTTTTCCTCAGACAGTTGGACTTGACTGAATATGAATACTTTCTCAGGCTGAAATCGCCGATATAATGCTGAGAGAGAACAATAGGATTTTAAGAGGGTCAGTAATTATTAGGCAATTATTGGGTTAGGCTGAGCAAGATCAGTCATGAATTATCAAAGCCAAGGCCTGTGTTACCTTCGGTTTCGGCAGATAACTCAGACACGAGGTTTGGTATTTCACGACATCCTGCGAAACCGAATTCAATAATTGTCTTAATATACATTTTTCAAACAATCTGCAAGTAAAGACACTTCTCTCTGAGTTTGCAAAAGAGAAAACCACACGGACGAGGGGCTCGGAAACTAGACAGACTTGAACTCGAAATGATATGTGCAACATCCGTTGCAGTTATTGGGTCATTACGTCAACTTATGTCATACGCTATTGGATATTGATTGCATGCACTGATGGGCCATTCGCATTTTTCACTTTAAGTCTAACGTATATGGGTTGTTGACCAAGCTTGTGCAGTCAAGATAGCTTGATCTTGGTTGAGTTCTTCTTTTGCGCTTTTATAAACCTAGATAGAGTTGGGGTCCATAACGCAATGAAAGAACAAGGCTAATATCCAGCCATCTTGACCGAACAGACTTGGTCAATGAAAGATGTATTGTATAACAAAGAGATTTCGCTTCAATAAGAATCAAGAATGACTTGATAATTTCTAGATTCGAAAGAGGCCAACTGTGTTTGTAGCACAATGAACCCACGATGGTCGTTTGTTTTTCTTTGTTTTGACTGTTTTCTGCCGCTTTCTGCGACTTCATCACCGACATTATACAAAATTTACGAAATTTGTAAGTCCGCTGCACGCAATGTTTTTCATGCGCGGGGTCAAAGTTGGTAATCCCGAGCAGGCAAGATGGGCCCATCTTGCCCTGTCGGGAACACAGGATTCGCTTCATATTGCCCACAGTCGCTGCCAGCTGTGCAATAAATAATGATATTAATCCTTTGCCTCACAGTTATTTGACTAGATTGCTATTTTCGCTCAGCAACCTTTCTAATTGAAGCGCATCTGAGCCGTCTGATATGGATAACAATCCAATACAATTTTATTCCTTGATTAAACAATAATCAAAAATAAAAATGGACAATGTATGTATATTTACACACTGTTTCCACTCGTTGCGCTTTTAAGTTTATTCATCAATCTCGGGCATCGTGGCCAACGAAAGAATTGGCCCGTGTAAAGCGTAAGGAGCACACTCTCTGTCTATGTCGTTGTTGGCTTTGTGGGCGCCCAGTTAAGTTACTAAAATAGGCGGACCGAACAAAAAACCAGTTATTCCTTAGTTCTCTGGTGTCCCATTCTTCTCACGGCTAAACGAATCAATCCATCAGCAAAACACAGGCTTGCTCCCATAGGGGCCAAGGCGACCACTCGAAAGATTCGGGCTCAAAATATTTCTTGGTCGTTTCTGCCTTGTCGTTTATTCATAGTTTTCGGGTAGAACACGATAACCTGGTCGACTCGACGCAGTTGTAATTAACTCTCTTTTTTTTAAGCACAAATTGTGTCTGCATGCTATATTACCAAATAATTGGTTCATGCCTGACTGTGCATATACTGAGTGATGGATGCACTTGGGCAGTTTGGAGAGCACTTGAGAAGCTAGAGTTGGTCTCGGCTGCGCCTCAAGCAACTCTTAACAGCTTACGCTTCTTTAGTGTCCTCTTAGCTTCCTACTTCCTACATCCCAAACTCGATATACGCTCGCTAAGCATGGGCATTTTATTTAATTCGCTTTGAAACGTAGTTTAACGTTAGATAAAAGAAAGGAACTACACAAAAAAAACCCACTTCGGTGGGATAATTCTAAAATTATCACCACTAATCGGCGTTACCACCAGCGCCTTTGTTTGGAGGCTTGGCATATTAACTCCGCCCACGCTCCTTTAAATCGTGACGATGGCGGTTTGCTTCCTGACGCCTATTTACACCTCGTCAGAAAAAAAGGCCGCTAATTAGTGATCATAGAAAAGGACCTCTTGTTGCAGCGTTTAGATTACCCCTGATGAAGGCACTAGACAGGAGTGTCGAAACGTTGGGTCTATGAATTGTAACTTCTTCGGTTATATTCATTAAATCTGCAAACCTGAGTAGATCAAATCTAATATACGAAAATACGAAAGCTGCAACGTCGAGAAATAAACGAAGCAAAAGGTACTCCATTTTCTCCACTAATAGCCCGTGAAGATGGTATGAATGGAGGGGTCTTCATGCTGGATTAGAATTTCATTACTTTTTCTGTAATCGGTTAAAATCCTCGATCTTTGTCGGTAGTCAGTAAATCTCAGTTAATGATCAAAAATGAAAATTAATTATTCGTAGGCTCGAGTACCGGAAAAAATAACGGGTGGCCAAAAAAATAACAGCCATGCTTGTTTTCCTCAAATTAATCGAGTGTATTTTCACTCGAGCAGTATACTTAAAGTATACTTGTACCTTACATCAACAACAAAGAAAACGATTTTCACTTGAGCAGTATACTTAAAGTGTACTTCAAAAATGGTACTGCAGATGTACTTAAGTAAGTGCAGTACTATTGAAGTATTATTGAAGTATGATTGCAGTATAACCACTATTGATGCAGTATACTTGTAGTATACTTAAAGTATACTTCAAGGCTATCTTTTTTGGTAAGGGATTGCTGTCAAAGCTAAACATTATAATCATTTACATTGGAGGTATTTTTTTCTCACAAATAAACTGTGAGCCTGTGTTGGACTTCACTTGATCTGTCAAATTGTTAATTATAGTTGTCACTGAGTGTTGGTTATTTCAGGGTCAGAGACTGATGTGCTGGCTGTATAATGATTAAAAGGAAATTTGGCTCATGGAGAATGTGTGGAGAAAAGTTCATTTAATTCTACAGTGTTTCTTGAATTCCTAGATTGTACGCAGTCTGTCAGAGTTCTGTCAAATCTTGAAGTTTAGAGGCCTGCCACATTATCTTCTTATTATTCAGTGTTTGCTTATGGTCTGTATTTATAGGGCAATAAGAGGCCTGGTGCTTTCTTTTCAAATTTATGAAATAAGAGGCAAGTAACATATAAAGAAGGACAATTATTCATTGAAGTAGCACTTTAAAGAAACAACTGATAAATACTCAAGAGACTGACTCTCAGCTGACTTTTGGCTAAACAGCCATGTTTAGCCATTTGGTGTCATCCTCATTTGTTCTTATGGGTATGTGTGCATGATACATGTACACTATACTAACATTCTAAGACAATTGAAATGTTTGCAGCTCAAGGAGGCTTTTGCTGGTAAACCTGGCTACGAAGGAGTGCAGTTGATAAGTGTGAGGTATGTGAATTAACGAGATATAGAAATTTTATTATTTTCTCTTTTGTGATCTGTTTTCCATTTCATGTCACTCTAACCCTCTGTCAATGTCTGTCCTTAGGTGTGGAAGTATTTTTGTTGACCTTGCACTAAAATTCAACTTCACTACAAAGGAACAAGATGTTATCATAACACTTAATAACGCTGTGAAAGATGGGAAGCTGGGAGAGTTCAGTGTTGGTGCCATAAAAGGGAAAAAAACTGATGTGGAACCAACAGGTGGAGGTGCCACATCACCACTTGACAGGTCTTTTGGGGGTAAGTCCTCATAACACTTCTTACAAAAGTTTTTCAAATTGATTTATTAATGTCCTTGCCCCTCTTAACTTGGCTGTTTGTGGTGTGAAAAAAAATAGTTTTGAAAGTTACTGTATTTAACTCAAAATTGGTACTGTAGCAGATTTATACAGAGATTCGAAAACTTGGTGTATGGTAATGACAACTATGACAACCACAACCAGCCCCAATTTGAGCACTAATAGGACAGTGTATGTATCATAGTTTAGCTGTTCTGGAAATGAGCCCGCGTTCTTAACCGGCCACAAGGTAAGTTTAATGACGGGAAATTCTATAATTCACTGAATGGCCCAAATTTTGAGTGGCTACCTAGAATGCTTCCCTCTGAATACAAAGATTTATAATGTCCGATCATGTGGGTTGTAGGTTAGTAATTACTAGTCACTGATTAAATCGGTAATTTTTTTCCATTTTCTTTTTGCGTCCTGTCGGTAGTCAGTTATATTCTTCGCCTTTTTATCGCTTGTCGGCTAACCCCATTTAGACCCTTCATTAATGTCAGGTAACTGACATTAATTTGCAATTTCAAAATGTGATCAGTATAATAAGCAAAGAGATCCTTTAAAATTGCGAAGATAAAACTTGGAAGGTTCTAAGGCATACTAGTCGTTAAATAATTTATGCGGTGGTTTATGAGGTCAGAAAGATGTATTGTTAATTTATCTCAGCTAAAACCAATTATTTTCTTTCTGATAAGGTATAAAAACCTTCTTGATCCGCGCGTAATGTAAAATAAACAAAAATTACAGTTAATGATATATCGGAACCCACATTTATGTTTATCTCAGAGGCGTGACTTGGAGTTTACATTGTGGGAGGGGAATTTTATAGTAACGAACCCCGCGCGCCTGAAAAGAATTTTTTTTTATGCTGCTTCTCATCTCTTTCTGTCAGCCTGCTCATTTTCCTGTGCCGAGGAGGACTAGCACTTGGAGTATCTTGCGCTGAAAAGATTTCTGGCATTTTAATTCTTCAGATCTACGCGTTTCTACAAACCTGAATTGCACGGTTTGTATTTTTTAACTCACTTTAAAGCATATATCTCATAGAAGAAGCGGGGGAGTGGGGGGGGGGGGAAAGAGGGGGTGTTATGGGCACCCCTGAATACCCCCGAGCGAATGCTCGAGTATAACAGCCTTTTTTTTTTACCATGGAAACGGTTAGACACAAGCTTGAGTAGGCAATGTTATCAAATGCAAATAATCATCTTTTTCCTTTCTTCTTGCGTTTTTGTTGCGCTCATGAAACAGAAAATAGCTTAAGCACAAGGGATTTATCATTTTCAGGTCACCGATGGACTTTTTCCAATCCCCTTCGGGAGAAGGACACTTATTTTCAACCGCTCTGAAGGAAGGGTTTATTCTTATGGAGGCTGAGAAAGGTATGTGCGGCGGCGGATATTTCCAAATCCATTTTGTTGTGAATTGAGTACGAATGGCATATCATCTTTAGCAGATGCAACTTTCTGTTGCTATGCAGGTTGTGATATGGGAAATGGGAAAACCACTTCAAAACTCATGCCGTGCAATCGCAACTGAGAGCATTATCAGCCCCATTCTCTCCTTCCCGTCGATCTCCCTACACGCGTAGGATTTCACACAACTGTGATCTAAAACCGTCATCTTGCCGGCATTCAGGTGTAAAACATGTCTTTTTTTCTCTTTACACAAAGTGCCTTATACTGGTTTTGCTTGCTGCTATGTGCACGTGTGCGTGCTTCGCCAGTGTAAACCAGGTTTGTTCACAACCTCATTGATCTAACAACTTCCGGAAGTAAATGCCAAATAAAAATTTTATGACTCGACGATTGTTGTTTTGAGGATTCACAGTAAAATTACGACATAAGATTAATAATTGCGTTTCCTAAAATATTAAATTCTCTCGATAAACATAATAAAATCTCTCGATTAAAAACGTTACATGTGAATTGTAGATTATTTTATCTCACTCGGTAACCGTCGATATGAATTCTACCTTATTCTCGACAAAAATGAAAAACAACGTTTTTCAAAACGTTTAAAATTGTAACGCTTCAAAGCAGCGGTTAATCTTTTATTGATGACTTTTATCTTTCATCTATTATTTAAGACACGTACTTACATTCCCCCGACAACAATCAAACAGATATAGATCGTATCAAAGTGTTTTCGTGATCACGGAGTGTAAAAAGGACATAATCAGTTTCAATATCACAGATACATGCACCAATAGGAAGAGTGCAATGAGGCGCCTAGGATACAATTCATCTGAACAATTCACCACAATGCTTGTTTTGATCACGGAATCTATTCTTAAGGAGCTTGAGTAGAGCGGAAAGAAAACATAAATGTTCAACCGCCAAACAGAGGGTTTTTTGTGAAAAGAAAAAAAAAAGTTGGAAGAGTTATTTTTGAAATTCGAATACTTCTGATCGGATAATAGCCATGTATTTTAGGATTTCATAAGGGAGTTATTCCTCTTTCACAATTTTTTCCTGCTTGTTATAATCTCCTTGTTCAAAGCGATGGCAGCCAACAGAGCACCTACATCAACTACAAATGTTAAAAAAGATCTGACATATTTCTCGGATGATCAAGAATTTGAGACAGACTTGGAGGATGATTTTGACGTTGATAACTCGCGGAAGAGCAAACCCAACAAGACAACTGTGGAGCGATATTTTGATGCCTGTGAAGCCCTCAACACTGTTCCTGTTGCCAAATTTGTTCGTCAATCTCCAAAAGGCCATGTAGATCTTAAACATTATGGAATACGAGATATCGGCGCCCAGGCAATCGCCATAGCGCTAGAGCAAGACATTGTGGTTACAACCCTATACCTCCATGACAACGGGATTGGAGAAGCAGGAGCCGTTGCTCTGTCCAGAATGCTCAAAGATAACTGTTTCGTGCAGAACTTTGACATTTCGGAGAACAAAATTGGGAGACTAGGAACTAGAGCAATTGGAGACATGTTACTGGAGAATGCTTCGCTTCAGGAAGTAAACTTAAGCGGTTGTGGAATTCATGGTAAGGATATAAAGCAGTTTTTAAAAGCCTTATCTGGCAATCCTTACTTGAAGAGCTTGGATTTCAGTTATAATGATCTAGGAGACGAGGGCGCCATTCACTTGGGCCGTGCGCTTTCCAAAAATCAAAAGATGGAACTTCTTGATCTCAGCTGGAACAACATTCGTGTCGCGGGTATCGAGGCGCTTGCCAAAGGACTAGTGACGAACAAGAAACTGAGACAACTGGAACTTTCTTGGAACTGCTTCTTGGACGAGGGAGCGAATCATCTTGGCTCAGCTCTGCTGAAAAACAATTGTCTTAAAGTACTGGAGGTGCAAAGTTGCGGGATTCATACCGCTGGGGTTTTCAAGATCGCCGACGCCCTAAAGAAGAATCAAAGCCTTGAGGTGTTGAGGATCGGTAAAAATCCCTTTCAGAGTTCCGGCGCAGGTTCACTTCTCCGCGGTATACGAGGCAACCAGACGGGTGCTTTGCGAGAGCTCCTTCTGGACGATGTGGTGTTTGACAAGGAATGCGAAAGGGAGCTTGACGCTCTGCTCCGGGAACGACCAAACTTCAACTGTTCTTGGGATGTCAGTATCAGGGGCGGAGACGCAATGAGAGGCAAGACAAAAAAGCCAGACGCAGTAGAGATTTTTCTCGCCTTTGTTCGAACACGGGGTCTTCGTCTAATAGACTTGTTCAGGATGTTGGCCAAGGATGGAAACTCAACGACCCTCACTAAAACTGAATTTATCACCGGGATGAAGAAACTCAACGCCCCCCTCAAAGATCACCAGCTTAGAGCGCTTTTTGACGTCTTGGACGAGAATAATGACGACATCGTGGAGTTTTATGAGTTCCTAAGCTCCAGGAGTCACTATTTAAAGACAGCGCAAAAAAAATAATAGCTTGTATCTCCTGCCTGACTCTACTGCAAAACTCCAGTAAAACCTAGTTTACTGAAGAGGAAAGCCAACTGACTGGCATGTTTCGCATCATATTTTGAGGTCAGCGGTCTAGCCCCGACGTGAAATCCATTTGACATTGCGTTCGCTGCACAAAAGCTTAAATTGGCGTGATTTCTAGTTACAGAAGATTTGTCTTAGGTCGTTCAGCACCTCATCAGGCTTTCATGGCAGTTACTCAGATATACTCCTGAGTGGAGAGAGTCGCAATAAGAGAGATGTACATTGCCCAAGAACACAGCACAATGACCCGGCCAGGTCTGAAATTCGGGGATCTCGAACACAAGACCGACGCGCTAACTGTCGCGTCACAGTCCACGCCACTACTTCTCCCATCATCAAGTTAGTCAACTAAAAAGAGTCCTGCCTTCAGATGTTACTGTTTATTAAACTGTACACTGTTTCTTTAACACTCGAAAGACACTCAAAGCCAAGAGTGCGACCTTTCAAACCTATGAGAAGTACTCTCAAGTTCGTTCTTGTCTTTTTCCTTTCTTTTGTTACATTTATCAAAATTGTTTTTAATGGTATGAAATAACCGACACAGTCTGAGGCAGAAATTTTGTTCAATCTTCGTCGACGTACTCAAACGGTTCTGGAGGGTCAGGTTCGTCTTCCTCTTCTTCAGTGCCAATACCCATGGGTGAGGAAGCTAACAGAGAAATCAAATTCAAAATAAGCTCATCGTAGTTAACCTTTAACTCCCGTGAGTGACCAAGACAAAATTTCTTCTTACTATATCTATACAATGTCATGCAGACAAGTGATGAGAATAACGAAAAATATCAATTATGGAGTTGCTAAATGATCCGATACTAAATTCTCCAAACTAACATAATGAGAATCATGTGGCAAACAGTTAAGAGAATTACTAATGAGATCTTAGGAGTTAAAGGATTGATAAAGGTAATAGGACCGAGTGGAGTCTTATTCGGTCCGTAATCATACAAGTGACTAACAAAATCGAACGACCGCGAAGCGGGAGTCCGTTTTGTCAATCACGAGGTATAATCACAGACAGAATTGGACGACAGGAAGTCCTGTTACCAATTAATCATAACTGTTACAATTTCAGAAAAAAAAAAAAAACATTTAGGACAAACATACAAACATCTCTGGTAGACAATGTCTAAAGTAAAAAAGTTCCCCGGGTCTTTTTATTCCCCAGGATAAGTGGTCGTTGCTAACGTTATTGTGTGATTGGTGGATTTAACTGAGTGGTCTTAGTATGACTGGCTGCTTCAACTGTCCGCTTACAAGTGTCTAATTACAGCCAATTGTCCGACTACGCTGTCCGATTACAACTGTGCAGAATGATTCATAAAAAATAAAGCAGTTGATGCAACAATTATATTTCAGGAAATTGTAACGGTTACGATTAACTCCAATGTGTGGAGAATATATTGATGCATTGGAGATTGAAGATTTATTGAGGGGAAGGAGAGAATCCGATACAAGGTTTAGATATATTCAAACAATTTTGGAACGTTTTTTTTTTTTTTGGAATGTGAACGAAATCGTTGTTCACATTCAGCTCACTGACAGCTTTAAGACAGTGACCAGCCTCTTTCCACAGACGAGTGTAGGCACAACTTCGCATGAGCAGAGTATCATTTGCAGAGAAACATAATAAAACCGTATTGGTGAGATACAGTTGGACTTGAGCAATATGTCTAATGTGTCATAATACTAATGGAGGGAAATTCTCTAATAAAAATTTCATCTTTCCTCGAAAATGTCCGCAGACGGATGGTTCGACTGTGGTAGTAAATTTCTGTAAGTTACTGAGAGATTTATTACCAGGAAGAGGTTCGATCAAGTCCTCGGGCTCATCAGATTTGGAGTCAGTCATCATCACAATTCCTCCGATGTTAACCTACAGTGAAAAAAAAAAGACCCATAAAAATTACTAATCCATTAGCGCTAAGGGAAGAGCTATGACCGCTAACTTATTCTTAAAATCTATCTCCTCTAGGAGTTCACCCTCTGACTCCTAAGAGTGATTAGCATTTAATTTCTCCTTACAATATTATCCTAAGAAGCTCTTGATTGTGAAGTAAATTCTCCTTGTCAGCGCCTCAGGAAATGTCCAGAGAACAGTTTGGAGAATATGCACATTGATGTTTGAGTGTAAAGAGTTGAACAAACCGCAAGGACTCCTTTTATTGGAAAATCACGAGGGGCTTGGAAAAAAAAACCTCCGAGTTCCCCTTAATCCTTTCTGAGAACAAACGAATAACACCATTTAAGATAACTTGAATCAAAAGCTTCAAGTAAAGCTTACCGGTTTTAGAGGCCTGTATCGGCTGTCTTCTGGTAGGGAGATAACCTTGAGCTGCGGAAAGAAAGATGTTAGCATCACGGTATATAAATAATTTAAGAGCAATATCTCTTTAAAGAAACGAAATCCAGGTAAGCCGAGATGATGTAGAATATAAAACAACCTTGATGCAGCGAGACTTCTTAAAAAATCAAATTTCAATGCATACAAATACACCACTTCGTGGCAATAGTTAATCGCATACAACAAGAAGACATGCTGATAAAGAGAGAAACAATCTTCGTTAATGCGTCGCTGCTAACAGCATTAGTTTCACATTTATGCCGAGGTAGAACACCACTTGAACCTCTTGCTACAAGAGTTTTCAATTTTCACTCCGGTGTACCAGTCTGTGTATCGCATATCAAAATAACTACAAAAATGACAAAATTCACACTCGGCGAAGAATTAAGGAGAAAAAACCACACACAAACTGCGGCACAGATCAAAACTGGAAGATGTAAAAAGATAATTTCGAAACAATATGCACTATGACGTCTGGAAAGGATACATAACACAAACAGAAAACCGCAATCACGGCGGGATACTCGCTAAAGCTCTTTGTCTAGCAACCTAAAGCTTCAAAATATTTCTAGTTTCGTTCATTTTTTGAATTCACAACTATTAACGAGAAAAAAAAAAAAAAAAAAAAAACCAAGGTGACTGCACAAACCTGTGCGGGTAGAACTCTTGCCGGGTTCTCTAACAATTCAAAGTCAGGTTCGTCTTCTTCCATTTTCTCGCTGCTTTCCTTTTCACTCTTTTCAACAGTTGATTCTTCCTCGGACTTGTCTTTTTCGCCTTCTTTCTCCTACAAAATGTTTTAAAAATTGAAAAGATGAATTAAGCCCCGTGCCCAATCTTTTCCGCGGTTTACCGAGAGGCAAGAAAATTCTGCGGATTGGCAGCTGCTTAACGCTGCTAAATGACAGTAACGTTATATTTTATGGAATTTTCATTTTATGTGATGAAACTTAGTTTCACGTAACGAAAACAAACCTAAACATACATAAAAATTAAGCGGTCAACATTTTCGCGCTTGACATTATACCGGTTTCTGAGGTTTAAAGTGACCACCATGCATTATTGCTTCTTTCTGACCCCCTCCCCCCTCGGTACTCCCGACGGTAAGCTGGTGCCCTCTTACACTCCTGAGTAGAGAGGAGAGCTATGACAACCCATCTACACAGCAAAGTGGTCCGGTCACCGCTCGCACCCTGATATTACGTAGGATCGTTCCTCACATGAAATCTTGAGTTAGGTTAGAGTTTTATTCTGTGAAGTTTTTGTACAACAATCACCACAACCATATACGTAAAAGAGATAACGAATCAAAGCAACAAAGATTATTGCTCACCTTTTTAGCTGATGAAGCTTTTCCTTTGTCTGCTTCCTGATCCTGTCAGAGAAGCAAATAAAACGTGCATTAAAATAAGTTATTTCCCAAGTACGTTGATCAGAAAACGCGCGTGGAGGAGCGAGTGTGCTAGAGCGCCATGATTCAGACGAAACGAATATGACTATCTTGAAGCCTTAAAACAAATTTGAACAAAGCAAAGATAGAAATATTGCGAATCAAAAGGCGAATGAATTGCTAACCACTTCCATCTTGTCTTCGGATGCCTCGGATTTCTTTGCTCTGGCCTTCGCCTTAGCTGTGATGGACAAAACTGCTGTAGTGACCTGGGAACGAAAAAAAAAAAAAAAAAAAGATGAGGTGTCTTTACTCTAGTAAGACGCAGGCAAAATAACAGGAAGATGAAAGGAAACATTTGCGGTTAACAGCAAGAAGCAGTACTAAAACACAGACTTTCATTCCAATTTTAAGCCTTGAAAATCAAATCCAAAGAAGTTCTACCCAAGTAAGCGGATGAACACTGATTTTCTCATTATCTTGCCGAGGATAACAAATCAAAGACTCACTTTTCTACCTTATGATCCTCTTCATACAAACATACCTTTTCCTTCTCTTCTTTCTTAGGAGGCTTCAGAGGTTCAGGGTAGGCGTACATTGATGGCTTCACGTTGGATCTGAACTGCATTTTGGGCATCTACAATGCAAATTAGTAACAAAGAAATTCACGATAGTGCACTTGTTTCACCCTTTAACTCCCATGAGTGACCAGGACAGAATTTCTCCTTACAATATCAATACAATATCCAGCAGAAAAGTGATGAGAATAAAGAAAAATATCAGTTAGGGGATTATAAGTTGACTCAATACCAAATTCTCCAAACTAACATCACAAGAACTGTATGGCCGACAGTTAGAAGAATTGCTAATTAGATCTTGGGAGTTAAAGGGTTAAAATCCATACCGAGCCTACGAAACACAAAATCTTAGGACACGATATAAATCAGCGACTACCCAAAGAGGAACGAAGTAAAATCTCACAGCGAGGATCATTTCGTCAGTTCATTTCCCAAGTCAATATTTTCGTTTTAATCCTTTAACTCCCAGAAATGATTAACAAGTAACTTCTCCCTACAATATTCAGCAAACAGGTAATGAGAATACTCAAATGTATCAAGTAAAAATTGTTAGATCTTGATCTAGCACCAAATTCTCAAAACTAATTTACAAGGAAATGTGTAGCAGCTAGAGGGGAGAATTAACAATCAGATCTTGGGAGGTAAAGGGTTAATAGTTTAATTACATATCTGCCTTAGTAACGCATGAACCTTATCTGAACTATTTACAACGTTGGTTTCTTCGAAGCTCAATTGGTTAGAACCTCAAACTGGCTTCACGAAGTCAGTCTGAACGCCACAGGTTTTTTGCCCCATATTTTCTTTTTTTAGCTTTCTGTTCCTAATTACATGAATTGCATCCCTACTCCAAATTTCTCGCCCAGTTCCCTCAACCGTCAAGCAAAAACCTTGGATCGAAACTAAAAATAGTGCGAAACATTGGAGTCTTTATTTGTTTCTCTCTAACTAAAAAATAGAGCATTGATTTTACCTTCAAATCGGAATTTAGTCCAATGATACACGAGGGAGTAAAAGCCAAGGACAAGAAGTGAGAGAGTGGGAACCAGTACCACACGTGTGTAAATACAAACAGTCCTACAACTGTTGCCATGTGCGTGTGACCCGCGCGAGATTCGAGCGAGATGGTCACGTTACGTCCACCTGGTAGAAAAGAAAAATATTAAAAGTAGGTGACTAGTAGACAAAAATAAGTGAATGAATTTCAACGATGCATTATTTCTTTATGTTTCGTGATAGCATGTACTCTCATTTTGCCGGACGTCGGCTTAAAAGGAAACTGGAAATTTCTGCGTAAGTACAACAAAAAGATGTCTTGTCTCGCAAGCGCGACGTTAACGCACGAGCACCGTACAACATGCACGAAATGCAGTCACTAGCGAGGTGGAAATACTCACCGGCATCAAGGATTCCCTGAGCTAGGGTAGCGCCGAATTTAGCAATGACATCTTCATGCTTGTCACTGATCACCTTTGCGAAGATCTCGCGGAATTTCATTACCTTCGGACACGCAAGTTCCGTCTGCTGGATGAGAACCAGGGAGCTGGCGATTAAAGCACCCTAGTAAAACAGAAACAGAAATTTATGATTCTGGGATATCAAACATTTAAAGCTAAAACAAAACCCTGCACTTCTGTTTTGAAGTTTGAGTTCTTCAGCAAAGTTTGATAACAACATATCATCTCATCGGGACTCAGAATTTTTTTTTTGTCTCACGCTGGTGACAAGAAGGAAAACATAATTATTCCTCATCATATCATCTGTTTACTTGTTCGATGTCTGATTTACACAACTAAGAGCTACATCTTACCTGCCGCACATAGTTCACAGGGTCATTTGTCATGGGTTCCAAAAGAGCAATCGCCTCCTTAAAAAAAATAAATAAATAAACAAATAAGTGAATAAATAAATAAGTAAAGATCACGAACGTTGAGCTTCTTCGACATCGACCGAAACACTCGAGGATTTTCAAGTCTCAAACTACAAAATATTCTTTGTATCTTCTCTTCATTGCTTCTGGTAAGCGATAATCATACAAGTTTTACGGGGCTAAGTTAGCAAACAGTTTGCGCGGGAGGTTAGGGCGCTGCAAATAACGACCAGTGTTACGGTTAGTCTGATATTTCTGTTGAAATACCTTTAATCCAGTGCCTGCGCAGGCAATACCCAGGGCCATGGCTGCTCCGTATCTCACGTGAGGGTTATAACTCTCTGACAACAGGGACACCACACTTGGGCACTGCTCAGGAGTTCTACAAGGTTAAGAGACACTTTCTTTAGTTTGGGTTCTGAATACTAGTCTTAAAAAGTTACCTTGCAATTAAATTTACCCCATTTATTTCCCAATATCTCGATATCAATTCTCTACCGCGTCTGTTTGATTTGTCGTGATTTCAGCTTTGAGAATTGCTGTTTAATCAAACAATTCCCCCCAATTGAAAATTAACTATGAGAGTAAACTGTCTTTATCAAGGACATAACACAACAATCTGGAACCCAAATCGAGTCCCAACCAGTCTATCTTTGGTCCAAACAGAAGACAACAATGACCTACAGTACACTGCTAAGTCTCTTTTTCAAAGATATCGCATCTATAATAAACTGAGATTCACACTGTACTTTTAAAATCGATGATATTCGATCTATTTTCATATAGCTTACCGAAAAAGGAGAAAACCTAGTGACGTCACGGCGGCCCTTCTTACGTCATCACTGACATCGCTAACCTGTAATAAAAAAGCGTTTTCGATGATTTGCTGCAGAAAGTTCGATTACCATACTACAATATACTAAGAAAATTATATGGAAAGTCCATTTACAGCAATTAAGGAAGTCCTAATCTGTGATGTCGTGACAGTGATAGTGACAAGTCAGCGGCCCAGTGAACGATTACTAAGAGATGACCAAAAGCGTTTCCTTGCAATTCTAACACGCAGCATCGAAGTGTGTGGCATTCTCGGGCGACACCTTTGAGTAACAGAAATAACCAGACGACAAGAAAGCTGCGGAACAGTGTAACGTGACAAATCTGCGTAACCAGAAATTGGTGTGTACCAATGTTGTGCGACAAGAACGTTGCGTGACAGTATGCGAGACATATGCATGGATGTGTGGCAGGGTCGTGCGGCACTGTTATGCAAAAGTGTTTTTTAAACAAATGACAAGGCAGTTGTGTGACAGAGTCACATGAAAAATCTACAACCACGTGTACGTACAGCGACATGAAGGAGTCGTTTGATGGCCTTGTTGTTTCCAGTGCCACAGTAGGCCATGGCTACTGTATACATGCCACTTTGCCTCAAGTTAGGATCCTTGTCTTGCATCAAGCTTTCAATGAGCGCATCGGCTTCTTCCATTCGTGCGTACATCACCTGCATAATAAAACATCTACCTTAGAACACGTTATCGATGCTGATCAAACCATTTGGCCTAAAACCACTCCAATGATCCAAACTAATATTTTCCGTTTCACTCCAAGCCAAGCAAAAGAAGAGTGAAAAGGTCTTGCATTGGCGTCACTTCCGGTTAGCTCATGATTCACTTCGTTTTTCTCGCTAAATTCAGTTTCCGGAAACGGAATTGAATGAAACAAGGAGACCACGTCTAATCAACACGAAAATGACTGCAACTGCTCGCAGACTATGGTCCATGGTACAATATATGCACATTGCACATGCTCGTGGAAAGTATCAGTTTCAAGATATCCAGACTTTTCACAGATAATAATATAAAACGTCCTCTGGCCAAGTGAGTACAAAATGTAAGTGAACTTCAGCCTTCCCTCATAGTTGCCTTCCCCCCCCCCCCCATAAAAAAATATTTTCAGCACTTCGTGTTACAGCACTTTTAAAATGTCAGAGTAAAAAAAATAACAATAACAATCGTTGGTTCACAGTAACCGGATAAGCTTGCTACTGTCGCCAAAAGTGTTTGATCAGTGGATTGCATCTTATATCTTTCCGTGACCTCGTCCTAACTCTGAGGAAGATTTTTTTCTCTGAATAAATTTTTGCCTGTGGGAAACACAACGAAAGCTGTTCCTATCA
Organism: Pocillopora damicornis; assembly: GCF_964200805.1. NCBI lineage: Eukaryota > Metazoa > Cnidaria > Anthozoa > Scleractinia > Pocilloporidae > Pocillopora > Pocillopora damicornis. The sequence continues at coordinate 6,233,089 of NC_142675.1, forward strand.
TCGCAATTATGAACAAGGTACGCAGCCACTAAGTAATTCGGTTAATTGAACTTACCAAAGCAATGCCTAAAGAGAGCCCACGAAGGATTTTCTCGTGCTGAGTTTCTTGAGCGTACTGCGAGTCAAACACAGATCAGACACAAACAATTACATTTTATCAAAACAAAGCCAGCCACTGAAGTCAAAAATGACAGGGGGCATGACCAATCTACAACAGAGGAAACGAAACGTTTTTTATATCATAAAAGCCTCTGTCTCTCTCCTTCCCCAGATAATAAAATAAAATTTTAAAAAAACCCGAAAAGTACTGTCACTTTTATCCGTTTGGGCTAGATTGTAGGTAGTGTTGCGGTAGAAAATAAGCTCATATCAAAAATTAAAAAGAAACTGTTTTCGTTTCGCAGGTTCTCAACCAAAAGATGTGCCTACTGAGTATTAATTCAGTGTGGGCAACAATTCTGGAGAAAAATATAGACACATTCATGGCAATAGTAAATTTTCGTGTTCCCTCTCTTCCTCTCCCACCCCCACAGAGGAATCCCTGAAAACTAATTACCTCCCATCAAGGACAGGGTGGGGTGGGGTGTGTGTGGGGGGGATGGCTTTTTAAAACAGAAACGAACGTACCCCAACCATCTCCTCGATAGCTGTGGCAGATTTTGATCCAAGCATCACAAGACCCATGGCAAGACCACAAGCTTCACCTGTAACATAAAAAATAACGGTAAACTGAACTCTACTAACTGCAGTCAAGTGTACTGCACCTTCTCGAGGAGAAATCGCCAAATGTTAAGCATCTCTTTAAGTGTTTGGTCAAAGTACCAACAATTCCTGAAGTCAAAACCTTCGAGTCACGCATGAACATGAAGACTTTTATCGGCTAATCTTCTCTCTCGAAGAGTGGAAGAATTTTTTAATGGAGTATCAGGTGTGGACGTTACTGTTGCGTATATAGCACATTCTACTGGATAGAGCTCTGTCAAAATTCTATTAGTTGAGCCACGCCTACATCAGAAAAATTCCTAATGACTGAAGGATATACTTGAGCTATCAAAGAACTACTAACCTGTCACGGCATCATCCTCCCAAAGCTGTGTTTTCAACTGCTCATAGACATCTAAATTACGAGACAAACAAAAACTTTCTCAAGGAGAGTGTCAGAGCGACAGTTGGGAAATACACGTACGTGCATGTAGGAGTATTACTGAAAAGGGCTACAGTATCTGCTGATCGGCCACCACCCCCACAGGTACAACAGAACTGAACATTTACGCCATACTCCTTCTTTCATTATTTCTGAATCAATTATCGACCAGCTTTATTTGTCGCGCTGAAAACACTGCATGGTAGAAATACCTTCTTAGTGACATACCTTGTCTTGCGGAGCCCATGGCTGCCAGTCCAAGTCCAAGGCAGCCTCCATGCCTCACCATCTGAAAGAAAAATACAAGTACATTTAACATCTCCAATGAATTTGAATGCAGAAGGAGAATTATTGCCTCGTGTCAAATAAATTATCAATTCCTAGTCATTTAGCTTTCTCATTCCACTGTTTTTTCTGTTTGCCTGACCTTTTTAAACTTATTCAAGACTTGAAGCCCTATAAAATACATTAAGCTTGCAATTTACACTTGTGTCTGTTCAATTACTTTAAATCTGAGACAGACATCACACATACAAACATGCATGTACACACTTTACATTGCAAATTATACACAACAAAGTAGGTAATGAAAAATTGCCAAGCAATGAATAACACGCCTGTTTTCAATGAAGTTATAACCATTCTTATTTAAGGAGTAAAATCTTACATCTGTTGTTGCATTCTTCAGTTGCTGTAAAAGATACTCGATAATCTTGCCACCATGGTTAGCATGAATCAAGCCTGTAACCAAATCAAGAAATATTAAGAAAATGTCATTACATGTAAATGAACTTTACGTGCATATCCAACCTCCTCAAGTTTAGCCCTTGGAAAATTGAAATATGGGATTGCATCGCTACCCTCTCCCATTTATTTTTATTCATTTTCAACTAATCAGATGCAAAACTAACCAATGACAAGCACTTGAGTACTTAAGTTTAGAAGTGAAATGCACAGTAAAGAAAGAAGAACATCAGAGTGCAAAAATCCAAAAGTCTTGGACTCAATTCTGAAAGGAGACCTTAGTATACTTGTGTCAAGACAAATAGCACCTTTTTTTCTTCTTGTTTTTCTCAGTTGTTTACTTTCTATTTTCATTTCCAATGGCTTGAGGGCTTACAGCTTACAAATACTTGTAACTGATTTAAGCACTTGCTGACTTCTTGTCACATTTGTCTTTTTCCCCTGACTTTGTTTATTACTCGTTGGCTTGTGTTTTAAGAAAATGCATCAAAGGTACTCTATTTTATATCTAACAACCATTACCCAGCGCAAACAAGCCTCCTCCCTCCTGGTAAGCACTCCCTCCACTGCCATCTTTTGGTAGATAAGTGGACATCAGTTTCAGTGCATCTTGCTCATGACCCTTTAGATAAAAAAATAATCAATCTATTCAATTAGATCTATTGTTATTTAATGCATGCAAAAAGCATTTATTAATTGCACCTCTGAATAAAAAAGCACCCCTTAACTGTAAGTTAAAAAACGAGAAAAAGAAAAAAAAAATTTAAGGACAGGAAAGAAATGAACAGTACACCCTTCACCTTTCTGCATCCTAACATCAGTATGCATATTCTCCTTAATGTTCTCTATAAATTTCCTAAGGTGCTGACAAGGAGAATTTGTTTAACAATCAAGCACTTCTTTACTTGGTGATGTTGTGGTCCAATCTTATCCTTGGTTCAAATTTTACTCTCCTTTGTTTCAAACTCATCATCATGCATTACAATAACCAAAAACAAAAGAAAGTAAAATTTGAACGGAGGATAAAATTGAACCACAACAGTGATTACTTCCTTTTTTCTTGCAATCTTGATTCAGGGGTGATATTAGGGAGAAATTAAAAGCCAGACACTTGCAGCAGGTAAAAGGGTTAAAAATTAATGTACTCTCCTTCTACATGAAAACACCTTTTGTTTCCCATCAATGACATGCAACTTCTTTTTTTCACAGCCTTATCAGTAACTAACTCTCATCCTCTCAAAATCTGTAAACTAATGATCAACAAACAACAAAGCACTAGCCCTTGCAACTTCTGTTTTTCACAGCCTTATCAGTAATCAACTCTCATTCTCTCAAAATCTATAAACGAATGATCAACAAGTGACAAGGCACTAGCCCTGAAAATAAGGTGCTCAATCTTAACATTGTTGTAGCTTTAGCTGATTCTCATTACATGTACCTGTCTCTCTGAATTTATTTTATAGAATTAGTACTGAGTGTTGGGGATGGGTTCCCTTATGGGGAAACTAATTTTCATGCATGTGCTGTGGCAGAATCTATGAACAATGCCATCAGGCTATTGAGTTAAAACCCTCTTTTTTTTGTTCAGTTTTTGGATCAATATCAGTATCTGAGCAACTGCCCACCTACCCCTCCCCTAACTCAACAACAGTCAATTGACAACAAGTTAAGGTTAATGTTGGGTTAGGGGAGGGGTAGGTGGGCAGTTGCCCAGATACTGATATTGATCCCAGGTTTTTTCTCAATTTTGAAATGAATGTGGCTTTAAACACTGTAACCATTTAGTGTGAGTTTTGTCAATGCCTTCATTAAGGAGCTTGAGAGAGTTTCAATCTTACATGTACATACATGTAGTTAGTCACTGTTTGCAGCAACACTGAGAGAGTGAAAAGATACAACAGACACATACAGACAGATTTACCCACCCTGTGAATAACTCCTAAGCTTGCTGTTGCTGTAAATTTTGCCCAGTTTGTAGCCCTTCCAAGCCATTCAAGGTTATTTCTGTGTGTTCAAGAAGAAAAATCACTTTCAATCCTTGCTAAAAAAAAACAACAACAAACAAATGAACAAACAAATCACAAGGTTACTGTTTGAAATTCAGTTGATAGCATACCGAAGAAAGGTGTCACTTGTTGTCCCACAATGCATATAGGAATTAGCTATTACAGTGGCTGTGTGACAAACTGAATTTCTAGAAGAATCCTGTAGAAAAGAAATAAAGAAAATAAGACCTGTGAAATTCAAGTTCTGGCTGTGACTGGTGAACAAAATTATCTGGGATTAACTTTCTTGTCTCTTCTCTCTTAAATACAAACAAACAAGTACATGTAACTAAATAAAACAAAGAAAATAGAAACAGACAGGTGCAGTGTACATGTACAGTGTGCCTTTAATAACTCTGATTGGTGAGTAATATCAGCATCAAATTACAAGTACATAGACTGTGCGTAGACTGAAATTGAGAGGGGAAATAATTGTTTTCCTTCACCAACCAAATGCACATGTGCATGGACATCATCCTGTGAAAAACTTATGGATGCATAAAGCAAGTACCTTTGTGTTTTTGAGAATGAGTAGATCTGCATGATTATTTCTGATAAGGAATTCCAGATGAAGGGCAATGGTAGTCTCTCCACCCAGGATTGCCACCAACTTGTCAACTTTGTCAACCAGTTTTTTATCACTTTCACTCTGTGATGCATTGAAAAAAAAACAACAACAACAACAATTATTAGATTACAAAGAGTCCACTTCTTCTTTCGGGGGGAGGGCAGTACTTTTTTTTTATTACTGTAGTTAGCTTGCACTGTTAGTTTCTATATCACCAGCCCAATTGGAACACCAATAGGACAGTGTACACATCATGCTTGTAATTGGACAGTGTAATAGAACAGTTAAAGGGACACTTAACACATCATGCCTGTAAAAGTGGACAGAACATGTCATGTGCATGCACTATTGTCTCACATTTTGCCTGGTAAATTGTTTACTTATAAAAATGTATAACATGTAATCTAGTTTCCTTCTCAAATTTTGTCATGGTTTTGATTAATTGGCAACAAGACTTTGTGTCATCTAATTCTGTAATCATACTCACAATTGACAAATTGGACTCATGCTTCACGGTCGTCCAATTTTGTCAATCACTCGTACGATTACAGGCTGAATTGGACTCGAATCAGTCCTATTACCAATATTGATAACTCACCAAAACAGCATCTGGTTTTGGCTTCTTAGCAGGAACTTCCTTCTCTGCTTCATCAGTGTCCATAGCTGCATCACTATAAATCAAATGAAACATCAGTTTTCATCACAATGGAGTTCAGTGGCTGATATATTATTGATCAGGATCAGAATGATGAGATACAGTGAAGGATGTTATGCAGACAAAAAATTTTAAAGGTGTGACATCCAGAACTTTTGATGAAATATTTATCTCAGTGACAGAGTTTTGTCTTCATAATGAGTGACACAAATTCACATTACAGTTGTGTCCATCTGTGGAATGATTACAGAGCTGGAGATTGTTTGTGATGTTTTTTATACAAAGGTCAGCCGCTGTGACTTATCACTGATCTGATTGTTGATTCTCCCATCTAGCTGCTACACATTTCCTTGTATATTACTTGGGAGAATTTGGTATTACATCGAGATAACAGCTTCTAACTGATAAGTTTGAGTACTCTCATTACCTGTTTTCCAGATAATGTATGGATATTGCAAGGAAAAGTTACATGTTAATCACTTATGGGGGCTAAAAGGATTCAGATTTCTTGTGGGTATGTGAATTACTCACCCTGACTTCTCTGTAATGCCATTCTTATCAGCTTTTCCCTCAGCGGATGCATCAGTGCCTGTTGCTCCAGTACTGGATACAAAAGGTACTGTGGCTTTTAGCGCAGATGTTACAGATGACAGGAACTGTTGAGTGGCTCCTTCATACAGATCAAAAGCAATCTGGTAGGCCATCAAGGTTTGATCTTTCTGTTAATTTGAAGAAAAAGCCTGAGTTGCCGTGTACATGTACAGGTTGTAACTTATAGATTGGCAAATAAGATATGAATGGCAGGCACATGTACACCTAAAGCCTCACAATGAGCCAAAATTTTGCTACAACTGACAGTGTACTACATATACCTGAAGTAAACACAGACCTTTGGTTGGGGAGTCTTAAATTGCAGCCACAAGGCATTTCTGTCTCCATTTCATCTCTTTCTGAGTTGATAATGCAAATTGACCCCCATGAAAGAGTCTCTAAAGCTGATTTTCAAGGGTCCGCTTTTCATCAAATTATCTTGTAATACTCTTCCACCACAATTTTTTAGAAGCTTACTCATTTTATGCATTTTTACAAAACAATACAGTTTAAAATAAACTATCTGAATCATCTTACCTCATTGTCTTTTATTAGTTTTTCCAAGATGTCAGCTACTCCTTGAGCATCATCAAGAAATATGAAACACTGAAGATTTAAAATATACACCATGTACATTTAAACCCAAAGTTACCATATTTTGTCAACACAAAAATAAACTGAAACTCATTCACCAAGGTGAATTTCAAATCATTATGTAAATGTCAAATACATACTTGTGCAGTAGTTTTTAAAAATTATACAAACCTGACAGACACTGATGAAGTCTGGCGTTGCTAGATTCATGTACAGTTGTACCAAGACTCTCAGGACCTGCAAAAGGAAAGATGCAGTGTATTTGACCCTTTAACTTCCAGAAGTGATAAGTATGTAACTTCTCCCTATAATATCCTAACATTAACCTGTACACAGGTAATAAGAATACTCAAACTAATCAGGTGGAATATGTTATCTTGATCCAACACCAAATTCTCATAACTAATGTACAAGGAGATATGTTGCAGCTAGAGGGGAGAATTTATTTAGCAATCAGATCTTGGGACTCAAAGGGTCAATCAAAGCTGAATATGCTGTATTTGTTATGCCTTTGCAAGTAAAAAGAGACATACATTGAAAATCAGGAAATAGCACATCATTACTTAAACATCTGGCCCTGGTTGTTTGAAGGGCAGATAGTGCTATCTTCCAGATAACTTGCTATCCAGTGATAACTGTTACCAAAATGCACAGATCCAACACCAAATTCAACATCCAACAGATAGAGATTTATCCAGTGGATAGCGTTATCCACCCTGGGAACAACCAGAGCCTGACGTATTGAGAGTCAATTGTGACAATTTAGCTTTTTCAAATTTGACTCTATGTTTACAATTGCAAAATTATTAAAGTTGCCTACCTTATTTCTAAACTGTCTACTTTGTATCAATGACATACAGACTGTTAGGCTGTAGGACAACATTCCAGGCACATCATCCTGAACAAAGGATTACATTCAGTTAATATCACAACATTTAACTTGTTTTTGGTTCTGAGATTCAAACTTCAAGAGTTTTGACAAGAAACAACTCACTGATTTCAAAATTGCTTGTTCAAATATGTCCAGTCTTCTTGTTTCCAGGGCTATTCCAACAGCCTAATATAACAATAAAATATAACTTTCAGTTATATCTTAGGTCCAAATGACAAATCTTTTATCCACTGGATTGCATGTACAGCTTTGGTATTCAATAAGCACAGCCTCTTTTCTTGTTGTTTGTATAAATAAAATACAACACACAAAATATTTTCCTGCATTATGTATTAAACCATAAAATGAGATAAATCATGTGTTTTTTTTGTACTGAGCTGTAAGTTAATTGAAAAGTTTATTACAGATAGTTGCTCCTGGATGCATCCATTGCATGAAACATCTATACCTTCAAGCATATGTACAAGTAGTACTCTACAGTATATACAATGCAGGCATGACCACTAGGAGACAGCTCTGAACAAAATTTTTACAGTAAACCAAGGCTTTTTATCCTGAAATTTCACTTAACTTTCTTCTGAAGCAAAAATTTGACTAAGTATCACTCTGACCTCAACAGAATTTTCCCTAAAGAAGCCTTAAATTATCATTTGAACTTTCGCATGAAAGTTCCCAAGAACAAAAAATGAAATTTGCCCATTTCGCATGTGTTACTTTTGCACAATACTGTACTGTACATGTCATATCGTTAAAATATTAACCTGTTTGTATTTTCCATCATCAAAACATCTTTTGAACATCCTGTCCACAATGGCTTCAAGTCTTGTATCTATAGTAACATCATCATCTGGGTTTTCTGCTTTATAAACTCTTTTCTCAGTGTATGAATCAATGCATTTTGCTGCAAAGTAAAACACTAATTTATTCATACTGTATATTTAATCCTTTCATCCTAATAGTGGATGGCTTCTACTTTCTCCTCACAGTATTACACTTGAATCAAATGTAAACTAAGGTTAAGAGAATAGAAAAAATGATCACCAACTCAAAAAGCTCCTGATTGTCAACAGAATTCTCCTTAGGCAATAATGATGTAAATGAAGATGGCGAATTTTGAACCTATTGCTTTTAATAAAAGAGGATATCATTCAAAGAATGACACAGGTATACTTTGAGAAAAAAAAAACTCCCACTGTGTCAAATAGGAGTAGAGCCCAAGACCTATCAATTGGTTCATTAGATACCTTTCCACTGAGCAATAGGACATTTGTCGCAGGCAAGGCCTTTTTGACAAACCTCCTGCATACTGCTTCTGCTAGGATAGGAAGCTAATACATGTAGGTGTCTCCTTATCAGTATCAAATAAAATGTAAAAAGAACAGTGTAGAGAATTTGTATGTTAATGTTAGGTTGGAAGGGGGTAACAACTTAAGTTCATTTTGGAATATTCAATCCTTAACATACATGTATGGTGAAGCACTTTTAAAAATGAATATTGAATTTGCATCAATTTTCATACCAGTTCTTCATTATTCTCTACACCAAAACTAAACTATGGTGATGAAAATTACATTTTTACTAAAAGAGGAACCCATTTCTTTTGTGTTAAAAATCATTAACCATACCAATGATAGTTTCCACATATTCTGAATGCCCATTCACATCAAACAGGTCTCCTGCTCCAAGTGCATATGCTAAGGAATCGTCAAAGGCTCCAAGGTGGTAGTACACCTGAAAAACAATGACATTGAAAAGTAACAGATAAGTTTCAAAGACTGAGACTGGTATCAAGTAGATCTTCATTTTTCTAATTGATCAACGACTGTTTGAACTAAACAAACATTGATTTGAAGAATTTCACACAATTAGAGTTCTAATCATCATTAACATGCACCTCATGATAATAAAAAATTATTTACCAAAGTCGAGGTAAACATCCACTATTTATCACCAACAGTAAGGTGAATACTTGTTTTGGTATGAACCACACAGAAACCAAAATATGCCAAAAAAATGGTTGGATAGTAAACTCTTGGTATGCAATTTAGTCTCTGGGCCTACTCCGAAGAAATGGTACATGTAAAATTTAATGTAACTGCTATTCTCCAACTAACTATCCAACCAGTGGGTGCGACAAGCACTACTCACTTGTATGGACTGCACATTTCTAAGTCAAATTCCCTGTCAGCAGTCTACTGCGTTTTATGATTACTTTCTTTCTGAGATTAGTATCTTCTGGCAGCTAAGTTTATGTGAGGATTAGTTTACAGTATGTACCTTGGATGCCAGCAGGGCTGAGAGCTGTCTTTGCTTGAATGCTTCATCTTCATATAACACTTCACTGTTCAGTAGGAGAAACACAGTTCAAATAAAAAACCACACCCTAACAAGGATTTAACTTTTGTAAGAGGGTCAAATATTTTGTTTATCCTTTTCAAACCATACAATCACAAAGCTAATAAGGTATATTATACATGTACATTATAAGGCCACACACATCATTCAAGTCTAAATATACATATGTATGACCAAAAGAACTTAATTAATTGTAAGAAAAAACAGTAGTTTGAAAAAATAAACCTCACATTTTTTCCACAGACTCAGAGATTTCTGCCCAGAATACATCAACAATGTGGTGCAGATTTTTAAGGGCAAAGACCTGTTCCAAAGAAAGATGAAAATATTGGTTGTAGGCATATTACATAAAATTAAAGTTTCTCTAAGTTAGTAAATATCATTATATAATCAAAAATGGTTTCGAGAAAAATTACACCTATAACAGGAGTTATAAAGTTCTTATAGGAAAGAGATAAGAAAACTTACCTTTAAATCATGTTCATTTTCATCAAGCAAAGCCAGCAGACCAGCTATTCAAGAAAACCAAACACATAAATAAATTGTATGTTTTTCTTCACCTATATGTAATAATCAAAAGCAGTTCAAGGATCTATGTGTGACCCTCCACGGGAAAACGGACACTAACGCTTTTCTGTTTAAACTGCAAAACCGTTTACTATAAAATTGTACAAAAGTAGCTGGCAAGAAGGCCATGCTATCACAGGATCACGAGATCAGGGGTTTCAACAAAAGTGGACCATTGGCAGTCTACCATTTTATAATATTTAAGTAATACATGTAGACCACACTTTCTATTTGTTTGCTGGTGTAACAACCCACTGGGGATGTGAGAAGAACAATCACAACGTTATTAAATCATAAGCCAGATGAAAGTGATGAACAAACTTTTTATGTGTTCTCCCAATATCCCAAGTGGGTTATTATACTGGTAAACTGAAACCAAGAGCAGTCTATTGCTTGAAAAACTTACAGTGGCATGAATTCCTGGACGAGAAAGACCAGGGTGGGATATTTTTATGAAAACAGTCAGCGTCTATTATCTCTATTAAATAACTACATGTATGGGTTAACTAGTGCAACAAACAAAAGGTTTTTGACCAATCAGGGCATTCTTAGTTCCCAAGTTATTTTATAATATCTTCTGATGTTTTTCATGCTTAAGTTTAACTGGAGATGAAGTAATTCCAAATTGCCGGCATAAGGAAGAAGCAAATTGAATACAGAGTCATAATATCCGAACGGAATCTACAAGCAAATCACTCTTTATTCCAGAAATTAAAGTTTCACTTCTTTTTCTTCCCTTCTGGAATATCTTTTCCTTTTTCTCTTTGTATGGCTCATATATTCTCACTTTTATGAAGGTTTATTTCACGTGAGATCAATTAAATGTCACGAATCGACTGTGATCTTATAGTGTATTCCTGGTTAATAGTATCTAACCTCCCTAACACAGCCGATTTCATAAATAAATAACGATAGAAATACTAACACAACTTGGAACGTCTAACGTTTGTCAAACGAGAATTCTTATTAAAGTCTTCAGTAATCGATTGATTTTGCTTAGTCATAAATTAAACTGACGAACGACCTCGTGAGAATACTATAGATTGTCAATTTGAGGCATCACAGAAAAAAATCTACAAAATAAACACGTATTACAAACCTGCTGATGTCAAACTCATAATATCTGATTAAGAACTCGGTGTGTCTTGCAGAAAAACTTTCAAAGAATATTACTCTCCTTTTCACATGGACACCGAAGTTTCTTTCTCTTTTACCTTTAGGAGGGGGCTTTGTAACCAAGCTTTCAAAGGAAGCCTGGCCTTCCATTCCCATAATGCCTTTCAAAGCTCCGTAAATAAACATGGCGGACCTACAGCTGATGCCGAAGATATTTTGAATATTCTAATCTGCTGTTTAGATTTTTGCAAAACATCTGTTCTTAAGAACTGATCACAATGGCACACAATGAAAGTACTCTTCGTGCGTTTGCTGTATCTTCCTCAGTATGAAATGTAGACGTACCATTCATGGCAACTGACAAAGTATTTACGATCCGAAATTTTGAGGGTGAAAGGCGAGTTATCCCGCTGCCAATTCAGACATACTTCTGGCGGCAAACAAGGTAAAGTGCAAATCTCTTTCTTAACAGAAATCAGGCGCTTGTTTAGCGTTAAATGAGGTGGAATATTCGCAATAATGCTGACTTTCTTAGCTCTTGTCCAAAATTAGCTCAGGACCTATTATTATTAATTTTGCCTGGTGCGATGTTCTTTTTTCTTAACCATAAGCTTATTTGAAGCAAATGAACAATAACCTTCAAGAGGGTCTAAGCCAATTTTTTTGTTAACTGAGCGTTTTTTCGAGTGTTCCTTTGTAAGCTAAAATCGTACTCGTTACGATCAAACGTTCCACGTACGCTCTCACGTACTGTATACCGTGGACATCGTGATAAATGCAGCTACAAGAGTATACTCCATTGCTTTCAGCCACCTTGTGTTGATCTTAAAAGAGCAGAGATCGTAAAGTGATATGTAATGCTCTTTTGGAAAATATTATAATTCGAAGATCGATTAAATATCTGATTCTTCTTGTGCAGTGTTTGCCAAGTGAACACGACTTTTCCTAAATTTCAGACTTTTCAGACTTGCCACGTGCAAAAAAATGTTGTGTTGCGTTAGGATTTAAGTGGTGGATTTATTTTAGACTGTATGTTATGATTTGATGCAAACTAAATCTCTGTTTTTTAATCATATGATCTTTATATTTTTATGATAGATTTCTAGTACACTGCATGCACACAGAGAAGCACTTTGTGCCTACTTGTGAAGCTGTATGTTAAGTTTTCAAGACAATCATACACATGCTCACGGAAAAAATGAGACATCTTTAAAAAAATTTCACAACTGATGTTCATTAAAGAATGTTATCAGAGTTGAGATCAGTTTTTTTTTACACAACATATTTAAAGATCAACACTCTGGGCATACTTGTGTGGACAAGTATGTTAAGCTACAGTTGCTGTAGTATCTTTAAGGATAGAATCTTAATGAATAGGGATTTTTTTAAATTAAAATACAGCATACCTGTGAAAATAAATTAATTGCTTGTTATCTCAACCCTTCAACTCCCATGAATGTTCAAAACAGAATTTCTCATTACAATATTAATACAATATAAGCAGACAAGTGATGAGAATAAAGAAAATATCAATAAGGGGATTCTAAATTGATCCAATACCAAATTCTCCAAAATAACATCACAAGAACTGTATGGCAAACAGTAAGGGAAATTACTCATGAGATCTTGAGAGTTAAAGGGTTAACCTTTTAATTCCCGTGAGTGACCAAGACAGAATTTCTCCTTACAATATCAATACAATTTCAATCAGATAAGTGATAAGAATATAACAAAATATCAATTTGGGGATAATAAGTTGATTCAATACTAACTTCTCTGAACTAACATTATAAGAATTGTTTGGTTGACATTTAGGAGAATTACAAATTTGATCTGGGAGTTAAAGGGTTAAGAGCAGTTCTTTAATATACACATGTAATGGTAATTGAACCAATGAGAGCACAATTTGGTCTGAATTGATACACTTGATTTCAAAATCAAACAAGTGCGCAGGGCGAGTTTGCTACATGTACCCAATGGTCTCTGATTATTATGCAAATAACTTTTATAGTTTACTATACTTCTATCTAAATTAAATATGGAACTGCATGTATAGTAGCTGTAAGAAATTTAAAAGGAAAAAAAATGGATGCTTTTACAAATAATCACAATTTTGATACATTTTTCCACTTTCATTGCAGTCAACTACTGAAACCAAAACTTGTGAGGAGAAATTATGAATCAGCCTGTTTGGTAAGACATCACTGTTGCATATATTTTTATTTTGTAATTTTTTTAATTTTTGAAATGGAAATTTTACGCAAGTGTTCCCCAGCAAAGAACTTTTGGTGTTCCAGTCTGGGGGGGCACAGTTCACTCACTTTTGTCATGAGGTGACTTTTATGAAGTAGTTTCACTGTAACTAAGGATGGGTGCAGGCAACTGTTTGTGGAGCATTATCCACTAGGGTATGTCTGAGGGCCACAGTTGATTCACCTTTTTCTTGGGGTGACTTCTATATAACTTTGCCTTCATGGTGCACAGCTTCAAAAGCTAGGCATCCAGAGGCTTAAGATCAGAGTCTTCAGTCACCTGATGACTCTCTCCTTTAACTCTTTAAGAGAGTGTCTCTGTAAGAGCGGTCCGGTCGATTTTGCTTGAGACACGGATTTCGCTCATTTCTTGTGTGTTGTAAGACATTCATGTACCTATACTAAAACCACAATCCGTTTGATCGGATCTCTTTATTTTTCAGAGTTTTACAGAAATTAAATTTCACTCGAGCGAAGGCTTGTAGTGACACTTTTCAAGACTTTAATTTATGACAACTTTGAAGGACAATTTACAAAAAACTACGGAGCTTAGCAAAAAATAAATACCAAAGCCATGTATATTAACTCTATCTTATCCATCGAGGCGACTTTCGTGAACATCACGTTTCAATCAAGGAAACAGGAAGACTTGAATGACACCTTATCCGTTGGCTTAAGTCACACATGCCAAAACCGATCAAATTCAATGTAAATTTTTGAAAAAGTGAGGCGCTCTTAACTGATCCAACTAACATAGCTAGGAAGTAGGTGCTATAGAAAAGGTAACTATAGAAAAAAACTTTGCGGCCCGACCTTTACGAAAACTTTATAACTCCGTGAACTTACCAAATTTTCGGCAATCTTCAAGTTTAGCCGCCATTTTGAGGATTTGTCAACATGAAGCGTAACTGATATAAATCAAGCAGGTAGATCTAAAACCGTCAGAAATACATACGAAAGCAATTCAATTGAACTTTACTTTCAATTCTAGCGGCAAAATTTGAAATTTTTCGTTAAACTTACCATTCCTACATCCCCATGCGACCAATTCTTCCAACAATTAATACACTACAACTAGTGTTCGAATTCCCCTCGTCGATTCCATCGTAAGAAATAACCTGTGCCACTCAAGCTTCGACTAGAATGTGAAGTACGAATCAAATAACATAACTGCTTCATCTTGGAGGCAATATCACGCTGGTATTTTAATTTTCTGATCGACAAGAACGGTAATCAGGTAGCGATCGCCATGTTTACCTCATAAAACTGATCGCTGACCATCCGCTGAGTGAAAACAATACGGCTCAGTGGTGAGGGGCGAGGTGTGGGTTGGGTGCGGGCAGATTATCAAAGGATTTTTGGGAACATTCGAACATATGCATTAAAGTATCATAATAAGCATTAGGACTCTCAGTCTTAATGCAAAGGCATGCTTCGTGTTGCAGACAACTTTTGCTTCGCTTAGTATTCTTTTTTCTTTCAAGTACATTTCGTTCCAAATAGGACTGGCGTCAATTCATAGATTTATAAACAAATCTTTACCATGAAAGTGAAATGTGATCATCGCAGTAAATTTTCCAATTTAAGCAATTGGAAAGAAGAAGCCGGAAAAAAAAATCAGGGCTTCAACGGGATTCGAACCCGTGACCTCCGCGATACCGGTGCGATGCTCTACCAACTGAGCTATAAAGCCACACATTGGGAGCGAGGTCAATTAATTGATTTCATATCTTCCCGTGCAGTGAAATGATGTAAAGTTTATATGAAATAATTCATATTTGTACTGCGGTTGTAGATGAAAGTGAAATGTGATCATCGCAGTAAATTTTCCAATTTAAGCAATTGGAAAGAAGAAGCCTGAAAAAAATCAGGGCTTCAACGGGATTCGAACCCGTGACCTCCGCGATACCGGTGCGATGCTCTACCAACTGAGCTATGAAGCCACACATTGGGAGCGAGGTCAATTTATTGAGTTCATATCTTCCCGTGCAGTGAAATGATGTGAAGTTTATATGAAATAATTCATATTTGTACTGCGGTTGTAGATGAAAGTGAAATGTGATCATCGCAGTAAATTTTCCAATTTAAGCAATTTCACTTTCATCTACAACCGCAGTACAAATATGAAAGTGAAATGTGATCATCGCAGTAAATTTTCCGTTGAAGCCCTGATTTTTTTCAGGCTTCTTCTTTCCAATTGCTTAAATTGGAAAATTTACTGCGATGATCACATTTCACTTTCATCTACAACCGCAGTACAAATATGAATTATTTCATATAAACTTCAAATCTTTACCATGTAAATAAATGTTTTTAGGTAATCGAGATAACCATTGAACCTCTTGTAACGCTTTAGAAGTAACGTGTCTTGTCTTTGCCCAACTCTGAGAGCGTGGAGCGGCAAAGACGCGAGACACGAGTCTCGCGTCTCGCGGCTTCTCCATGCTCAGAGGATACGCGTGACCTCACTATCTTTAAGAAAAAAAAAGGGACTGCTCGGAGTCTGTATTCTGTTCAACCATCTCATAAGAGTGACGTGAGTCTTTTCAATTGAATGAAAAAGTCACAAACCCATTCTTTACCTCACGAGCGTAACCACTGACCACTCACGAATTCACTCAGTAAGCTTCTCCTTTGGCGCGGAAATTGAAATCGTATCGAGTAAACAAAGTTATAGTGAGTTCCTTTAGATCTCCCGGAGCTCCCAAAGCGATAAAAGTTCGGGCCGAACTTGTATCGCTTTGGGAACAATTACAAGTACAGGAAGAAGTTGTTCGTTAGCGAGACGTTCATTATGTCTCAGGACTGTTTTTTAAATAGCAAAGACGGAAAAAACTTTGGTTCATCGCATGGCTTAAGTGATTTGGTACGACTGTCTGAATGCAATGATGAAGTAAAACATCATTTGATAAGCTGCCACCTGTCTAAAGAGGTGTTATGTGAAAATGAGCTAATCTTGGCAAGGACTGGCCTATTTCACCTCGCTCAGGAGGGTAAACAAAAAAATTTGGATTAGCTATAGGCATCGCCACGCTTTGGGGAAGTTTTGGAGAAGTGCAAAGGTAACATGTCAGTATCCTGATCATCATGTCAGGAAGCGTATCCAAGGCAGAGATGTAATTGCCTTGCATATGTCTCAAGACACTCAAAAGCTGTTTGGAGGTATTATTCCAGTTGAATCAGGTAGTCCTGAGTAACATTTTCTGTAATCTATTTTTGTCTCGTGACATATCTGCTCGAAAACAGAAGAAACTCCTTATTAGATTAAGGGTACTTAAGTACACATCACGTTATATGTACAATGTTGCTTGGTTGACAATAATGTTTTTCAAATCACCTGAAAACGCAATACACTTATTCATGCATACGGTTCACAATTATTTGCGGTC